>NC_057814.1:484572933-484901422 GCF_018294505.1 Triticum aestivum | reverse complement strand
CCTTATATTTTCACAGTACATTCCCATGTTCATCGCGTCATAACTCTCTACATATAACTCCGTTTCGTGCGTGTAATTTATCCAAATGTTTGTCTCATGATGTTCTTCATTTTGTTCCATTGCACTATGTTCATTTGAGTCCATCTTGATGCCCAAATCTCTGGTGCAAGAGTGCTAGTTGCTGTTATCTGTTGTTACTTAGCACAACTTGGAGATTTGTTATTTTTGTTGCATTTAATCTGTGCATCTTATGGGCATGAGCTTTACATGTGTTTTGTTTTATTCCATGCCATCTTTACAGAGGTGTATGCCATGTATTTTTGTGATCTCTGTGGTGACTAGCACAAACATGCAAACTAGGCTTCGTAATGTTTCTGATTTCAGGGACTTGGTAGTTTCTCTAAGTTTTTGTCTGCTGTTATTTTGTTGCTATGTATCCATGTGGCTACAGATAGATCCATGCTTATTTTGGAGATGTTCAGTAAGGATGCTTTGAAGCTATTATTGTAATTGATCTATTTATTTCTTTTTTTGCAATTATGGAGTACTATAGCATGACTCATTCTTGCTCAACTTTTGCTATAAAATAATTCTGGCAGATTCTTAACATGATATTCACTTTTGCCAAGCTTGTTGTAGTTGTTTCATACATCCTATGTACTTGCTCTTGCCATGGATAGATTCATAAACGTGCCATCGTGCTGTAGGTATACTTGTTTTGTCATGCATTACATTGTGGTGAGTGTATCAAGCTCACCAAGCTGCCTTCATATTATTGTTTCTGCCATGCTCTGTTTTCTGCTAAGTCTGAAACCTGTTAACGAAACTTGCTATGCTTACATGGTTGCCATCATTTCTTCTGGTCCTTTTTGGCTTATGGTCAGTAAGAGACTTTTGTCATATTCGTTTAGTAGATTCATGCCATGCCTTGTTTTACCATGTTATGTTCCTGTAGCATGTTGATTTCGTGCTCTGAACATTGCTACCTGATACTGTTTCAGGCATATCCAGTAATTTCACCAAGTCTGTGAACCTGATTTGTTTTGCACTATTGTCATGCTTGTTTGAGCCTGTTATGTTGTGAACTAGCCATAGCTCAGTGTTCATCTTTTGTCAAGCATCTCCTGTAGATTACTGCCATATGCTTTGTTGCTATGTTGGAGTGCTGTAGCATTGTTACTTGTTGCATTCTATGTGCTATCATGCTGTTAATCGCAGATTCGTGTCATTCTTGTTTTGCTTGCCATTTGCAAACCGTGCATCCGTTTCCGGTGATCTTTATATCGATTTCGACCGAAATCATCTCATCTTTCCCGTGGCATGATTGGTTTGCCAAGTTACTGCCTTGTTCATCATTTTCCTCCCGGAGCACGCATATGCATCGCATATCCCATCTCGCATATCATTCATGTTTTGCATCATGTTGCTTGTACATTTTCCCGTGATTGATTGTGGTTCCATTTCTTGTGTTCTTGTGATGGGTAGAGCCAGGAGACGAGTTCGTGAACGACGAACCTGTTGAGTACGCTTACGAGGATCAAGCTTTCGACACCTCTGAGAACCTTGCAGGCAAGATGACCACCCCTCGAAATCACTTCTATCTTTGCTTTGATAGTTGTCCGTTCTTTTGCCATGCTGCGCTACCTACCGCTTGCTATATCATGCCTCTCATATTGCCATGTCAGCCACTAACCATCTTTTCCTAGCAAACCGTTGTTTGGCTAAGTTACCGCTTTTGCTCAGCCCTTCTTATAGCGTTGCTAGTTGCAGGTGAAGTTGAAGTTGGTTCCATGTTGGAACATGGATATGTTGGGATATCACAATATCTCTTATTTAATTAATGCATCTATATTCTTGGTAAAGGGTGGAAGGCTTGGCCTTATGCCTGGTGTTTTGTTCCACTCTTGCCGCCCTAGTTTCCGTCATACCGGTTTTATGTCCCTTGAGTTTGCGTTCCTTACGTAGTTGGGTGATTTATGGGACCCCCTTGACAGTTCGCCTTGAATAAAACTCCTCCAGGAAGGCCCAACCTTGGTTTTACCATTTGCCACCTAAGCCTTTTCCCCCGGGTTTTCGCGAGCCCGAGGGTCATCTTTATTTTAACCCCCCCGGGCCAGTGCTCCTTCGAGTGTTGGTCCGAACTGAGTAGACTGCGGGGCCCCCTCGTGGAAACTCGAGTCTGGTTTTACTCGTAGGATGTCTCATCCGGTGTGCCCTGAGAACGAGATATGTGCAGCTCCTATCGGGATTTGTCGGCACATTCGGGTGGCTTTGCTGGTCTTGTTTTACCATTGTCGAAATGTCTTGTAAACCGGGATTCCGAGATTGATCGGGTCTTTCCGGGAGAAGGTTTATCCTTCATTGACCGTGAGAGCTTATGATGGGCTAAGTTGGGACACCCCTGCAGGGTAATATCTTTCGAAAGTCGTGCCCGCGGTTATGAGGCAGATGGGAATTTGTTAATGTCCGGTTGTAGAGAACTTGTCACTTGACTTAATTAAAATACATCAACCGTGTGTGTAGCCGTGATGGTCTCTTATCGGGGGAGTCCGGGAAGAGAACACAGTTTGAGTTATGAATGACGTAAGTAGGAGTTCAGGATCACTTCTTGGTCATTACTAGATGACGACCGTTCCGCTGCTTCTCTTCCTCGCTCTCTTTTGCGTATGTTAGCCACCATATATGCTTAGTGCCTACTGCAGCTCCACCTCATTACACCATCCTTTCCTATAAGCTTAAATAGTCTTGATCTCGCGGGTGTGAGATTGCTGAGTCCTCGTGACTCACAGATTCTACCAAAACAGTTGCACGTGCCGACGATGCCAGTGCAGATGATGAGATCGACCTCAAGTGGGAGTTCGACGAGGAACGTGGTCGTTACTATGTGTCTTTTCCTGATGATCAGTAGTGGAGCCCAGTTGGGACGATCGGGGATCTAGCATTTGGGGTTATCTTATTTTCATTTGGGTCTTGACCGTAGTCGGTCTATGTGTGTATTTTGGATGATGTATGAATTATGTTTATGTATTGTGTGAAGTGGCGATTGTAAGCCAACTCTCGTTATCCCATTCTTGTTCATTACATGGGATTGTGTGAAGATGACCCTTCTTGCGACAAAACCACAATGCGGTTATGCCTCTAAGTCGTGCCTCGACACGTGGGAGATATAGCCGCATCGTGGGCGTTACACTTTGGGAGCAGTCTTGGGCTTAGAAGGGGCAGCACCAGACTTGATGGCATCTCCCATCTGGTTTTGAGACTTGGGTGCTGTTGCAACATCCTCTTCCTCTTCCTCTTCTTCGGAATCTCTCACCATCGTTAATTTGCCAAGTACTTTTGCAGTTGTGGTTCTTGCCCTTTTCTTCTTCTTGCCTCCAACCACATCATCATCTGACTGTTCTATAGTGAACTGCATGGTTTCTCCTGTTGGCACTTTCCTTGGCTTGGATGTTGGCACTCTTTTGGCAGGAACCTTCTTGTGCATTATAGGTTTTGTTACAACAGCAGTTCCATATTCTTTCTTTAGCACTTTCTTCTTGGAGCTCACTTCCTCCTCAGCAGCCACATAGTCCTCATCCTCTGAGTCTGAGTTTCTCTTCTTCCTTGTTCTTGTAGCTGCCTTGGGAAAATTGCTTGGAGTGCTCCTGCTGCCCTCATCATAGCTGCTAGAGGGACTAGTGCCCTCACTCATGTTCACTTGCTCTTCTGATTTGTTCTGGCTATCACTCTGGTCAGAAATATTGGCAAAGCAAACTGACAGCAGACCCTGTGAATAGATATAGATGAGGTAGAGTGGATGAGCAGCACAAAGTGTAGAGATTTTGCAAAACAGATGAGTCAAAGACTTAGTTTTAGTTTTCCACAGAAAGCATTTCGGAGCTACCGATTTGTTAAACTTGGTAACACTGAAGCAACTAAACTAGTGAAATCATTTAGACAGAGACACAGTTCGGTGACTCCGAGATTGCTAGGGTTTCACAGAGATTTGAACTCGGTCACAACGATTTGCAACTTTCAGTCAGACCGAAAAGTGCAAGTGCAATGGTCTAAGCCAAATCGGTGAGACCGATTTCTACAACTCGGTCGGTCCGAGATGAGTTCGACGGAAATCTAACCCTAAGTTTTTGAATCAAATCTAATCTAAAGGATGTTCTTGCTCGACAGGATGATCTCATACATGGTAAAGAACATGGCATTTGCTTTGTGCTAAGAATCGGAGTAAGGAACAACACAAATTTTCGAACTCATACCCTAGTTCGGCTGTGAGTTCGCTACGGCGGCAACGGCGGGGTTGAATCCCGTTGACGGCAATGGAGACCAGCGGCGGGAGGTCGCTGGCGACGAGGAGACGATCCGGAGACCCGAGGCGGCAGAGCAGGACACGCGCGGGATGAAGGGTTTTGAAGAAATTTCCAAAATCTCACCCGTCGGTATATATATCCTGACCCTGTTAGTGTGACCGAGTGGAACAACTCGGTGGCACCGAGATGCAGAATCGCAAGCGATAACTGCAACTCGGTGTGATTGAAAAGTTCTAATCGGTTGCACCAAGATTGAAAACCTAGATCAACTCAGTGAACTCGGTCAGACCGAAAAGGATGAATCGGTCAGACCGAAAGGATGAATCGGCCAGACCGAAATGCACAGAGAGGTTTTGGAAGTTTAAGTCTATGACGAATCGGGGACTCCGAGTGGTCCTCACACAGAGTGGTTCGAATCTGACTTGATCAAACTTTGTGATGTAGCATGAATAGAATTTGAGACGACAAAAGCATAGATAGCTAGAGGAAGTTCTTAGGCATCCTTGTCCATCCATTTGGCCAAAAAGAAAAAGCCAAACAATCAAAGAAACAAATGGATGTCCTCG
This sequence comes from Triticum aestivum, assembly GCF_018294505.1. NCBI lineage: Eukaryota > Viridiplantae > Streptophyta > Magnoliopsida > Poales > Poaceae > Triticum > Triticum aestivum. The sequence goes on along the minus strand of NC_057814.1, from coordinate 484,896,555 downwards.
AATAAGTAAAATATGCAATCAACATGCTCACACAATAAAATGGCAAATGAAATATGTGACAAAGCATGCACAAACACTCTAGCATCTATCAAGAAATTGGTGATGACTAGGTCATCTATATATGAGTATATTGACTTAGGAGTCAAATGAGAACATTTTATCATAGGCCATACTCATCGTTTAAGCACAAGTGGGATTACCACTTCTACATAAAGCATTGTTGTGTTCACACCATTAGATTTGCTTTAGCTCAATGTTTTGAGCAAAGCTCCCCCTAGATGTGATATCCCCCTAAGAGGAATGAACTAACCTTGGGTTTTGTCGATGATGACTTCATGTAGATGTTGAAGATGTGGATACTCAATGTTGATGTAGATTAGTTGGAGCAATCCATTGGAGTGAGTTGCACTTTCAATACCTAGACGGGTTAGTCCCACAAGGAAAAACAAGGATATCCACAGGCATAGAGTGATGTTCACACAAGATGATGTCCATGAAAGCATTAGGTTACCTTGTCCCTTGTCTTACCAACAAGAGGGTTTGTGATTCCTTGGACTAGTGCAAGATGTGGAAGTTGTTTGCACCTGTCCTCGCCAAAATGATATAAGTGAAGTATGTTGGCGGAGTCACCCTCAAGAACTCTCTAGTTCTTCTTCTTCGGGATCCACATCATCTTGATGGGAATCGTTGGAGTTGTAGTCGTACTTGATGAAGTAGAACTTGATGTAGTCTTGGGATCCCACTTGACCAAGGCCTTAGGAGCTTCTTCAAATGCATCAATCTCCTCTTGAAGCTTGTCCTTGCCTTTTTGCTTGTGGTCTTGTGGTGGAAGATCATCTTGAGCTTGTGTCCCTTGGAAATAAGTAGGATCATACTTCTCTTGTTGAGGAACAAACTTCATCTTGGGGTATTGATCTTCTTCCCGCTCAACTCCATTCGCATTGAACTTTCGTTCAAAACCAATACCTTGATTCTTCCGGTGCCTTCCTTGCTTGCGTACAATTTCCTCAAATTGCTTACTTCCGGCAAGGCTCTTGTAAACACCTTTCTCTATAATTCCCTTCAATAAGCTATTTTCTTGCTCAAGTGTAACTTGGCTAAGAGAATCATTAGTGGAATCAAGAGAACTTCTAGAATTAACAATATTTGATTTAACATGATTATGGTTACTACTAGAAGAAGAATCTTTCTTGCTCTTGTTGCTAGATTTAACCTGTCGCATGTAAGTAGACAAGAGTAAATGCTTGGTAATGTAATAAGAACTTTTCTTGTGAAGATCATCATTGATTGCTTTTAAGAACCCATGCTCTTGCTCAAGGTTGAGCTTTTCAAAGCATAACTTCTCATGTGTCTTTAAAAGTTCTCGATGATCTTCCAAGGTAGTTTCATGAGCTAAATTAAGAGTGTTTAGTTCATTAGTTAGACACTCAATCTCCTTCTTATCATCATCATTCGTTTTATCTTTATTAGCATGATTAAGAGCAAATTTATCATAGTTTTCATCACTAGAGTTGTCAACAAGTAAATCATCATCACCTAGCAAATCATCTTCATACTCTGGGTGTGATACCTTTGGGACTTTAGCCATAAAGCATCTTCCAATTCCTTCATTTGGTGAGTCAAATATGTCATAGGAGTTGGTTGACACAAGTGCTAGACCGGCAACACCTTCATCTTGAGTATATTCGGAGTCAGAGTGATAACTTCTTTCGGAGTGGTGGTCGGAGTCGGAGCCAGATACCCATTCACCAACATGAGCTTGATGTCTTCATTTTGTGTAGCTCTTTGATGATTTGTCCTTCCTTTCCAAATCCTTGCTTCTCCGAGGTTCTTCGTTCATAACGATCATCTCTACTCCTTCTCTCTCTTGGTGGTGATTCTTCTCTTCTACTTCTCCTTTTGGGTGAATCTTCTCTTCTTTTGTAGGGGGGCATACACTCATTGGAGTAGTGTCCGGATCTTCCGCAATTGTAGCAATTACGCTCACGACTCGAAGATCTTTTGTCATTGTAGGACCTTGACTTGGAACTTCTTTCCTTGCTTCTACTCTTGTAGAACTTGTTGAAGTTCTTCACCATTAGGCTCAATTCTTTATTGAAGGTTTTTTTCCCACTTGATGATGTAGGAGCATCACATGAGGCTTTGTAAGCACCAATTGACTTGTTGTGAAGCTCTTCCTTATCCTTGAGTGACATCTCAAGAGCAACAATTCTTCCAATGACTTCCGTTGGCTTGAGATCTTTGTAATTGGGCATCATTTGGATCAATGTGCACACGGTATCATATTTCCCATCCAAGGCTCTTAGGATCTTCTTGATGATGAATCTATCGGTCATCTCTTCACTTCCTAAGCCGGCGATCTCATTTGTGACGAGAGCAAGCCTAGAGTACATTTCAGCGACACCTTCACCATCCTTCATTTTGAACTTGTCAAGTTGACTTTGAAGCACATCCAATTTGGATTCCTCGACGGAGTCGGGACCCTCGTGCATATCACTCAAAGTATCCCAAATTTCCTTTGCATTCTCAAGACGGCTGATTTTGTTGAATTCTTCTAGGCACAATCTGTTGAACAGGACATCGCAAGCTTGAGCATTGTATTGCAGCATCTTCAACTCTTTCGCGGTAGCTTCATGGTTTGGTTCTCTCCCATCGAAGAATTCACCTTGCATGCCAATACACACAATAGCCCAAACGGCGGGGTTATGTCCAAGAATATGCATTTTCATCTTATGTTTCCAACTAGCAAAATTAGTACCATCAAAGTAAGGACCTCTACGGTGGTAATTTCCCTCGCTAGACGCCATACTCTCCTAGGTTGTGAAACCAAGGGTATGATCGCCAAAAGCTATGGAAATCAAGGCAAATGGAGACCAAAGCTCTGATACCACTTGTAGGATCGAAAGTATGTCTAGAGGGGGGTGATTAGACTACTTGACCAAATAAAAATCTAGCCTTTTCCCAATTTTAAGTCTTGCAGATTTTAGCAACTTAGCACAAGTCAAGTAATCAACCTACACATGCAAGCCTAAGAGTATAGCAGCGGAATGTAAAACATTTTCATATGAAGGTAAAGGGAGGAGTTTGGAGGGAGCAAACGCAATGTAGACATGGAGATTTCTTTCCATGGTTCCGATAGGTGGTGCTATCGTACATCCACGTTGATGGAGACTTCAACCCACGAAGCGTAACGGCTGCGCGAGTCCACGGAGGGCTCCACCCATGAAGGGTCCACGAAGAAGCAACCTTGTCTATCCTACCATGGCCATCGCCCACGAAGGACTTGCCTCACTTGGGTAGAACTTCACGAAGTAGGCAATCTCCTTGCCCTTACAAACTCCTTGATTCAACTCGACAATCTTGACGGAGGCTCCCAAGTGACACCTAACCAATCTAGGAGACACCACTCTCCAAAAGGTAATAGATGGTGTGTTGATGATGAACTTCGTGCTCTTGTGCTTCAGATAGAATAGTCTCCCCAACTCTCAACTCTCTCTCATGGATTTGGATTTGGTGGAAAGATGATTTGAGTGGAAAGCAACTTGGGGAAGGCTAGAGATCAAGATTCTTGTGGTTGGATTGGAATATCTTGGTCTCAACACATGAGTAGGTGGTTCTCTCTCAGAAAATGTATGTTGGAAGTGTAGGCACGTTCTGATGGCTCTCTCCACGAATGAAGAGTGGGTGGAGGGATATATATATATAGCCTCCACACAAAATCTAACCTTTACACACAATTTACCAATCTCGGTGGGACCGAATCATGAAACTTGGTCAGACCGATTTAGTTCAAAATGTGAACATTAGGCTTTTTGGTGGGACCGACATGTCAACTCGGTGGGACCGATGTGACTAGGGTTTCTGGCAGTGGCTATGTCAAATGAACTCGGTGGCACCAGATAGATGAAATCGGTGGGGCCGAGTTTGACTTTTGGTTTGGGACATATGTGGATATGAGAAAGTGGTTGAGGGCTTTTGGAGCATATCACTAAGCATTTTGAGCAAGCAAGCCATTAAGCAACACCTCATCCCCTTGTAGTATTGGCTTTTCCTATGGACTCAATATGATCTTGGATCACTAAAATGAAAATCTAGAGTCTTGAGCTTGAGCCAATATGTGTGCTTAACATTTCGAGGGGTCGACATTCCTAATCCATCCCATGCCAATCATTGAACTTACTGAAATGATCATCTTGAAATAGCATTAGTTCAGTGAGCTCTATGTTGTTAGGAATTACCAAAGCCACCCAGGGATAGTTGCACTTTCACATACATGTCATCACAATAATCATCATAGATAGCAACTTTTTTCTCATAATCAATTGGAACCTCTTCCGAAATAATGGATTCATCACTAAATAAAGTCATGACCTCTCCAAATACACTTCCATAAATTTTATAAGAGTCAACACCCTCCAAAATAGTGGGATCATTACTTCCTAAAGTTGACACACTTCCAAACCCACTTTCATCAATATAATCATCATAAATAGGAGGCATGCTATCATCATAATAAATTTGCTCATCAAAACTTGGGGGACTAAAAATATCATCTTCGTCAAACATAGCATCCCCAAGCTTGTAGCTTTGCATATCATTAGCATCACGAATATTCAAAGAATTCATACTAACAACATTGCAATCATGCTCATCATTCAAAAATTTAGTCCCAAACATTTTAATGTATTCTTCTTCTAACACTTTGGCACAATTTTCCTTTCCATCATTTTCACGAAAGATATTAAAAATATGAAGCATGTGAGGCAACCTCAATTCCATTTTTGTAGTTTTATTTTATAGACTAAACTAGTGATAAAACAAGAAACTAAAAGATTCAATTGCAAGATCTAAAGATATACCTTCAAGCGCTAACCTCCCCGGCAACGGCGCCAGAAAAGAGCTTAGTTGACGGGGTGTTAATGCCGCTTACCTCGCCTCCCTGGCAACAGCGCTAGAAAAGAGCTTGATGTCTGCTACGCAACCTTCTTCTTGTAGACATTGTTGGGCCTCCAAGTGCAGAGGTTTGTAGGACAGTAGCAAATTTCCCTCGAGTGGATGACCTAAGGTTTATCAATCCGTGGGAGGCGTAGGATGAAGATGGTCTCTCTCAAACAACCTTGCAGCCAAATAACAAAGAGTCTCTTGTGTCCCCAACACACCCAATACAATGGTAAATTGTATAGGTGCAGTAGTTCGGCGAAGAGATGGTGATACGAGCGTAATATGGATGGTAGATATGGGCTTTTGTAATCTGAAATTATAAAAACAGCAAGGTAGCAAGTAACAAAAGTGAGCGAAAACGGTATTGCAATGCTTCGATACAAGGCCTAGGGTTCATACTTTCACTAGTGCAATTTCTCTCAACAATGATAACATAATTAGATCATATGACAATCCCTCAACATGCAACAAAGAGTCACTCCAAAGTCAGTAATAGCAGAGAACAAACGAAGAGATTATTGTAGGGTATGAAACCACCTCAAAGTTATTCTTTCTAATCGATCTATTGGGCTATTCCTATAAGTGTCACAAACAGCCCTAGAGTTCGTACTAAAATAACACCTTAAGATACAAATCAACCAAAACCCTAATGTCACCTAGATACTCCAAGGTCACCACAAGTATCCGCGGGTTTGATTATACGATATGCATCACACAATCTCAGATTCATCTATTCAAACCAACACAAAGAACTTCAAAGAGTGCCCCGAAGTTTCTACCAGAGATTCAAGACGAAAACGTGTGCCAACCCCTATGCATAAGTTAACAAGGTCACAGAACTCGCAAGTTGATCAACAAAACATACATCAAGTGGATCACGTGAATATCCCATTGTTACCATAGATAAGAACATGCAAGACATATATCAAGTGTTCTCAAATCCTTAAAGACTCAATCTGATAAGAAAACTTCAAAGGGAAAACTCGATCCATTACAATAAGGTAGTGGGGGAGAAACATTATAAGATCCAACTATAATAGCAAAGCCCGTGGTACATCAAGGTCATGCCAAATCAAGAACACGAGAGAGAGATCAAACACATAGCTACTGGTACATACCCTCAGCCTCGAGGGTGATCTACTCCCTCCTCGTCATGGAGAGCGCCGGGATGATGAAGATGGCCACCGGTGATGATTTCCCCCTCCGGCAGGGTGCCGGAACGGGCTCCCGATTGGTTTTTCATGGCTACATAGGCTTGCGGCGGCGGAACTCACGATCTAGGTTCTATTCTGGAGGTTTGGGGATATATAAGAGGTGTTGGCGTCGAGAACAAGTCAGGGGGACCCACGAGGTAGCCACAAAGTCAGTGGGCACGCCCTAGGGGGTGGGCGCGCCGTCCACCCTTGTGGTGGCCTCGGGGCTCTTCTCCGGTATCATTTTGTTCTAGTATTTTTTATATTTTCCAAAAATAATCTCCGTAGATTTTTAGGTCAATTGGACTCCATTTGATATTCCTTTTCTGCGAAACCCAAAAACAAGGAAAAAACAGAAACTGGCACATGGCTCTAGGTTAATAGGTTAGTCCCAAAAATCATATAAAATAGCATATAAAACATCCAAGATAGATAATATAATAGCATGGAACAATCAAAAATTATAGATACGTTGGATACGTATGATATGCTTATGCATGTATGCAACTTGTCGAGGGCCCCCCAGCGCTTCGTTTATTTCTTTGTTGCTCAGGGTCTGCGCCTGGCTTTGTAGAAGGGGTTACATGCAACTGAGGCAAGGCCTGTAAAAAATGGTGGCTGTCGGGCAGGGCCCGACAGCTGCGCCTTACGCGTAGAATTTGCGGAGATGCTCAATATTCCATGAGTTTTGCAATCGAATGCCATCTCCAGTCTCCAGACAGACTGCGCTAGGTCTGGTACTCGTACCACCCGGTAAGGGCCTTCCCACTTCGGCGTCAACTTGTTTGTTCCCTTGGCGGACTAAACACGCCTGAGGACAAGGTCTCCTTCCTCAAACCACCGGGCATGAACCCTGCGGCCATGATAGCGGTGCGGGGCTTGCTGGTAGCGTGTAGCGTGTAGCATGCGTAGCAGCCCGGAGATGGTTCTCCTCCAGAAGCACAACATCGTCACGTCGATGTTGTTTCTGCGCTACTTCGTCGTAGGCAAGTACTCAAGGTGACCCGTAAATGAGTTCCGTGGGGATAACTGCTTCTGGCCCATAGACTAGGGAGAAGGGAGCCTGCCAGGTAGCTTGATTTGGTGTCATTCTGAGGGACCAAAGAACCACCGGCAGCTCATCGATCCATCGCCTGCTGCACTTCTGCAGGTTATCAAATGTTCTCGTCTTGAGTCCGCGTAGCACTTCAGCGTTCGCCCTCTCAAGTTGTCCATTGCTTCTGGGATGTGCAACAGAGGCAAATGTGTCGGCGTTCTGGGAACGGGGGTCCCCAGACTTGCCTGCCTGCGGCCCACGGCGTGGCTATGCTAGCGGGCATGTACGGCCCATCTTCATCAACAAGGCAATCAAGACCTTCGCGAGGAGCCAAGCTTGTCACGACCGGTTTTATAATAAAATAATTATTGAGAGACCAATCCCTTATACGGACCAGCGAGGAAGAATTCCTTCTCACTGGTAGACAATATCTTGGTCACAGAAGAAAAATACCAGGAGTACTAAATATAATACAAGGTTGAGCAGAGACTGCCCAACAATTTATTACATGCACGCCGCTAAAACAAAACGGCGGATAGGGTGGCAACTACTAACTCACGACAATGATGGTGGTGGAAATATCACCGCGAAGCGAGTGATATGATTCCAGAAGACTACAACTCATCGAGCGTCTGAGTGAGGCTCGAGAAGATCTATTGCGGGTGGCGGAAGCGTAAACGATACAAGTGACCAATATCCGGGATCGCGCAGGACTGACTGGGACTCCTCTAGGCGTCGGACGCGCTATCAAACTCTTCATCCAAGAGATTGACTTCGTCAACATCTGGCCAAATCAACAAGCCAGGTGAGTACTATGAAAGTACTCGCAAGACAGTTCGGACATAAGGTACAACAAAAGTAAACATGAAGCACATGAATAAGTTAACCAGTGCGATCAGACAGAAATAAATACTGGGTGCCAAGCGAGGGTCTGAATGACGCCTCGAGCGGAAACTGCAGAATAGTAATACTGGTGCCAAACGAGTGTCTGAAAGACTCCTCGAGCGGAAAATGCGGAATAATAATGCGGGTGCCAAACGAGTGTCTGAAAGACTCCTCGAGCGGAAAATGCGGAATAATAATGCGGGTGCCAAACGAGTGTCTGAAAGACTCCTCGAGAGGTAAATGCAGAATAATAATGCCACAGTCGGGCGTCAGGGAGACACCACATAAAGGGCTTATAACAGAAAGTAAAGACAGTGCATGCCGCAGTCGGACGTCTGAGCGACATCACATAAAGGGCTTATATTGAAAGTGAGAAACGAGTACATGCCACAGTCGGACGTCTGCGCGACGTCACATAAAGGGCTTATATCACATCTCATTAATACAACAGTTCGGGAACATAAATTATCACAAGCATGAGACACAAAATAAAGTTAGTCCATCCACAGGAATAACAATAAATCGGAATTTTACCACTTGAGCTTGTTCACCGGGGACAAGTTTTTCACACAGATAGATATGGATATAATGTTCTCATTACTTGATCATGGATACGATGATTTGGAAAGAAATGACTCTGCAGAGTTTGTACTTAACCACGGCCAACAGATTTCAGTAGTCACGGGGACTAGTTCCGTCTACGGTGTTTTGGAAGAAACACGTCTAACCAGTACACACCCAATTCAACCATCCGAAGCCAGGGATCACCCTCGGCAACTTTCAAGAAAAATCTTGAGACGGGGAGGCTACAACCTCGCGTAGCATGGGATCAAATTTCTATACGCGCGCTTTAAGGGGGTGCCCCCCCCTCTCGGTCCCAACCGGAAACACCCATGCCCCCTGACCGAATGACTGGCTTTAATCCTGGGCCAAGGTACCATCATCCCGGCCTCTCTGTTTGGTGTGTACACGGAAAGAGGTTACCAACTTACTAAACCGCATCCTGGCAATGAGACATGTGGTAGCACACAAAGGGGAAAGAATGGTAACATGGCTCCAACCACGTTAACGTCGGAGAAAGTCGGATGTCGCAAGGCTGGCATGCTACAACAGTACCACCTTGCTGCCATTCATGTCACCACATGATTTGGCCATCTCTCATCAGAGACCATCGCAACTTTGGAACAGGCGAAAAAAGATCGATAACGTAGCTCCAACCACGTTAACGTCGAAGAAAGTTGGATGACGCAAGGCTGGCATGCCACAACAGTACCACCTTGCTGCCCTTCATGTCACCACATGCTTAGGCCACCTCTCAACAGAGGTCATCGCAACTTTGGGACAACCGGGTCGTTGCCTTACAAGCAACGAGGTTTTTACCGACACTCATATGCCACGCACAAACTCTCACGTGAACATGCAAAACATCTGCCATATCAAATGTTCAAAACATGCTTGCCTGGTTCGGAGAAGTCGGAGTCTAGCTCGGCGAAGTTCGCGGCTCCGTCACCTCTCCCGGAACCTACGGCAAATCACGAAACGGGTACTAACGTGAAAACCAACACATACACAGAAACTTTTCCAAATATTTTTCAAATAAATCCCATAAAAAACTAGACAAAATTTGAAGATTGTCAGAAAAAGAATCACTCAAAAATACCTTTTTATTAAAAAGTTATAAAGGTTTCTGTCCAGGGACTTATCTGTAATGAAACAGAAAAGTTCCAGGGTTTTAACTGAGAAAACAAAAAACGCTTCGGCTGGGAATGCGCAAGCGCAAAGGAGGAAACGTATTTTGCCCGAAGGCGCCAACAGAAAACGGTTCGCGAATAAAAGAACAGAGGCTGACATGCGGGGTCCACATGTCAGGTTTGAAAAGCTCGCCGGCGCCCGAAGACTGCAGTGGACGCCGGCGTCGAACCACGGCGAGATAGGGGGAACGGAGGGTACCAAGAGCTTCAGCGTCCTCTTCCGCGTCGGTGGGTGGTGGACTCGTCCAACGGGGAGCCCTAAGCCGACGGCGACACTTTCTCCGGCGGACGGCGGCTCAGGTGAGGATGGGGAACTCCGGTGGAGGGCTGCAAGCTTCAAATTGAAGTGCGGGTCAGAAAGAGGGATGCATGGTGAAGCTACTGGCAGGAGAATGGAGGCGGAGGAGCACACACGGGGGCGAATCGGGCTGGATCCCGTGGTGGGTCGCGGCGCCGGAGTCGAGGAAGGAGACCTCCTCGGGGCTCTTCCAGTGGCTAGGCGTGCTCTAGGGGGAGTGCAGGGCTGGTGGGTGCTCGAGTTGAAGCACGGGGCCTCTATTTATAGGCAGATCGACGGGGTGGCCGTGAACGGAGAATCTCCGGCGAGCGATTACGGCGGAGCAGTGAATTGGCAGGGGGTTTGAGCGGCCGGGCAGCATCAGTGGAGGTTACTGGACTCGTTTTGCAGCTAAACGGGGTCGGTCTTGGCGTAATGGCGTCGGTCCACGGTGAGGTGACCGCACGGGCTCAACGGCGGCAGAGAGCGCCCTCCGCGCCCTGCAGTTCACGACGAGAGCGGCATCGCGTTCGGGGGAGTGGAAGGCCACGCGGCGAGCTCCGGTGGTTTGGGCGGCGCTGGGTGGCGTCGTCGGCGCCGTGTCTCCTGCTGGCGTCCGCAAAGCCGCCGCCGGCGTCGGTCACGGGACGGCGCACCTTCTGCTGCTCGTCGCCGACGCCCGCAAGGCGCCAGGCGTTCGTGCGGTGCAGGAACAAGAGAGCGGGGACGAGGAGCAAGGCGACGCGGTGGCACTGGCGAGATCGACGTCCGCTTCTGAAAAAACGACAGCAGCCACTTGACTGAATCTCTGAACTTACTGAATGTGACAAAGACAGTGCACTGCAGGTGTTCGACAGAAGGTTTTGGCTTTGAGATACATTTTTCTGGAGCTGTAACTTGGTGAGATGGCCACTCAATGCACCCAGAGGCTGCCTGATTTTACTTGGAATTTTTGGAGAAGGTTTGGGATAAATTTCACCAAATTTGGCAAATCTGGTCCAAACTTGCAGCAAGTGTAGTTTGAAAATTTTGAACTGAAGACCAGTGGATCTTCATGGTTCTAGGTTGAGGGTACAAAGGACTAGGAGGGAGAGTTGGTTTGGTGGCAAAAATCAAAACAGAAAAAGGAGTTCCTTTGTAAATCTCCAAGAGCTAGAGGAGAAGACATAAATTTGTTTGAATAGAATTTAAATGGAAATAACCACATGGGGGGGTTCAACTTGCTGGTTTTGGTGTAAAACATGATCTAGAGGTGAGGGAGTGGTTAGGGAAGAGGATTTGCACTAATGCCATGGCAAGAAGGAATTGTTGAAAGTGGCAAAGGATTTTCTAAAAGCCATAGTGCAAAATTCAAAAAGGTTTTCAAAAGTTAATTTCCCAAATGAAAAACATTTTGTCTTGAGTCCAAAAGAAAAGCAAGAACTTCCAAGACTAAAGGCAGATCTTGGATGAATTCAAACAAAACTTTTGCCATAAAGAAAAATATATGAGAGGGAGAGTTCTCTTGAAGAAAAATTTAAATCACTCCCCTCAAGTCAAAAAAAATCTTTTGAAAAATCCAAATAAAAACTTGGGTGTCACAACACCTACCCCCTAGGAAAAATCTCGTCCTCGAGATTTTTGCTGATCCTCAAATAGATATGGATACTCTGCTCGAAGGAAATCCTCCCTTTCCCATGTAGCTTCATCCTCAGTGTGGTTGCTCCACTGAACCCTGAAAAACTTGGTCGTTTTCCGACGGGTCCTCCGTTCAGACTCTTCTAAAATCTTTACTGGCCTTTCTCTGTAGGTGAGATCTGGTTGCATATCAATGTCCTCATGAGGTACATGTTTTTCTGGGTTGCTCACACATTTTCTTAACTGTGAGACGTGGAACACGTCATGGACGTCTGACAGCTCCTTGGGGAGGTCTAGTTGGTAGGCCACCGTGCCTCTTCGTGCCTTTACACAAAATGGTCCAATAAATCTTGGGGCTAGCTTCCCCTTAATTTTGAACCGTTGCAGACCCCTCATAGGGGATACTCGGAGGTATACGGAATCACCAGGTTCAAAGCTGACCTCACGGTGCTTCTGGTCATAGTAGCTCTTTTGTCGGCTCTGTGCTATCTTGAGTCTGTCCCTGATTTGTTTCACTTTCTCCTCGGCCTCCTTAAGCATATCTGGGCCGAAGATACGGCTGTCACCTGTCTCTGACCAATTCAGTGGGGTACGACACCTCCATCCGTACAATGCTTCAAAGGGTGCCATTTGCAAGCTGGCTTGGTAACTGTTGTTGTAAGCAAATTCGGCATATGGCAAACTCTCTTCCCAACTGGATCCATAGGTGAGCACACAGGCTCTTAGCATATCCTCTAGGATTTGGTTTACACGTTCCGTTTGTCCATCGGTCTGAGGGTGGTATGCTGTACTGAAAACTAGCTGCGTGCCCAGAGCTTGTTGTAGGTGATCCCAAAATTTGGAGACGAATTGGGTGCCTCGGTCTGATATTATAGTCTTTGGGACTCCGTGCAAGCAAACTATACGGGAGAGATAAAGTTTTGCCAGTCTTTGTGTGGAGTAGGTAGTCTTCACGGGAATGAAATGAGCAACCTTGGTTAGTCGGTCTGTGATGACCCATATGGCGTCATTTCCGCGTTGTGATCGGGGTAATCCGACAATGAAGTCCATTCCGATTTCATCCCATTTCCACTCCGGTATCTTGTTAGGCTGGAGTAGCCCTGCTGGCTTTTGGTGCTCGGCCTTGATGCGCTGACATGAATCGCAACAAGTGATGAATGTGGCTATATCTCTTTTCATACCGTGCCACCAAAATCTTTCCTGGATGTCCTTGTACATTTTGGTTCCTCCAGGATGGATCGAGTATGGGGCGGTGTGGCTTTCCATCAAGATCTGTTGCTTGAGTTCCTCAATGTTGGGTATGCAAAGCCTGTCCCGGTACCATAATGTTCCTTCACTGTCCGTGACGAATTCTGAAGTCTTACTAAGGTTCATTTTCTTCTTTATGCCTTCGATACTGGGATGTCCTTGTTGAGCCTTCTTGATTTGTTCCACTAGGGTGGGTTGTATCTCCAGGTTCGATACGGTGCCCTCAGAGACTAACATCAGGTTGAGCCGAGTGAACTCTCGCTGAAACTCAGGCCTCAAATTTTGCGGACCATCTCTGTCCGGGCTGGGGTTTCGACTAAGGGCATCGGCCACTACATTTGCTTTCCCTGGGTGGTAGTGAATACCGATGTCATAGTCTTTGACTAGTTCCAACCAGCGTCGTTGGCGTAAATTCAGCTCTGGCTGTGTGAAAATATATTTGAGGCTCTTATGGTCCGTATATATTTCACAGCGATTTCCCAACAGAAAGTGCCTCCACACTTTGAGTGCATGTATAACTGCTGCTAGCTCCAAGTCATGTGTTGGGTAATTTTCCTCATGTTTTCGCAGCTGCCTAGAGGCATATGCGACAACCTTGCCATCCTGCATTAGCACACATCCGAGACCTTTTCGGGACGCGTCACAATACACTTCAAAACTCTTGTGTATGTCCGGTACGGTTAAGACCGGTGCGGTTGTTAGTTTCTTCTTGAGTTCTTGGAAGCTCTGCTCGCATGCTTCCGTCCATACAAATTTCTTGTCCTTCTTGAGCAACTGTGTTATAGGTTTTGCCACAGTGGAGAACCCTTCAATAAATCTTCTGTAATATCCGGCCATTCCTAGGAAACTCCGCACATCTGTAACATTCGCGGGTGGCTTCCAGTCCAGTATGGCCTTGACTTTTTCTGGGTCTACGGCCACACCTTCTTGGTTCAGTATATGGCCTAAGAAACCAACTTGTCTTAGCCAAAATTCGCACTTGCTAAATTTGGCGTACAACTGATGTTTCCTCAATTCTCCCAAAACAATTCTGAGGTGCTCCGCATGCTCTTCTGGTGTCCTCGAGTAAACCAGAATATCGTCAATGAATACCACCACAAATTTGTCCATGAATTTCATGAACACTTTGTTCATGAGGTGGACGAAATATGCGGGGGCGTTCGTTAGTCCAAAAAGGCATCACTGTAAACTCGTATAACCCATATCTGGAAGTGAAAGCTGTCTTGGGAATATCTTCCCTTCGTACCTTCAACTGGTGATATCCCAACCTCAAATCAATTTTTGAGAATACCTTGGCCTGTGCGAGCTGGTCAAACAAATCATTTATTCGTGGCATCGGATATTTGTTTTTGATGGTGACCATATTGAGGGCTCGATAGTCTATGCACAGCCTCAGTGTCCCATCCTTCTTTTTGGTGAACAACACAGGCGAACCCCAAGGTGAGGAGCTGGCTCGAATAAATCCTTTGTCCAACAATTCGTTTATCTGCCTCTTCAACTCCACCAATTCTGAGGGTGCCATTCTATAAGGCTTCTTATAGATGGGAGCGGTGCCAGGTGCTAGTTCAATGCTGAATTCTATCTCTCGGTCTGGTGGCATGCCTGGTAGTTCTTCGGGAAACACATCTGGAAACTCGCATACCACTGGGACTTTTCTCAATTCTGCAATGTCCATTTTGTTCAGTTTTGGTTGCTGTGATCGTGGCCTTTCTTGGGCGGAAACTCTTATAGTCTTGCCGTGATGGTGAGTGAGAATCACTGTCCGATTGAAACAGTCGATGAATCCTTTGTTGGTGGTCAACTAGTCCATCCCTAAAATGACATCCAGTCCTTTACTTTCCAACACGATGAGATTCGCGTGGAATTGTAGTCCTTCGAACTCAATGACCACTCCTTGGCAGTAACCCTGAGCGATTTGCTTATTTCCGGGGGACTTGATGATCATAGATTTTTCCAAGGGAAGTATCGGAAAACCATGTTGCGAAACAAAACTCTTCAAAACAAACGAATGGGAAGCTCCATAATCAAACAAAACCATGGCAGGTACTGTGTTGACAGGGAACGTACCGCGCACGATGTCTGGGGCATTCTGCGCTTCTTCCCTGGTCACATGGTTCAGGTGACCCTTCCTGTGGTTGTTGCTGGGATTGAAGTTGTTGCGCTTGGGGGCTGGATTGTTTCCAACATTGTTCGGCTTGGGTGCCGAGTCTCTCGGCTTCGGACACTGTTTAGCATAATGCCCTTGTTGACCACAAGCATAGCAGGTGACCCCTGGGCGGTATGTGAACTCCTTGTCTCTGGCATGAAATTGTCCGACGGGTCTTGGCTCAGTAGTCGTGGATCTCCTTGTGTCTGTCCTCGGGACCTCAGTCTTGCCTCGGTTGCTGCGGGCAAGAGTCGTCTTGTTCCTCTTTCGCTTGCGGATATCTTCCAGACTACGGCGCTCATTCTCCAGGGTGATGGCCTTGTCCACCAGCGTCTTAAAATCCGGAAAGGTGTGCACAATCAGTTGGCATCTCAGTGCTGGTGCCAGGCCGTCCGGGAATTTTTCCATCTTCTTGCTTTCTGTCATATGCTCGTCGTAGGCATAACGAGACAGCTGGGTGAACTGACCATTGTACTCGGTCACTGACATGCCTCTTTGCTTCAGGTCATCAAACTCTCTCTTCTTGATCTTTAGGATGCTCCTGGGGATGTGTGCCCCACGGAAGCCTTCCTTGAACTCTTCCCAGGTGATGATGTGTTCCCTGGGATGCATGTGTAGGAAGTTTTCCCACCATGCTGCGGCTGCTCCAGTAAGGTAGTGTGGTGCATAAAGCACCTTCTCATGATCTGAGCACTGAGCAATAATCAATTTCCTTTCAATCTCACGAAGCCAATCATCGGCTTCCAGTGGTCTGTCGGTGTGAGCAAAAGTTGAGGGGCGAGTCTTTTGTAATTCAGATAACTTGGAATGGGGTTGATAGGGTTCATGGTGGTTTCCCATGTTGATGACATGGTTCATCATCTCTTGGTGTTGTTGCTGGCTTTTCTCGAAGAGACGGCATACTTGTGACAGTGCCGCTTCGCTGTCTTGTTGGCTAGACTGACCCTGAGTGAAATTGTTGCTGGTCTGTGTCCCGTAAACCTCTTCTGGCTGATTGGGCATGGAGCGAGTCCACGGGCGAGACATTTTTCCAGTCTGGGGTATTATTTGCAAACCCATGAGAACAATTGTGTAGCACAAAAATCTCGCAAAGGAAAAAATAGAAGGGCTTCAAGGTTTTCAAAGAAACACAAATGATTTTTCACGGAGAAGAAGTGCTTAACATAAAACTTACATGCGAAAAGCAAACACATGATACAACACTCAGGATGCGCGTACATATCCTGACATGTTATTTAAAAACTAGCGTACCACTCAGAAGGCAACAAACACACCAATACAAACTAGCGTATAGATAAAACAACACATCATACAAGCAGGCATAACACGCGGCTACTCAGTGCTCTCAGTCGGAGATGGTGAAGATCTCCTTCCCCTTGCCGATGGCAAGGCTCAGCGGTCTAGGAGAATCAACCTCCTCCTCTCTAGCTGGCTCCTGGCGCGGGACACTGCGCTGCGGTGATGGTGCGGGGGCGACTGGTGGTAGAGCGCGTGCGGCAGGCGGCGCGGCTCTGACTGGGGTAGGGGCGATGATTCGGTCGAACTCCTCAGTGGTAGGCAGACGGCGAGCAGTGGCCCAAACGGCCGGTGCATACGAGGCTGAAGACGAGACGAATGTCAGAGGCGGCGCCGTGTGGAGAAGCTCCTTCCTGCTGGCAGGACCGCCCCGGACTAAGTCCATGCGGGCAGCCACAAGATCATCCACGAGGTTGTCGAACGACTCCTCCAGAGCCTTGAGATACTCCACAACCATCTCGATGGCTTCATCTCGTTCTCCCCGATGGCAGGCGAACGCATAGTGGCTGGTGTAGGGCACATGGCATGGGAGGTAGCGGTAGCGACGAGTCTTCATCGTAGGAAGGATGTCCCGAAGGCGAGCTATCGCCTCGCGGGAAGCCATCTGCATGGCATGCCTCTCCGTAGGCATGGCCCTTCCCGTAAAACGGAAGTGACGAGCAGCAGAATGTCCTCCCCTGAACTGCACCACGGCTTGGTGCATAGATACGTCGTCACTGAGCTTGTGCTGATAGAGCGTGAACTCCGGGCGAGCTGCTGGCCCGATCGCGAGCTTGGTGATGGAGACGAGGAGCTTGACAAACCCCTCGGGCACGTTGGTGAACACTCGATTCTCACAGCTGCTGCCAGCCATCTACAAAAGTAGGCAAAAATTCTGAGTAGTCATGTCATAAATTTATGATGACCAACAGAAAATAGCTACAATTGCAAAAAGGCTGAAAAAGCACAAAAACGCTAATAACCGATTAGCGATCTGTCACAGCCCTAGAATTGCTTGTAGTTAGTTGCATGAAAGCATTCATGTCATCATGTCTAATTTAAATGAATTTGAATTGGGGATGACCAAACCCTAGCACCAAATGAATTCAACTAGGTTCAAAATAAAAATATTTTCATTAAACCCAAAATGCCCTTCAAAAATGTTCATTATTTATGGAAAAAGGTTAAAACCTTTACCAGAGGTCATGCACATTTTTCCAAGGCATTTATGGTCTTTGAAATTAATTCAAACATATTTGAATTGGAGCTATTTAAATGCTATATACATTTTAGGTGCTCCAAAAATGTTGGAAATTGTTATGGGTCACTGGAATAATTCAGACAGCACCCCTAATTATTTCCAGGATTTTATAAAATGGTTTAGTAATTTACTAAATCAAAACAAAACAAATTAAACTAGAAAACAGAAACAATTAAGTAAGAGAGAGAGAGAAGGCCACTGGGCCCCTCACCTGGACATACCTGGCGCCCCACCACGGCCCAGGAGCTGGCCCAGCCCACCAGAGCCGCCACCGTCTCCCACCTCGCGCCAGAAGGACGCCAGAGGGACGCCGGGCGTGTGGTCGCCGCGCGCGAGGCCACCTCCTGCTTCCGCCGCTTCTAGACGCCTCCACGAGTGCCACGGCACCTCCCCGACCCCCTCTCACTTCTCCCTCACTCGCTGCACTTCCTCCCCTCCCCTGTCTCTCTCCCCGCAGCACCACCGAACGGAGCCGTCGCCACCGTCGCCGTTGCCGTGGCCACCGGCCACCCCTCGCCCCGCCGATGAGTCCACGAGCTCCGCCTTGACGCCTTGAAGCTTCCCCTCAACGCGAGCATCGCCGGACGCCCTATCGCCTCGCCATCGACCCGTCGTCTCCGCGCACAGCCGTGCATCGCCGCCGCCAAATTCCGACGCCGTCCGTGCCTCCCCGAGCTCGCCGAGAACCTCTTCGTGACCACGGTGAGCACCCGGTCATTTCCCTCCTAACCCTGCTCCCCGTTTGGTTGCCGTAGCACCGTTCCCCACGAGCACCGAACCACGCCGCCGCCCGAGCTTCTCGCCGCCGTGGCCACAGTCGTCATAGCTCCCAACCGAGCACACCCACGTACTCACCGCGCCGCGTAGGTGCCGTAGGAGCTAAGCACGCCACTCCACGGCCACCGCAGCCCCGTTCCCGAGTGCGCCCGAGCTCCGGCCGCCGCGGTCGAGCTCCTCGCCATCGCCTCCGGCCACCCCAGGCCCGACTGGCGCCACCGCCCGACGCGCGTTGGTCTGGGCTCTCGAACGAGCCCAGCCACGCTGCGAACGGGGCACCACAGCCCGCGCCCGAGTGCCCCGCCGCGTCTGGCCTCGCCGGCGTCACGACGCCGGTGGGTTTGACCCTGCTTGACCGGGGTTTGACTTCCCCCCCTGACCCACTGACGTGTGGGGCCAGCCCCTGTTAAAAGTTAGTTTAGTTTAAAACCTAAACTTAATTAGGCACTGAGAGACTGACAGGCAGGTCCCACGGGTCAGGTTTGACCCTGGCCAGCCGTTGACTCGCTGACGCAGTGATGACGTCAGGCTGACGCAGTATTACATTTTCTGGATTTATTTTTAATCAGGAAATTCCAGAAAATAGTATAAACTTCTAAAAATCATATAAAATCAACCGTAGCTCAGAATGAAATAATTTATATATGAAAAATTATCAGAAAAATGCAATCTATCCATCTGTATCATTTTCATGCATGTCAAACTAAGTTATACCTACTGTATAGGTGAAAACATGATAATGCACTATTTGAATTCATAGTTTGAATTTGAATTTGAACCGTGAGTTCAAATCAACCCAAACCTTTCTGTTGCTAGTTGCATTAGGCCAAATCACGTCATATTGCCATGTCATGATCATGCATCATAGTGTGCATTGCATTGATTGTGTTCTTCCTTGTTTGCCGGTGATTGTCCCCTCTCGATAGCCGTGATTCCGACAATGAGTTCGATGACACCGATGAAGAACTATAATATCTTCAGAAGTGCCAGGCAAGCATAACCCCTTGTTCATTCCGATACAATCCCACTCTCTCGCTCCTGCTCTCTTTACTGCATTAGGACAACAACGATTCAACTGTTACATGCTGCGGTAGTTGAACCCCTTATCCTCTGCATGACCTGTCATTGCCACAGTAAATAGATGAAACCCACTAGCATGAGTAGGAGTTGTTTGAGCCCTGATGTGCCTACTCATTCATGCCTGTTTGTCATGCCTGCTACTGCTTAGAGTTGAGTCGGGTCTAATTCATCGGGGATGAATTGGAATGGTGATGAACATGTCCTACTGTGTGTGAGCTAAGTGTGTGAACACGATTTGGTAAAGATAGCGGTGAGAGGCCATGTAGGAGTACATGGTGGGTTGTCTCATTGAAGCCGTCCTCAGGAACTGAGTTCTGTGTTTGTGATCCATGATACAGTTACTACCACGCATTGGGCCCGAAACCAATGGACCCTCTCGGCTTCTTAATCACCCTTGTCCTCTGTCCAGGAGTTGCAAGTAGTTTCTGGTGTTTGTAGTATGCTGGAGGCCGTGGACAGCGCTGACCAGAGGGGTGGGCTGTGATGCGGTAGGCACGTGGCACGGTGTACCGGGCGCCCGTTTGGTGTCTCGGGAACCCTGCACACATCGTCCGGGGCCGTATGTGGAAACCTCGGCCGGACTCCCTGCGGATGGAACCTGAATAGGCGATAAACTTGGACTAGAGACTTGAGTGTTTAGGTAGGCTGTGGCCGACTCCCTCGCCAGGCTTCCGCTTGAAGGTTGCCGAGGTACACGACGTGTACATGGTGGTAAGTGGCGAGAGCGTATGTGACGAAGTACACCCCTGCAGGGTTAATATGATCTATTCGAATAGTCGTGTCCGCGGAAATGGACTTCTGGGTTGTCTATAACAGTTCATAGACAAGTGAAAGTGGATACTCTAAAATGCGCAAGATAAGCGTGAGTGCTATGGATGGCGTTCTCGTAGGGAGACGGGAGCGGATCCATAGTGGAGTATTGATATGGTGAATATGTGGACTCGTGTGCACCACCTCAAAAGAGTTACTTGCAGTCATAATTAGGATAGCCACCGAGTCAAAGCTGGCTTGCTGCAGTTAAACTCCACCACCCCCTTTGTTGATACCGATGCATATGTAGATAGTTCTGATGTAAGTCTTGCTGGGTACATTTGTACTCACGTTTGCTTATTTTATGTTTTGCAGAGAGACGCCAGTCTCGCTAGTAGTTCCGTGTGGACTTCGACGTTTAGCTTGATACCTCAGCTACGATCTTGTGCCCTCGGCAGGATCTGGTAGATAGTCAGGCTTCTCAGCCTTTTTCATTTGTAGATGTCTGTACTCAGACATGTTAAGCTTCCGCATGTGCTTTGACTTGTATGCTCTGAATGTTGGGTCATGAGACCCATGTTTGTAATATCTGGCTCTTCGGAGCCTAATGAATAAATACTCTGAGTCGTAGAGTCTTGTTGTGATGCCATGTTGTATTTGCACATATCGAGCATATTGTGTGTATGATTGAAATGCTTGGTATGTGTGGGATCCGACAACCTAGTTGTTTATCCTTGGTAGCCTCTCCTATGGGGAAATGTAGTCTTGTGCTCCCATGAGCCATAGTAGTCCGCTACAGCCGGGTTCACCGGAGTCCTGCTAGCCCAGCACTACTGCTCCGGAACACTTGACTGGCCGGCATGTGTTTCATATCGTTCCTGTGTCTGTCCCTTCGGGGAAATGTCACGCGGTGACATCTGGAGTCCTGCCTAGCCTGCTACAGCCCGGGTTCCCGGAGTCCTGTTAGCCCAGTGCTACAGCCCGGATTCGCACGCTGCTGACCGACACGTTCGATGTTGATTCAGGTATGCCTGTCCCCATACGTTAGTGCCGCTTTGGGTTCACGACTAGCCATGTCGGCCCAGGTTCTCTGTCATATGGATGCTAGCGACATTGTCATATACGTGAGCCAAAAGGCGCAAACGGTCCCGGGCCATGGTAAGGCGACACCCGTGGGGGTACCGTGCGTGAGGCCGCAAAGTGATATGAGGTGTTACAGGCTAGATCGGTGTGACTTGGAATCGGGGTCCCGACAGCGTTGGTATCAGAGCCTGACTGCCTGTAGGATTACCAAGCCAAACTGGTCGAAGTTGAGTCTAGAAATGCTTTAGTTATATAAGGGAATTGATTGTGGAAGGGAACGTAAGGCTCTTTTTACTCCTTTACCTTATGCCCTCTGATCTGAGTCACCCTCTTCTCTTCTACGGGGATTAAGAACTAGGCTTCTCATCTTTCCATCAGGATCACGTGTTACTAATCCGTAGACTCGTAGGATTGATGGTCTCAAGCCTCAGTTCGGTTCCTACTACTTCCATGTGTTCTTAGTTGATCTCAGAACATTGATATTGTAATGTTAAGTGGTTATGCCACCATTTTTTTTGTAGGATGTCTCAAATCCGTTGAGCATTTACAGCCGTTATGCTGTCCGAGTCATCCCAGGTTTCTAAACTATCTGATGCATTTGCAAAATCATCTCCCTCTGGTCGATGTTCCTTTAGGCCAGGTTAATCACACTAATTGCTGAGTTGAGGTACTCTATTGCCTCGACATATATGTTGGAGTTATTATTATGACCCTAGGTGTCTTAGAGGACTAGTTAGTAATCTAGCAATGCTCGCATCCCCAGTGTGATGATTCTGGCCACTATTCTCGAAAGCATCCCGTGATGCCATTTAGATAGTAGGAATTCTATTTCTGGGTTTTTGAACCCAAGATTCACTCTACTTAACTCGTGTAGCTAGTGTTTGCTAGTTCCCTTAAGTTATTAGTAACCTTTGCATTAGTCCTCGAGGTCCGAGGTATATCGTTCTTCTAAATACCATGAACCATTCTTGGCAGGAGTTCGTTTGAACCAAAAGGTCACGACCAGAGTGCTCTTAATGAGTTCTCCATTCTACATTGTGAATCTGCCAGTTCTACCCTTTCTGCATGGGTTATCTAGAAGAAACTTGTTGGACTTGGTTCGACATACTAATCCATGCATCCACAACTCAGAAAAAAACATATGTTCCTTTGGGTTGTCCCTCTTTAGTTATTTTCTGGCCCTCGTCTATAAATTGATAGTCAGGAGTAATTGTGCATTTGTGTTATCGATGCCTATTATTCCTGTGGTCTGTCAAGCCATTCTAATCCGGAATGACTAGGAGAAACAAACTCCAGTACCTCGTCCATCTCTAGGATTGGGTCAATGTAGTTGTATTCCACAGATCAAATGCCTAACCAGCTTTTGTTCTGTTCTACCTTCGAGTATTACCCCCTTTATGTCGAGAATATCGTAGGAATTGCACCACCTCTTATGAATTCATTGACGCAGTGATACTCCTCGCCATCATCACTCGTTTCTTGGTCCCGTGTTATTGTAACCGGAACACCGACAAGTGAATCGTGATGCGTGAAATCAATACTCCTAGCAACTCCGTTGCTTGGTAGTTAAAGGACAATAATTTCATCCTTAGCGTGTTGGTTATTGAATCACTATACTAGGATTGATCGTGCTACCTTGTTCTTATTCTGGTGCACTCTTCAAACTTTGGGTTAGGATTGAATCCCTTGCTTATTTGATCATATCGTCTTGCTCTGAAAAGCAAGATTGTTCTCGATCTTAATAACATGTCGGTGGATCGTGATTTTCCAAATATCTTCTTGGAAGTACCACCAGGTTGTCCCTGACCGATATGTTGAGTTCGTGAACAAGTTGGTTCCCTGTAAACCACCCCTTCTCCAATAATCCGTGTTGGATACCCTGAGCTAGTTGGTCAAGCTAAACAACAACTTGGAGAGTTGGAAGATAAAAGCTTGCCAGCCTAGATCATTTCAAGGGATATATCTGCGTGTGTTGAAGATAGATGATATCTTCATCGATTGGTCCCTATGATCAGTTGTTGGACCTATTGTCGTATCAAGACTTTGAATTGAGTATGGGCTATCACCAAATCAAATCAGAACCAACGATGTTCATAATGTTGTCTTACTCGTGGTTGATCCCTCGAGCATACACCATTATATCTTTGGGTCTGACCAATGCTATCACTTGTTCACATAATTATGGAATTCCATCTCCATGGAAACCTGGATGAATTGTTGTTGAGCCCATCAGCAACACTGCTACCTTCTCCATGACTCGTGTTGAACGTACAGCTAGTATTGGAAATTTTATAAGCAATATCTTCGTGTTCCGTTCATGAAGCATATGTTTGGATGAAAGTAGTGACTTCCTCTAATTCACGTGCATCTGATGCAAGTTGCCGTCGTGGATTTGAGAAAGTCAATATTGCTTCTTTTGGAATCATCCCAAAATCGGTCATGCATACGTGCGAAGTATTCTGTGGTTTGGAGACTTGCAACCTTCGTTCTATATGTGTTCCTAGCACACCAAGCCACTGACTGATTTGGTGCAGGAGAAGGAGTTCCTTTTAAGAGCTAACCCGGCCTTAATTGAGAACTTCATTATCTGCGATGATGGTTCCCCTCCTGAACTCGGTAGTGTTTTATTATAAGACTACCATGTGATCATGCTTGTCTGGGACAGCGTGTTCACATGTTGTAGCAGAACCAGCTCATGTTTTGGAGCTTGCTATCGTAGTTCATCCCCTGAGAATCTCGCAACGTCATCTCGTCGATTTGTGTTGCAAACCTTCATTTTTCTTCCTAGACTCGATGAGTCTGGAATATCCTGCCACCAACCAGATCTGAATCTCGGGCAGATGTGATGGTTGGAACGTTTCCCAAGAGCTATAATATTGGTCTCTCGATAACCGGTAAAGTGGATGTCGTGGCTAAACACACCCAGCCGGAAGACCTATTATGGTAGTATCTTGATTGAGTAAGTTGGCCACCTCCCCATAAGGATTTCTTAGGATTTATCCCAATAGTTATTCCTTATGGATTCCTGCGCTCCCGAAGTCCGACCTACTACTTGATGTTCAAGATACCAAACCACATCTAATGGGTTACGCTAGAACATCAAGGAGAACATTAGAAGCGGAGTGCTAAATGTCTCTCGGTCAATCATCCGGATATCTGATTCCTTGGCCTTGCTAAGGTGAAATCCGAGAAGGTGTTATCCTCCTTTGCACCTGCATCCTCCATCACCGTTCATCATGGTAGTATGATGTGTTGCCAGGATCCTTGACATGGATGTTGGTAAAACCTTGATGTATATGGAAATGCTCAAGTTCTTGAAAGCACGCTCAGTCACTCGGTTATATCCTTGGTATCAACTGGAATATGCCTTCCATTTGCCGAGTTGTTCTATAACCATAGTTTCCTTTCCAAATTGAGTGTGCCATTCTTTTGAATTCTTTCGAACGATCGATTGTGATTGCCTTAGGCTGGCATAAAGAGTTTCAATGATATTTATATCAAAAGTAATTCTTTTTGCCACTTCAGGGAATATTTCTACGAGCCACCTTCCCTAAGGTGCCTCGTTATGGAGTCATGGCAATTATCTCCTCGCTACTTTGAAACCATGCACCGTCTTATTCAGCGTGGAATTGTGTTTATCAACTTGAATCTTCGTTCTCTGTTTCACTTCATCCCTCTCTCGATGTATGTGTTGAGTCTCAGCTCAAGAGATACTCAACGTCGCATTCCGTGAGTTGATCGTGAGTTGCTCG
The DNA here is from genome assembly GCF_018294505.1 of Triticum aestivum. Taxonomy (NCBI): domain Eukaryota; kingdom Viridiplantae; phylum Streptophyta; class Magnoliopsida; order Poales; family Poaceae; genus Triticum; species Triticum aestivum. The sequence goes on along the minus strand of NC_057814.1, from coordinate 484,871,483 downwards.
ATCTTTAAGGAGATCGATTTCTATAGAGTTCTTCCCTTGTCGTCATCATGTTGGATGAAGATCTCGAAAGCAAAGACGTCAACATTAATTGAAGCAACGGATCAACATCTTCGCGAAGAGCAATTGGATCATGAAGATGGTGTTAGCTTGTGTCCCTCTGTCTTCTTACCTCACGTCTTGAATCTCGGGACGAGATTCTTGTTTAGTGGGGGTGAGTTGTCACAGCCCTAGAATTGATTGTAGTTAGTTGCATGAAAGCATTCATGTCATCATGTCTAATTCAAATGAATTTGAATTGGGGATGACCAAACCCTAGCACCAAATGAATTCAACTAGGTTCAAAATAAAAATATTTTCATTAAACCCAAAATGCCCTTCAAAAATGTTCATTATTTATGGAAAAAGGTTAAAACCTTTACCAGAGGTCATGCACATTTTTCCAAGGCATTTATGGTCTTTGAAATTAGTTCAAACATATTTGAATTGGAGCTATTTAAATGCTATATACATTTTAGGTGCTCCAAAAATGTTGGAAATTGTTATGGGTCACTGGAATAATTCAGACAGCACCCCTAATTATTTCCAGGATTTTATAAAATGGTTTAGTAATTTACTAAATCAAAACAAAACAAATTAAACTAGAAAACAGAAACAATTAAGTAAGAGAGAGAGAGAAGGCCACTGGGCCCCTCACCTGGACATACCTGGCGCCCCACCACGGCCCAGGAGCTGGCCCAGCCCACCAGAGCCGCCACCGTCTCCCACCTCGCGCCAGAAGGACGCCAGAGGGACGCCGGGCGTGTGGTCGCCGCGCGCGAGGCCACCTCCTGCTTCCGCCGCTTCTGGACGCCTCCACGAGTGCCACGGCACCTCCCCGACCCCCTCTCACTTCTCCCTCACTCGCTGCACTTCCTCCCCTCCCCTGTCTCTCTCCCCGCAGCACCACCGAACGGAGCCGTCGCCACCGTCGCCGTTGCCGTGGCCACCGGCCACCCCTCGCCCCGCCGATGAGTCCACGAGCTCCGCCTCGACGCCTTGAAGCTTCCCCTCAACGCGAGCATCACCGGACGCCCTGTCGCCTCGCCATCGACCCGTCGTCTCCGCGCACAGCCGTGCATCGCCGCCGCCAAATTCCGACGCCGTCCGTGCCTCCCCGAGCTCGCCGAGAACCTCTTCGTGACCGCGGTGAGCACCCGGTCATTTCCCTCCTAACCCTGCTCCCCGTTTGGTTGCCGTAGCACCGTTCCCCACGAGCACCGAACCACGCCGCCGTCCGAGCTTCTCGCCGCCGTGGCCACAGTCGTCATAGCTCCCAACCGAGCACACCCACGTACTCACCGCGCCGCGTAGGTGCCGTAGGAGCTAAGCACGCCACTCCACGGCCACCGCAGCCCCGTTCCCGAGTGCGCCCGAGCTCCGGCCGCCGCGGTCGAGCTCCTCGCCATCGCCTCCGGCCACCGCAGGCCCGACTGGCGCCACCGCCCGACGCGCGCTGGTCTGGGCTCTCGAACGAGCCCAGCCACGCTACGAACGGGGCACCACAGCCCGCGCCCGAGTGCCCCGCCGCGTCTGGCCTTGCCGGCGTCACGACGCCGGTGGGTTTGACCCTGCTTGACCGGGGTTTGACTTCCCCCCTGACCCACTGACGTGTGGGGCCAGCCCCTGTTAAAAGTTAGTTTAGTTTAAAACCTAAACTTAATTAGGCACTGAGAGACTGACAGGCAGGTCCCACGGGTCAGGTTTGACCCTGGCCAGCCGTTGACTCGCTGACGCAGTGATGACGTCAGGCTGACGCAGTATTACATTTTCTGGATTTATTTTTAATCAGGAAATTCCAGAAAATAGTATAAACTTCTAAAAATCATATAAAATCAACCGTAGCTCAGAATGAAATAATTTATATATGAAAAATTATCAGAAAATTGCAATCTATCCATCTGTATCATTATGCATGTCAAACTAAGTTATACCTGCTGTATAGGTGAAAACATGATAATGCACTATTTGAATTCATAGTTTGAATTTGAATTTGAACCTTGAGTTCAAATCAACCCAAACCTTTCTGTTGCTAGTTGCATTAGGCCAAATCACGTCATATTGCCATGTCATGATCATGCATCATAGTGTGCATTGCATTGATTGTGTTCTTCCTTGTTTGCCGGTGATTGTCCCCTCTCGATAGCCGTGATTCCGACGATGAGTTCGATGACACCGATGAAGAACTATAATATCTTCAGAAGTGCCAGGCAAGCATAACCCCTTGTTCATTCCGATACAATCCCACTCTCTCGCTCCTGCTCTCTTTACTGCATTAGGACAACAACGATTCAACTGTTACATGCTGCGGTAGTTGAACCCCTTATCCTCTGCATGACCTGTCATTGCCACAGTAAATAGATGAAACCCACTAGCATGAGTAGGAGTTGTTTGAGCCCTGATGTGCCTACTCATTCATGCCTGTTTGTCATGCCTGCTACTGCTTAGAGTTGAGTCGGGTCTGATTCATCGGGGATGAATTGGAATGGTGATGAACATGTCCTACTGTGTGTGAGCTAAGTGTGTGAACACGATTTGGTAAAGGTAGCGGTGAGAGGCCATGTAGGAGTACATGGTGGGTTGTCTCATTGAAGCCGTCCTCAGGAACTGAGTTCTGTGTTTGTGATCCATGATACAGTTACTACCACGCATTGGGCCCGAAACCAATGGACCCTCTCGGCTTCTTAATCACCCTTGTCCTCTGTCCAGGAGTTGCAAGTAGTTTCTGGTGTTTGTAGTATGCTGGAGGCCGTGGACAGCGCTGACCGGAGGGGTGGGCTGTGATGCGGTAGGCACGTGGCACGGTGTACCGGGCGCCCGTTTGGTGTCTCGGGAACCCTGCACACATCGTTCGGGGCCGTATGTGGAAACCTCGGCCGGACTCCCTGCGGATGGAACCTGAATAGGCGATAAACGTGGACTAGAGACTTGAGTGTTTAGGTAGGCTGTGGCCGACTCCCTCGCCAGGCTTCCGCTTGAAGGTTGCCGAGGTACACGACGTGTACATGGTGGTAAGTGGCGAGAGCGTGTGTGACGAAGTACACCCCTGCAGGGTTAATATGATCTATTCGAATAGCCGTGTCCGCGGAAATGGAGTTCTGGGTTGCCTATAACAGTTCATAGACAAGTGAAAGTGGATACTCTAAAATGCGCAAGATAAGCGTGAGTGCTATGGATGGCGTTCTCGTAGGGAGACGGGAGCGGATCCATAGTGGAGTATTGATATGGTGAATATGTGGACTCGTGTGCACCACCTCAAAAGAGTTACTTGCAGTCGTAATTAGGATAGCCACCGAGTCAAAGCTGGCTTGCTGCAGTTAAACTCCAGCACCCCGTTTGTTGATACCGATGCATATGTAGATAGTTCTGATGTAAGTCTTGCTGGGTACATTTGTACTCACGTTTTCTTATTTTATGTTTTGGAGAGAGACGCCAGTCTCGCTAGTAGTTCCGTGTGGACTTCGACGTTTAGCTTGATACCTCAGCTACGATCTTGTGCCCTCGGCAGGATCTGGTAGATAGTCAGGCTTCTCAGCCTTTTTCATTTGTACATGTCTGTACTCAGACATGTTAAGCTTCTGCATGTGCTTTGACTTGTATGCTCTGAATGTTGGGTCATGAGACCCATGTTTGTAATATCTGGCTCTTTGGAGCCTAATGAATAAATACTCTGAGTCGTAGAGTCTTGTTGTGATGCCATGTTGTATTTGCACATATCGGGCATATTGTGTGTATGATTGAAATGCTTGGTATGTGTGGGATCCGACAACCTAGTTGTTTATCCTTGGTAGCCTCTCCTATGGAGAAATGTAGTCTTGTGCTCCCATGAGCCATAGTAGTCCGCTACAGCCGGGTTCACCGGAGTCCTGCTAGCCCAGCACTACTGCTCTGGAACACTTGACTGGCCGGCATGTGTTTCATATCGTTCCTGTGTCTGTCCCTTCGGGGAAATGTCACGCGGTGACATCCGGAGTCCTGCCTAGCCTGCTACAACCCGGGTTCCCGGAGTCCTGTTAGCCCAGTGCTACAGCCCGGATTCGCACGCTGCTGACCGACACGTTCGATGTTGATTCAAGTATGCCTGTCCCCATACGTTAGTGCCGCTTTGGGTTCACGACTAGCCATGTCGGCCCGGGTTCTCTGTCATATGGATGCTAGCGACATTGTCATATACGTGAGCCAAAAGGCGCAAACGGTCCCGGGCCATGGTAAGGCGACACCCGTGGGGGTACCGTGCGTGAGGCCGCAAAGTGATATGAGGTGTTACAGGCTAGATCGGTGTGACTTGGAATCGGGGTCCCGACACGATCGCACCTAGTGGTTTCCTACAGTCAGCCTGGCTCTGATACCAAGCTTGTCACGACCAGTTTTATAATAAAATAATTATTGAGAGACCAATCCCTTATACGGACCAGCGAGGAAGAATTCCTTCTCACTGGTAGACAATATCTTGGTCACAGAAGAAAAATACCAGGAGTACTAAATATAATACAAGGTTGAGCAGAGACTGCCCAACAATTTATTACATGCACGCCGCTAAAACAAAACGGCGGATAGGGTGGCAACTACTAACTCACGACAATGATGGTGGTGGAAATATCACCGCGAAGCGAGTGATATGATTCCAGAAGACTACAACTCATCAAGCGTCTGAGTGAGGCTCGAGAAGATCTATTGCGGGTGGCGGAAGCGTAAACGATACAAGTGACCAATATCCGGGATCGCGCAGGACTGACTAGGACTCCTCTAGGCGTCGGACGCGCTATCAAACTCTTCATCCAAGAGATTGCCTTCGTCAACATCTGGCCAAATCAACAAGCCAGGTGAGTACTATGAAAGTACTCGCAAGACAGTTCGGACATAAGGTACAACAAAAGTAAACATGAAGCACATGAATAAGTTAACCAGTGCGATCAGACATAAATAAATACTGGGTGCCAAGCGAGGGTCTGAATGACGCCTCGAGCGGAAACTGCAGAATAGTAATACTGGTGCCAAACGAGTGTTTGAAAGACTCCTCGAGCGGAAAATGCGGAATAATAATGCGGGTGCCAAACGAGTGTCCGAAAGACTCCTCGAGCGGAAAATGCGGTATAATAATGCGGGTGCCAAACGAGTGTCTGAAAGACTCCTCGAGAGGTAAATGCAGAATAATAATGCCATAGTCGGGCGTCGGGGAGACACCACATAAAGGGCTGATAACAGAAAGTAAAGACAGTGCATGCCGCAGTCGGACGTCTGAGCGACATCACATAAATGGCTTATATTGAAAGTGAGAAACGAGTACACGCCACAGTCGGACGTCTGCGCGACGTCACATAAAGGGCTTATATCACATCTCATTAATACAACAGTTCGGGAACATAAATTATCACAAGCATGAGACACAAAATAAAGTTAGTCCATCCACAGGAATAACAATAAATCGGAATTTTACCACTTGAGCTTGTTCACTGGGGACAAGTTTTTCACACGGATAGATATGGATATAATGTTCTCATTACTTGATCATGGATACGATGATTTGGAAAGAAATGACTCTGCAGAGTTTGTACTTAACCACGGCCAACGGATTTCAGTAGTCACGGGGACTAGTTCCGTCTACGGTGTTTTGGAAGAAACACGTCTAACCAGTACACACCCAATTCAACCATCCGAAGCCAGGGATCACCCTCGGCAACTTTCAAGAAAAATCTTGAGACGGGGAGGCTACAACCTCGCGTAGCATGGGATCAAATTTCTATACGCGCGCTTTAAGGGGGTGCCCCCCTCTCGGTCCCAACCGGAAACACCCATGCCCCCTGACCGAATGACTGGCTTTAATCCTGGGCCAAGGTACCATCATCCCGGCCTCTCTGTTTGGTGTGTACACGGAAAGAGGTTACCAACTTACTAAACCGCATCCTGGCAATGAGACATGTGGTAGCACGGAAAGGGGAAAGAATGGTAACGTGGCTCCAACCACGTTAACGTCGGAGAAAGTCGGATGTCGCAAGGCTGGCATGCTACAACAGTACCACCTTGCTGCCATTCATGTCACCACATGATTTGGCCATCTCTCATCAGAGACCATCGCAACTTTGGAACAGGCGGAAAAAGATCGATAACGTAGCTCCAACCACGTTAACGTCGAAGAAAGTTGGATGACGCAAGGCTGGCATGCCACAACAGTACCACCTTGCTGCCCTTCATGTCACCACATGCTTAGGCCACCTCTCAACAGAGATCATCGCAACTTTGGGACAACCGGGTCGTTGCCTTACAAGCAACGAGGTTTTTACCGACACTCATATGCCACGCACAAACTCTCACGTGAACATGCAAAACATCTGCCATATCAAATGTTCAAAACATGCTTGCCTGGTTCGGAGAAGTCGGAGTCTAGATCGGTGAAGTTCGCGGCCCCGTCACCTCTCCCGGAACCTACGGCAAATCACGAAACGGATACTAACATGAAAACCAACACATACACAGAAACTTTTCCAAATATTTTTCAAATAAATCCCATAAAAAACTAGACAAAATTTGAAGATTGTCAGAAAAAGAATCACTCAAAAATACCTTTTTATTAAAAAGTTATAAAGGTTTCTGTCCAGGGACTTATCTGTAATGAAACAGAAAAGTTCAAGGGTTTTAACTGAGAAAACAGAAAACACTTCGGCTGGGAATGCGCAAGCGCAAAGGAGGAAACGTATTTTGCCCGAAGGCGCCAACAGAAAATGGTTCGCGAATAAAAGAACAGAGGCTGACATGTGGGGTCCACATGTCAGGTTTGAAAAGCTCACCGGCGCCCGAAGACTGCGGTGGACGCCGGCGTCGAACCACGGCGAGATAGGGGGAATGGAGGGTACCAAGAGCTTCAGCGTCCTCTTCCGCGTCGGTGGGTGGTGGACTCGTCCAACGGGGAGCCCTAAGTCGACGGCGACACTTTCTCCGGCGGACGGCGGCTCGGGTGAGGATGGGGAACTCCGGTGGAGGGCTGCAAGCTTCAAATTTAAGTGCGGGTCAGAAAGAGGGATGCATGGTGAAGCTACTGGCAGGAGAATGGAGGCGGAGGAGCACACACGGGGGCGAATCGGGCTGGATCCCGTGGCGGGTCGCGGCGGCCGGAGTCGAGGAAGGAGACCTCCTCGGGGCTCTTCCAGTGGCTAGGCGTGCTCTAGGGGGAGTGCATGGCTGGTGGGTGCTCGAGTTGAAGCTCGGGGCCTCTATTTATAGGCAGATCGACGGGGTGGCCGTGAACGGAGAATCTCCGGCGAGCGATTACGGCGGAGCAGTGGATTGGCAGGGGGTTTGAGCGGCCGGGCAGCATCAGTGGAGGTTACTGGACTCGTTTTGCAGCTAAACGGGGTCGGTCTTGGCGTAATGCCGTCGGTCCACGGTGAGGTGACCGCACGGGCTCAACGGCGGCATAGAGCGTGCTCCGCGCCCTGCGGTTCACGACGAGAGCGGCAGCGCGTTCGGGGGAGTGGAAGGCCACGCGGCGAGCTCCGGTGGTTTGGGCGGCGCTGGGTGGCGTCCTCGGCGCCGTGTCTCCTGCTGGAGTCCGCAAAGCCGCCGCCGGCGTCGGTCACAGGGCGGTGCACCTTCTGCTGCTCGTTGCCGACGCCCGCACGGCGCCAGGCATTCGTGCGGTGCAGGAACAAGAGAGCGGGGACGAGGAGCAAGGCGACGCGGTGGCACTGGCGAGATCGACGTCCGCTTCTGAAGAAAATGACACCAGCCACTTGACTGAATCTCTGAACTTACTGAATGTGACAAAGACAGTGCACTGCAGGTGTTCGACAGAAGGTTTTGGCTTTGAGATAAATTTTTCTGGAGCTGTAACTTGGTGAGATGACCACTCAATGCACCCAGAGGCTGCCTGGTTTTACTTGGAATTTTTGGAGAAGGTTTGGGATAAATTTCACCAAATTTGGCAAATCTGGTCCAAACTTGCAGCAAGTGTAGTTTGAAAATTTTGAACTGAAGACCAGTGGATCTTCATGGTTCTAGGTTGAGGGTACAAAAGACTAGGAGGGAGAGTTGGTTTGGTGGCAAAAATCAAAACAGAAAAAGGAGTTCCTTTGTAAATCTCCAAGAGCTAGAGGAGAAGACAGAAATTTGTTTGAATAGAATTTAAATGGAAATAACCACATGGGGAGGTTCAACTTGCTGGTTTTGGTGTAAAACATGATCTAGAGGTGAGGGAGTGGTTAGGGAAGAGGATTTGCACTAATGCCATGGCAAGAAGGAATTGTTGAAAGTGGCAAAGGATTTTCTAAAAGCCATAGTGCAAAATTCAAAAAGGTTTTCAAAAGTTAATTTCCCAAATGAAAAACATTTTGTCTTGAGTCCGAAAGAAAAGCAAGAACTTCCAAGACTAAAGGCAGATCTTGGATGAATTCAAACAAAACTTTTGCCATAAAGAAATATATATGAGAGGGAGAGTTCTCTTGAAGAAAAATTTAAATCACTCCCCTCAAGTCAAAAAAAAATCTTTTGAAAAATCCAAATAAAAACTTGGGTGTCACAAAGCCTCGCGAGGCAGACGATGCAAGACCTCCTCAGGAGCGGCCTCTCCAGGCTACCTCGCAAGGAGCGGGGATATCAAGGTGGGGCAAACCTCACGAGGCTCTCGTGACATGAGCCATGACGATCGACACCAGGCGGACGCTAGGCGGGCGCCAGCGCGCGTAGCGTCCTTGTTTCCTCTTTGGTGCTAAGGAGGCAGGCGCAGGCGCGGAGTACCGAGGAATCAGGCAAAGGTTTCCATATCGGTGCAACAAGACCAAGACCAGTGGGACGGCAAGACGGACGTCACCATGGAGCCCAAGACGGCGTCACCACCAGAGCCTTTTGCAGGCGAAGAGCACTTTTGTCAGGATAGCTTGTACTAGCTGTCCCTTTTCAAATTTGCCCGCCGTTGTTGGCTCCCTTCCCGCTCTATATTTGGGAAGAGGACCAGGGCCTATATAAGTAGGGCTAGCCACCACAGAGGGGGGAGGAGTTCTGATCCACCAGTCCACAGAGCACAAGAACACATCAACTTCAGGAGGCTGTTCTTCCCCTTGTACTGTTCATCATCAGCCCAAGAGGCAATCCACCACCACACACTCGAGTAGGGTATTACACCACAATGGTGGCCCAAACCAGTATAAACCTCGTGTCTCTCCGTGTTGTGAGTTCGTCGAGTTCGTCCGTGAGATCTTAGCGAACTAGGGCCTGGATCGATACGAAGGAAAGAACTTCCTGCGCACCCAGAGTTCGAACCTTAAGGGTTTTGCCGGAACCCCAGATCCGACATTTGGCGCGCCAGGTAGGGGTGCGCCGTAGCTTCTCTCCACTGGCCTACGCCCCGCGCCGCCACACATCCCCCCATGGCGGGTGCCCCGTCATCTGCTCCTTCGACCGGTGTCGACGACGGGGCCAGGGGGCTCCGAGCCCTGGCTCCCGCCCTGCGACGGGTGCGATGGCCACCCAAGTTCAGGCCGGAGATGCCGCCGCGCTACGACGGCGCGGCGGACCCGATGTCGTTCCTAGTGGCGTATGAGGAGGCCGTCCTCGAGGCTGGGGGCGACGACAAGGTCATGGCCAACTGGTTCCCCATGGCCCTCGCCAGCGAGCCACGCGCCTGGCTGCTCAACCTCCCTAGATCCACGGTGGCGTCCCGGGGGGAACTCCGCAACCTCTTCATTGCTCGCTACGCGGTGCCGGCGCACCACACAGTCGCAGCCCTACTAGGCGGCTCACAAGCACCGCCTTCAGATCGCCACGTCAAGACGTTGCTCCGTCAGATTGGGGCTGCTTCCAAGCGCCCGGGGGCTCCGCCAGGTTGGGCTGCGCTAGAGGCCGACCTCACCTTCAGCTCAGAAGACCACCCCGGCTCCACCGCCAGCTCGGGCATGCTCCCAATGCTCTGCACGCCCACCATCTTCAATGTGGCTGTTACCAAGACCCTCATCGACGGTGGTGCTGGCCTCAACTTGCTCTCCGTGGAGGCCTTCAGCCTTCTTCACGTGCCGCTCGAGCGGCTTAGTCTCAGCAAGCCCTTCTCGGGAGTTGGTGGCGGCGGTGCCCACTCTCTGGGACAGATCTGTCTCCCAGTCACCTTCGGCACACACAACAACTACCGCACTGAGCTGGTCGACTTTGACATCGCCCGCATCGGCCTTCCGTACAATGCCATCCTCGGGTACCCGGCTCTCGCCCAGTTCATGGCGGCGACTCACCCGGCCTACAACCTCATGAAGATGCCTGGGAGCAAGGGCGTCCTCACGATCAAGGGAGACACCAAGGAGGCTGTAACGGCACTCAAGCTTGTCTTCAAGACCGCAGCGGGCGGCGCAGACCGCCGGCGCCGGTACCGCCGAAGCCAAATAGGCCGCGCCCACCAAGAAGAAGCAGCTGTTCACCCAAGACAAGGCGGAAACCAAGCAGGTGCCAGTCAATGAGGACGGACCCTCAGGAGCCACCTTCACCATAGGTGCCGGCCTCGGTTCCGTCCAAGAAGAGGCGCTGGTAAGGTTCTTGCGTGCAAACAAGGATATATTCGCATGGGAGCCCAATCAGCTGGTGGGGGTTCCGAGAGAGATGATTCAGCATCACTTAAGGGTGTGCCCTAACATGCGCCCTGTCAAGCAACGAGCGAGGCGGCAATCCACGGAGAAGCAGGCCTTCATCATCCAGGAGACCCGCAAGCTGGAGGCGGCGGGTGCCATCCACGAGGTTCGGTGTCCCACATGGCTGGCAAACCCAGTCGTAGTGCCGAAGATAGGCGGAAAGGAATGGATGTGTGTCGATTTCAGCAACCTTAACAACGCCTGCCCCCAGATCCGTTCCCGCTCCCGCGCATTGACCAGATCGTCGACTCCACCGCCGAGTGCGACTTGTTGTGTTTCCTAGATGCGTTCTCAGGATATCACCAGATCAAGATGGCGGTGGAAGATGTGGAGAAGACAGTCTTCCTGACCCCGTGTGGGATGTACTGCTACACTTGCATGCCCTTCGGGCTGCGCAACGCAGGCGCGACCTTTCAGCGACTGATGCACATCGCCTTGGGGCGGCAGCTCGGGAGAAACACAGAGGCCTACGTCGACGACATAGTGGTAAAGTCTCGGGAGGCGAGAACCTTGATTCAAGAGTTGGAGGAGACCTTCGAGAGCCTGCGCCAGGTGAACTTGCGGCTTAACCCGGAGAAGTGTGTGTTCGGTGTCCCTTCCGGCAAGCTGCTGGGATTCCTCATGTCCCACGGATGGATCGAGGCGAACCGGGAGAAGATCAAGGCCATCGAGGACATGAGCCCACCACAGACCCTCAAGGAGATGCAGAAGCTGGTGGGATGAGTGACTGCGTTTGGGCGTTTCATCTCCAAGCTAGGAGAGCGCGCCTTACCCATCTTCAAGCTCATGAAGAAGAAGGGCCCGTTCGAGTGGACCCCCGAGGCCGACCGAGCCTTCCAAGACCTCAAGAAGTACCTGACCAGCCCTCCGGTGATGGTGGCACCTAGACCTCTCGAGCCCCTAGTGCTCTACCTTGCCGCCATCCCGTACTCCGCCAGCGCATCGCTGGTGGCGGTTGGGGAGGAGAACCAAGCCAAGGGTGCATTGCGCCAAGCTATACCTGCAGTAATGCAGGGTCAAGAAGGCGCCGCAAAAGCCTTGGCAGCAGAAGACCAAGCTCGGCAAGACGATGTTGCCGAAATTCCCAAAAGCAGTTGGGCCTCAGGAGCTCGTTCACCTCAGGAGACGCCCCAATCTCCGCAAGACCCGAGCCTCAACAGCGCGCCAGCCCTCGTCGAGCACTCGGTGTACTTTGTCAGCACCGTGTTGCGGGACGCGAGGGCATGATACACCATGCCTCAGAAGCTCCTGCTCATGCTCTTGGTGGCCTCACGCAAGCTGCGACACTACTTCCAGGGCCACCCTATCAAGGTTGTCTCGGCCTACCCATTGGAGAGGGTGCTCAGGAGCCCCAACTCAGCTGGAAGGGTCGCTGAGTGGAACATCGAGCTGCAAGCATTCTAGTTGGAGTTCAGCACCACCAGGGTCATCAAGGGGGCCGCGCTCGCTGATTTTGTGGCAGAATGGACGGATGCCCCGACACTCGAAGAAGGCGAAGACCGATCCACCTCGCCAGGAAGCGAGGCACCGGACGGTTGGGTCATGTACTTCGATGGCGCCTTCACGCACCAGGGCGCAGGGGCTGGAGCAGTACTAATCTCGCCCACTCAGGATAAGCTCTACTATGCCGTGCAACTCTGATTCCAGCACGGCGAGAAGGTCTCCAACAACATCGCAGAATATGAAGGCCTCATAGCTGGCCTGAAGGCCGCGGCAGCTCTGGGGGTGAAGCGCCTTACCGTTAGAGGCGACTCGCAGCTTCTCGTTAACTTCTCCAACAAAGTATACGAGCCGAAGGACGAGCATATGGAGGCATACCTCACGGAGGTGCGCAAGATGGAGAAGCAGTTCTTGGGCCTGGAGTGCAGCACGTGCCCCGAGGCACCAACAAGGAAGCTGACGACATCGCCAGGAGAGCATCCAAGTGGCAGCCTCAAGAGCCCGGCGTCTTTGAGGAGCGGCTCTTCAAGCCATCAATGACACCACCACTTTCAAGCACGGCTCAGCCTCGGGAGGAACTCCCACACCCACCCGCCAAGGGAGCCCCAGCCTGTGGCCCGGCCTCAGGAGCTCACCTGCTCTTGGCGCTCGAGCCCCAGGAGGAATGCTGGACCAAGGAATTCAAGGAGTACCTGATGCAAGGGACGCTGTCGGAGAAGGAAGAGGACACAGAGCGCGTGGCCCGGCAGGCCACAACATACTGTATCCAGGACGGGAGTTGTACAGGAAGCGACCGAACGATGTTACACTGTGTTGCATCTTCAGTGACCAAGGAAAGGAGTTGCTGGTTGACATACACGGTGGGGACTGCGGACACCACTCGTCGTCACGGACTCTCGTCGGCAAGGTGTTCCGCAGTGGATTCTACTGGCCCACGGCGCTCAACGACGCGGCCGAGTTGGTGAAGTCCTGCGAGGCTTGCCAGTTCCACGCCAAGCAAATTCATCAGCTAGCTCAGGGCCTCCAGACCATCCCGCTCACGTGGGCGTTCGTGGTCTGGGGGCTGGACATCCTGGGCCCGTTCCCTCGAGCGCCAGAGGGCTACCGCTACCTCTACGTCGCCATCGACAAGTTCACCAAGTGGGCGGAAGTGGAAGCCGTCCGTACCATCCTAGCCGGCTCTGCTGTCAAGTTCATCAAGGGCCTCGTGAGCCGCTTCGGGGTCCCCAACCGCATCATCACAGATAACGGCTCGCAGTTTACTAGTAACCTCTTCAAAACCTACTGTGCTAACCTTGGAACGCAGATTTGCTACGCTTCGGTGGCGCACCCCAGGAGCAATGGTCAGGCCGAACGCTCCAACGCAGAGGTCCTGAGGGGCCTCAAGACCAGGACCTTCAAGAAGAAGCTCGAGGCCTGTGGCAAGGGCTGGCACGACGAGCTTCAGTCCATGTTGTCGTCCATCCACACCACCGCCACCAAGCCAACGGGCGAGACCCCATTCTTCCTTGTCTACGGAGCTGAAGTAGTCCTCCCTCACGAGGTCAAGCATCGCTCCGCACGGGTATTTGCATTCGATGAAACACAGCAGGATGCCACGCGGGGGATGGATCTCGTGCTGGGGGAGGAACATCGTCGTGAAGCTGCGGCGATACCACTGCCGCAACGTCCGCTCCAGGACGCCTGAGGTGGGCGACCTCATCCTGAGGCGGGTCCTCCCCAGGGAAGGGCTGCACAAGCTCTCGCCCATGTGGGAGGGCCGTTCAGGGTTGTCCATGTCTCCAGGCCTAGCACCGCGCGCCTGGAGACACAGGACGGGATACCCATCCAAAACGCCTGGAACATCCAGCACCTCCGAAAGTTCTACCCATGAAGCAAGGCCCAGAGCCTGTGAAGAAGGGCCGGTGCCTGTGAAGAATCGCTGCCCGTGACACTCTCACGTAATAATGAGTGGGTCTGTACACGCCCCGGAGTCTCAGGAGCGCCGGCCTTAGGCCCTAGGGCTCCCTCCCATGCCTAGTGCAGCACTTAGCTCCGCACTGGTGAGAATACATGAAGACTAGATTAGGTGCCGGACGCGGCTTTTCATTTGCTTTCCGTAGTTGGCTCGCTTTTTCTTAACCGAAGTTTGCTTTTAGTGTTCCTTGCTGATTCGATTCCCTCGCCTCTTACCGCATTTTCTGGCTCCGATTCGCTCGTGTTCTCTCTCTCGCATACCTCGCGAGGGGGCTAGGCAGGTGCCCTCGCGAGCATTTTTCTCCCCTATGCCTTCTTGCGAGCCACCCTCGTTCGAGCGCATCTCTCCTAGTCCGTGCCCCACGGGTACCGCAATACAAAGCGCCAGGGCAAGGCTTGGGTGGATGGCAAATCTTCTAGCGCACCTCCTAACGAATTTTTGCAGTTCCTGAGCAAGCACAGACCACCAGGTCAGGGTGGACACGAGGAAACAAACACCTCATAAGGAAGAGGGCCTCCCGGATGCACCAGGTTAAGTTATCTTTGCGCAAAATAGCAACACGGCACGGGAACAACACGCATAGTGCAATAACCAAGGAACCACAGTTCGAGACACGCCCCTCTGGGCCCATACTGGTTTCATTTTTTGATGCAGGAAAAAGAGCAAAACAAAAGCAGCGTTGCAGCGATCCACGGAGGCAGGCCCCTAGTGACATCCCGAGCCTAGCCAGCCCCTCCTCGCGCTTCACGGAGGCGCGGCGACGAGACGACCCGCTGCCGCCTTCAAAGCGGGCGCGGCGGCGCGGCGGCTGGTCATAGCCACTACTGCTGGAGCTGTCGCCGGAGGAAGAGCTACCATAGCTGGACGAGACACGGTCGCCGCCGAGGGCGGGCTCGCCCTCACCCTCGTCGCGACCGTCGCCAAGGCCGAGCACCTCCTCGTCGTCGTTCGTCTCGGGGCAGCACCCAGCGCGGCGACCATCTTCCCCAAACACCCTCACATGGAGGGTCGCTCCACCATCATACTTGAAGTAGAGGGTGCACCGCCTGCCCAGGCAGCGCGCGCGCGAACGTCTGCCAGCCGCGGGCCAGGACTATGTTGCCCGTGGCGGAAGTCTCGACCGCGACCCAAGAGGCCTTGCTGCAGCAACCATTCGCCTGCAACCAGAGCCCGCCTAAACCAAAGGCCGACAGTTCGTCGACAAAGAAGCGCGGGAGCTGGAGCCAGTTGCCGGCCGGGTTCTCTGACCAGACGACGAACTCCAGCAACACTTCCGCTGAATGGAAGCGCGGACGGGGAGGCCGCACCACCATGGCACGCCTCCCTTCGTCAACTTGACCGCCATGGCTGGGACGACCCCCTCCCGTGCCGTGATGCCGCCACGACAGTGGGCCGCGGAGGGGGTCGCGACGTGCTTGCGCGGACGGCCGCGTCCGTGCTTGGGCGCCGGAGAACCGGGTCCCTCGTGAGGGGCTTTCCCCTTCTCGGCGGCAGAGAACTTCCTTCGTGGTGCCATTAGTGGCGCTGCTAGCAATGGAGCGAGGAGGAAGAAGTAAGCGAGCAAGGAAGAGATGGGCGGCGGGGGCTCTGCCCCCCTCCCCATTTATAGCGGAAGAAGGCCAACCGGCGCCTCCCACGATCGCGGGTAATGATGGTTTTCCTTGCATGTCGCAGGGCCTTGTCAAATCGAGCAGTTGCCGAGGCTGCATGGGGAAGCGGAGACGCCCACGTCCAATCAACCACCACGCATCGACCGAGGGCGCAGGCTTTTGGGGCCCGCGGCGCTCCATACTTGACCTTTGGCTTCGCCTCGAAGCCAAGCCCGAGCGCAGCTTGGGTCCAGGGCTACTGTCGGCGTTTTGGGAACGGGGGTCCCCAGACATGCCTACCTGCGGCCCATGGCGTGGCTATTCTAGCGGGCCTGTACGACCCATCTTCATCAACAAGGCTATCAAGACCTTCGCAAGGAGCCAAGCCTTGCGAGGCAGACGACGCAAGACCTCCTCAGGAGCGGCCTCTCCAGGCTACCTCGCGAGGAGCGGAGATATCAAGGCGGGGAAAACCTCATGAGGCTCTCGTGACGTGAGCCATGACGATCGACACCAGGCGGACGCCAGGCGGGCGCCAACGCGCGTAGCATCCTTGTTTCCTCTTTGGTGCTAAGGAGGCAGGCACAGGCGCAGAGTACCGAGGCATTAGGCAAAGGTTTCCATATCGGTGCAACAAGACCAAGCCCAGTGGGACGGCAAGACGGAGGTCACCATGGAGCCCAAGATGGCGTCACCACCAGAGCCTTTTGCAGGCGAAGACCACTTTTGTCAGGATAGCTTGTACTAGTTGTCCCCTTTCAAATTTGCCCGCCGTTGTTGGCTCCCTTCCCGATAGATATTTGAGAAGAGGACCAGGGCCTATATAAGTAGGGCTAGCCATCATAGAGGGGGAGGAGTTCTGATCCACCAGTCCAGAGAGCACAAGAACACCTCAACTTCAGGAGGCTATTCTTCCCCTTGTACTGTTCATCATCAGCCCAAGAGGCAATCCACCACCACACACAGGAGTAGGGTATTAGACCACAACGGTGGCCCGAACCAGTATAAACCTCGTGTCTCTCCGTGTTGTGAGTTTGTCGAGTTCGTCCGTGAGATCTTAGCGAGCTAGGGCGTGGATCGGTAGGAAGGAAAGAACTTCGCGCGCACCCCTGAGTTCGAACCTTAAAGGTTTTGCCGGAACCCCAGATCCGACAAAATGAGATCTTGCTTCCGAGGGCATGAACATATTGCATGAAGGCGCGGCTTGTGAACTGGGTGCCGTTGTCGGTGGTGATCCGGGCAGGGACCCCGAAACGGCACACCAATCCTTTCAAGAACTTGATAGCTGACTAAGCAGTCACCTTCCTCGCGGCATCTACTTACAACCACTTTGTAAAATTTTCAATTGCAACGAACAAGAATTCAAAGCCCCCGGAATCTCGGGGGAAATGGCCGAGGATATCGAGCCCCTAGACCAAAAACGGCCATGACAAAGGGATTGTCTTAAGAGCTTGGGTAGGCAGATGGATATCCTTGGAATGGAACTGGCAGGCTTCACACCCTGTGACTAGCTCGACCGCATCTTGGAGGGATGTGCGCCAATAGAATCCTTGCTGGAATGCTTTCCCAACCAAAGCCCTTGATCCAATATGGGAGCCGCACATGCCTTTGTGTATTTCCGCCAGCAGTTCCATTCCTTCTTCCCGGCAAATACACTTAAATTTCACATAGTTGGGCCTTCTTATGTATAGTGTGCCATTGACAAACTGATACATACTGGCCCTCCGGGCTACTCTTTCCGCTTCTTCTTGCTCTTCGGGAAGTTCTCTAGTTTGGAGGAAATGGACTATGTGCCTTGCCCATGTTGCAGCCTGGGGCACGGCAACGAGGACTAGCGGCACCTCCTCATTCGAGGGAGCGCTTACCTCGACCGCGGTGGCCAGTGGCCCGGCAGGAGGGTGCAACTCGGCAATCGAAGAGGAGTTGTTTCTGGCAGGGTCCCTGTCGGGAGCCCCGAGGGGTTCTACCGGGAGAGGCTTACCCGAGTCCAATTTCCTTCTTTTCCGAGCCATCGTTGCTGGGGATACGAAGGGCTGAGTCAGATGGAGAACAAAAGTTCCTGGTTCCACAGGAAGCTTCTGTGCAGCGCACTTTGATAGATGATTAGCAATGTTGTTTTCCGCACGAGGTACGTGCTCTGTTTGCAATCCATCAAAGTGCTCCTCCAACCTTCTCACTTCCTCAACGTATGCCTCCATCAATGGACTTTGGTAATCCTTGTTGACTTGTCTCACCACAAGTTGTGAATCCCCTCGAATGATCAGCTTCTTGATCCCCAATTATGTGGCAATTCTGAGCCCGGCAAGGTGCCCTTCATACTCTGCTGTATTGTTGGTCGCCTCCTCCTAGTGAAAATGCATCTGGACGACGTACCTCAAGTGCTCTCCAGTAGGAGCAACGAGAAGCACGCCTGCTCCTGCACCTTGTAGGGAGAAGGCACCATCAAAATACATGATCCATTCTTGGGGCGCTTCCTTACCGGGGATAATTGTTTCTCGCACTTCTTCATCAGGGGTTGGCGTCCATTCTGCAATAAACTCTCCCAATGCCCTGCTCTGAATCATCGACATTCTTTCAAACATTAGGCCAAAGCTAGATAACTCCAATGCCCATTCCACTATCTTGCCGGTAGCCTCTGGGTTTCAGAGTATCCTTTGCAACGGGAAGCGGGTGACAACCGTGATCTCATGGGCTTGGAAGTAGTGGCGTAGTTTCCTTGAGGCCATGACAAGGCCAAAAATCAATTTTTGCACGCCAGAATACCTGGATCTAGCCCCGTGAGGATTCCGGCAAGGATTCTATTGGATCAAGGGCTTTGGTTGGGAAAGCATTCCGGCAAGGATTCTATTGGCCCAAAAATCTGGTCGATGCACGGCAAGGGGAATGGGTCCTTCGGGCATGCCTTGTTCAGATCCGTGAAATCTATGCAAAGCCTCCATTTCCCATTAGCCTTGCGCACAACCACTGGGTTCGCTAACCACGTTGGATGTAACACTCCTGTGACCAAACCAGCTGCCTCAAGTTTCTTGATCTCCTTGGTGATGAATTGCTGCCGTTCCAAGGCCTGCTTCCGGACTTTCTGCTTGACGGGTCGGGCATGTGGGCAGACAGCAAGGTGGTGCTCGATTACCTCCCTGGGAACACCGGGGATATTAGATGGTTGCCAGGCAAACACATCGATATTAGCCCGCAGGAAGGAAACGAGTGCGCTTTCCTATTTGTTGTCAAGGGCGGCGTTGATAGTGAAAGTACCATCAGCGCCAGCCAGCCCTACCAGGACCTTCTTAACTTGGGGTGCAGCAGCCTTGGATTTCTTGCTGTTGGAACTCTCCGGCACGTCATCCACAGGTGTGGCGCACTCCAAAGATGCACGCTTCTCGTATTCCTTGCCGGTACACCTACAAGTCAAGCAATCAACCTACACATGCAGTTCTAAGAGTATAGCAGCGGAATGTAAATCATTGCATATGAAGGTAAAGGGGAGGAGTTTGGAGGGAGCAAACGCAATGTAGACATGGAGATTTTTAGCATGGTTCCGATAGTGGTGCCATCGTACATCCACATTGATGGAGACTTCAACCCACGAAGGGTAACGGCTGCGCGAGTCCACGGAGGGCTCCACCCACAAAGGGTCCACGAAGAAGCAACCTTGTCTATCCCACCATGGCCATCGCCCACGAAGGACTTTCCTCACTCGGGTAGATCTTCATGAAGTAGGCGATCTCCTTGCCCTTACAAACTCCTTGGTTCAACTTCACAATTGTCTGATTTCGGGTTCCAGCAAAACCCTTGAGGTTCGAACACTTGGGTGCGCACGAAGATCTCTCCCCCCTAGCTCGCTCGCATCAAGATCTCACGGCCTAGCTCGACGGACCAAAAGAACAAAGGGACACAAGGTTTATACTGGTTCGGGCCACCGTTGTGGTGTAATACCCTACTCTAGTGTGGTGTGGTGGATTGCCTCTTGGGCTGAGGATGAACAGTACAAGGGAAGAACAGCCTCCTGAGGAGAGGTATTCTTGTGCTCAATGAGCTTGTGTGGTGGTTGGTGAACTGAATGATCGATCCCCCTCCTACGATGGTGGCTAGTCCTATTTATAGAGGCCCTGGTCCTCTTCCCAAATATTGAGCGGGAAGGGATGCCACAACGGCCAGTTTGAAGGGGGATAGCTAGTACAAGCTATCCTGACTAAAGGTGGTCTTCGCCTGCCAAACGCTCTGGTGGTGACGCCGTCTTGGGCTCCACGGTGACCTCCGTCTTGTCATCCTTCTGGTCTTGGTCTCATTGCACCGATATGGAATCCTTTCTCTGATGCCTCGGGACTCCTCGCCTGCGCTTGCCCCTTTAGCATCAATGAGGAAACGAGGACACTGCGCGTGCTGGCGCCCGCCTGGCCTTGGTCGTCATGGCTTACGTCATGGGAACCTCGCGAGGTTCCCCTTGCCTTGATCTCTCCGCCCCTCGCAAGCCAGCCTGGTGAGGCTGCCCCCGAGGGGGTCTTGCGTCGTCCGCCTTGCGAGGCTTGGCCCCTCGCGAGGGTCTTGGGTGTTTGCTGGTGAAGATGGGCCGTACAGGGCCGCTGGTGGAGCCACGCCGTTGGCCGCAGCCAGGCAAGTCTGGGGACCCCCATTCCCAGAACGCCGACAGTAGCCCCCGGGACCAAGGCGCGCTCGGGCTTGGCTTCGAGGCGAAGCCAAGGGGCAAGTGTGGAGTGCCGCGGGCCCCAACAGCCTGCGGCCTCGGTCGACACATGGCGATTGATTGGACATGGGCGTCTCTGCTTCCCACGCCGCCTCGGCAACCGCCAGACTGACAAAAGACTGGCGCAGGCAACGTTTGCCTTCATTGCTTCCTTTCACCTTGCTCCAGATCCCCTTCCTTGCTCCTTGCTTCCGAAACCCCCAGATCTGCTTGAATCCCCTTCCGAGCCTCCGACCAATGGCGCCCCGAAAGGCCAAGGCTTCTGCGCCGCCTGCTTGGTACGGGCCAGCTCTGGATGCGCCCAACGTCTCAAAGAAGAACCTCGCCGCCACGCGCCTGCTGACAGCGGAGGAGAGCAACGAGAAGGGGAAGACCGAGCTCCGGGCCGGCAACGCCGAGCCAGAGGCTCAGGGGAGCACCTTCTACCCCTTCTTCTTGAGCAGTGTCGTCGCAGGCCTAGTTCCTCCCTTCTCCGACTTCTTCTACACCGTCCTCCGCCATAACAGGTTGCAGGCCCTTCATCTTCATCCCAACGCCGTTCTTCTCTTGTCGATCTTCGCCTTCTATTGTGAGGCATACGTCGGGGTGATGCCGTTCGTGGCTCTTCTGCGCCACTTCTTCTTCCTCCGAATCAACGGCGACCGCACCTCTGGGTGCGCCAACCTCGTCGCAGCTGGCAAGGCCAACGCGCTCTCGAAGGCCGGAAAGAAGGCCGATGGCTTCAGGAGAAAGTGGGTCATGATGAATTGCAAGTGTGTCCATCCACGGTTGAGGCTGCTGACGGAGATGGCCCAGTCGGACAAGGGGTGGTCTTGCACGAAGCTTACTGACGACCGGGCGCGGTTGGTACTATAGAAGATGACCGCCGACTTTAAGCCGGACAACGTGAAGGCGGCGAAGCTGACGGGGGCCATGCTCTTGAGGGAGTTCCTGATGCTACCCGTGGCCCCGCTCCAAGCGCGCTCGCGCCCCTTGTGGATGCTTGAGGGCGCGGAGCACAAGCTCTGCTTGAGTCCGGCAGCCTTACCTGAAGAAGAGCTAGCCGTGGCCCTCCGCCTCCTGGTAGGAGATGATCAGGAGTACCCGTCGAGCGCCTTCGTTCCTCTGTTCCTCCACGAGGACGGGGCGCAGGTCGCGGCCGCCATGCCCACCTTCGATGGGCGCGGGCTGGTGCCGGCGGCGCCCCTTGGGGCCCCGGTGGTGACAGCGCCGGTGGTCGTGTCTTCCAGCGAGTCCCGCGAGGAGGCAGAGGAGGAGGAAGATGAGGAGCGCAACTCGGAGGCCACCCACGAGGGGACAGGAGAAACCTCTCCCCCACGCAAGGCTGACATCCTCCGCTCCATGCCTGACGATGACGATGGCGCTGATGGCCGCTCGGAGGGGAGGGAACAACCCGCAGCTGGGGTCGCCATGATGTCTGGGGCCAGCCCCCAGCAGGGGTCGCCGACCGCTGTTCCGACGAGGGGCAGGTCGGCACTGATCTCCCGAGACGGCGCTCCAGCTTTGGTGCCGCCGGTTGCTGCTTTCGGCCCATCTGCTGCCCCTTCTTCTGCTTCTGGAGCCCGCGCGCCCGCGCCTCAGGCTGCGAGGCTCGCAGGCTTCAACCTCAGCAAGCAGAGGGACTACACCGCGGTGGACCAGTAAGCGTCCTTGCTGCCATGTTCTTGCATATGCTGCTGATCCTTGACGCCGCTCCATTGTGCAATTAGGCCGACGCCCGCAGCGAAGAAGAGGAAGGAGGAAGCGGTGGAACTGGTCGGGGCCAATCTGCCTGCCACTGCTGCGTCCCCTCCGTGGAGAAGGGCAGCTTTGGCGCTCATGCTTCTCCAGCTCGATCGTCCTCATGAGGCCTAGGGGAGCAGCTTCGGGAGGAGTCAGCCCCCGTGGCCCCGCTAGCTCCGGAGGCGCCGGTGTCCGGCTCGGCTGCTGGGGTCCCCAAAGCTCAGGAGTCCCCAGTCTCCCAGGCTATGGTGATGATTTTGCCTCCTCCTCCTACTACTGCGCCGCTGGTTCCGGATCCTTCCGCCTCCCCTGACGTCTTGGAGCGCGCTCTTTCTGAGATGACCCAGCTGCGAGAAGATCTTCAGGGCGCCGACCCCCTCCTGGTAACCGGGTGCTTGGAGCTGGTCTCCAGCTGGCTTCATTCAGACGCGTCCGTTTGGGCAGCGCTGAGCCAGGCCGCGGCGACCTCCGAGAAGGACAAGTAGGCCGCCGCCCAAGCCGCGGCTGCTCGGGAGGTGGCGTTGAAGGATGACAAGGCTGTCCAGGATCGCTGCCAATGGCTGGAGGCCGAAATGAAGACTCTGTGCAACGAGCGTGCGGAAGAGCCTCGTGGCCGCAAGGTGGAGCAGAAGAAGATGAAGGCCCGGGAGGATGTCGTCAAGGACCGCGACGCCGAGCTGGAGTAGTTGGCGAAGGCGCAGGCCGCGGAGCACAGCCGGCTGGAGAAGCTGGAGCAGAAGGTGGAAGCGGGGAAGGCTGAACTTGATGCCAATGCGAAGGTCCTGGCAGACGACTGTGCGGCCTTCGAGCTCCTCAAGGAGAGGTCCTGCGTGACATTGCGGGCGATCTACGAGAAGGGCTTGGAGAAGCCGCTCACCACCGACGAGGACGGCCCCGCCCAGCTGCTTCCCTATCTGGTCGAGGTGCTTGAGGAAGTAGTGAGCGGCGTCGACCCCATGGCAGAGGCAGAAGCCCGCGTTCTTTCCTCATTCGTGTTGACGCGCGTCTTCAGCCACCTCCATCCTCGCGATCCCGCCACCAACCTTGACGAGCTGCTGGAACCTGTGGATGACGAGCGCTGCGCAGCTACTGCCGAGGCTGTGAAGGGCCAGGTGGAAGCTTTGCTGAAGAAGTTCTGCGCCTTTGACCTTGCACCCCCAACTAGTGGTGCTGCTGAGCCTGCAACTCCAGCAGGCGGCACAGGTGAGGGCAACGCTGCTGTGGGGGAAGCATCCCTTGCAGGGGACGGTGGCGTCCAAGGATGACGAGGTGACCTGTTGGCGGATCCTTTCCTGTTTAACTCCTGCAACATGCACCGTGCCTCGTGGAGGCGTTTAAACTTGCGTTTGATATTGGTAGAATAGTATGTCTTGTAATATTTGCTTGAGATTTTTGCGACTTCCTTCCTTCCTATTTGGTTTACGTTCTACGTCGGCAGATCCCGACCCCGCGCATACCTCAGCCACCGCTGACTCGACCGGAACACCAGGATGAGGCCGGGGGGTGAGGGGCTACGTGGCCAGTTAGGCTCCTGAGTCGCGATGCTCAGGAGCCCCCCTTGACGCGCAAATAGCTTACAGAAAGGAGGTGCAGGAGGAGGCCTTAGTGTTCTACGTCGGCAAGGCCGACCCCGCACATACCTCAGCCGCCATTGGGCCGTCCGGAACACCCGGACAGGAACAAGGAGTGAGGGGCTATGAGGTCAGTTAGGCCCTTGGGTCGCGATGCCCAAGGGTCCCCCTTGATGCTCAAAAGACCTTTGGGAAGGAAATGCAAGAGCAGGCCTTAGCGTTCTGCGTCGGCAGGGTCCGGCCCCGCGCATACCTCAGCCGCCACTGACTCGACCGGAACACCAGGACGAGGCCAGGGAGTGAGAGGCTACGTGACCAGTTAGGTCCTTGCGTCGCGATGCCCAAGGGTCCCCCTTGACGTACGAACAGACCTCATACCTATCCTCACCGGGCTTTTGCTTGGGAGGGTCGCGCGATGACCAGGTCCGAGGGACCCGGTGGGGCGTACGGCAGGCGTGAACTGAGTGCAGCCCCCGTGCCCAGCCCCCTCGCGCTACCCTCCCGAGGGGAAGGCAGCGCGGTGAGAGTAGGCACTGAGCTCAGGGGCTCCCTGAGGTTGATACGGCCATGGGGCCGCCCTCAGTTGTTTATCACCAGCGCGGAGCATAGTGCTTCCACACTTGCACGGGCATAGCCGCTCCTCGGCAGTGTCGACTGCCAGCATGGAGCATGGTGCTTCCACTGGTGCGTGGGAGGGGACTCCCTACTGCGGAGAGCCCCCGGGGCATGTACAGCCCCGCCCTGACACGTGGCTTGCACAACAGGGCTAGACGAGGTGTGTCTGGGCACCCATGAGCCAGCGCGGGACTCACGAGGCCCTACCTCAAGGCGGGTTGCGCCTGGTCTTGTTTCTTGATGGCTGTGGTGTTCCTGCGAGATGGTTAGACAACCTGCGCCGGCCGAATCTCTTGAGGTTATCACATGAGAAGGCAAAGCACCAACGACCCCTGGAGGTGACCTGAACGGGTCCGGCCCCCCAGACAGAGCTCAATCTTTGGATTTATCGATGCTGTAGGGACGGGCCCGAGCATAGATGCCGTGCCTAGCCTTCTTATGCGAAGGATCCTGAATAAAGACGATCGGTGCGCGGCTCCCGTGGTGGGCGATAATCAAGCATGTGATAATCATAGGTAGATTATGCATGGAAAACGAGCTAGCTTAGGTAAATGCAGGAATGATACATGCCACTGGGTTGGGCCCAAGCGGCTTGGGGAGGATGCAGCCCGGGGGGCGCCCCCCAAAAGAGTAAACTAAAGATGCAAAAGGATACATGCCGCAGGGACAGGCCCACGCGGCCTGCGAATGATGCAGCCCGAGGGGCGCTTCCAGCTAAATACACTTGGAAAATGTCACCTGGTTCCGTTGTCGAAGGAGTGTTGGGTAGTTGAAGATGCGCGGCGATGGGGTTGCTCCTCACGAGCCACCGGGACCCTGAGCCTCGGGAGGCTCTGATGGTCCAGGCGGTTCCTTGAGGACCGTCTCCATCTCCTCCAGGACTGCGTGATGCCTGGCCTGCTGAGCCGCCAGGATGCTCCGCAGGTTGCGCTGATAGGCGGCTACCATGCTCGGCAGGCCAAACGATATGCGAACATAGCTGTGGGGCGGGCCCTCGCAACGTCCCACGCGCGAAGGCCTGAAAAGCTCCTGAGATGCGGCCCTGTTGAGCCCTGGGATGTCGATGCAGATGCGCAGCCCACCATCCTCACCTGGATGGGGAGCTGCACTAGGTGGGCGGCGGTCGCCACGCATGGCCCTTGCTTCTTGAAGCTCCTGGGTAGTCTGGGTGACGAACTATGGAGCGCCAGGCGCTCCTCGTTTGGTGTCCTCCTAAGGGAAACGTGCCGCAAAGCACGCCTCCATGTGGTGCCCAAGCGCCTCCCTCGTGATGTTGGCTAGGTCTGAGGCCCTCCAAAATAGAGCCCCCAAGCCCTGCCCCAGGAGGGCGCTGGGCGCACTTTCCTATGCGCGAGAGGGAGGCGCCCATCTGAGGGCGCGGGTCCTGAGGTGGTGATGCTGGCGACGCTGCTCTCCTGAGGCCATGCACAGAGCAGCTGCTTCTTCTTCTTGGGGATGGCCTCAGGAGGGTGCAAGATTCCTTCGTTGTCAGGGTCTTCGATTGCTGCGGTCTGGAAGGCGTGCTCAAGGGAGCACACTGCATCCTTCTCCTCACAAGCGACTGTGATGACACCGCCGGCCCCTGGCATCATGAGGACGCTGTAACCGTGGTGGGTCACTGCCATGAACTTGGCCAACGCTGGGTACCCGAGGATGGCATTGTATGGCAGAAGAATGTGGGCGATGTCGAAGTCGATGAGCTCGGTGTGGTAGTTATCGCGTCCATCAAAGGTGACAGGGAGGCGGACCTGCCCGATCGGGGTGGTGGAACCATCGGTCACTCCTGAGAAGGGCTTGGTCGGTTGCAGCTGATCATAGGGTACTTGAAGGCGATCGAACGTGTCGACGGACAGGATGTTGAGCCCCGCACCTCCATAGATAAGGGTCTTGGTGACTTGGACGTTGCTGATGACAGACGAGCAGAGCATTGGGAGAGCACCGGCGACTGCGGCGCACTTGAGCTGGTCCGCTGAGCTGAAAGTGATGGCGTACTTGGACCACCTGAGCGGGCGTGTGGCCTCGAGCTTGGGAAGAGCCGCGTTCACCTCACGAGCAAACTGCTTGAAGATGCGCTGAGACACTGGGGCCTGGGCTCCGCCCAAGATGCAGGCGATAGCGCGCGGTTCCTGAAAGCCCCCAGCTCCTTCATCCTGATGGTGGTCGTCGTTCCTT
This sequence comes from Triticum aestivum, assembly GCF_018294505.1. Lineage (NCBI taxonomy): Eukaryota > Viridiplantae > Streptophyta > Magnoliopsida > Poales > Poaceae > Triticum > Triticum aestivum. The sequence goes on along the minus strand of NC_057814.1, from coordinate 484,845,078 downwards.
CTGGGTGGTGGCGGTAGTGGAGGAAGACCAGCATAGCCCTGAGGGCGGTCCTCGCGAGGCTGATCCCTCCAGGCTTCCTCGCGAGGCTGATCCTACCAACAGTCCTCGCGAGGCCGGTCGCGCCACTCCTGGCGGGGGCCACGGTCGTCCCAACGTCCTCCACCACATCCTCCACCTTGGCCGTAGCCCCGGTCATTGCGCTCGGGGCGTCGACCGAATCGTCCATCTCGAATGGCCCTGAGCTCCTGATAGTCATTGGTGTTGTGGCTGTGTATGTTGTGGAAGGCGCAGAATGGTCGGCTGCTCTTGGATGACTCGGGATGATCGTGGCCGCGCTTCGTGTCTGGCTCCGCCGCGAGGACGGCCACTCCCTTGCGCTTCACGTCCTTGGCCTTGGCTTTCTTCTCCTCCAGGTCGGCAGCTGGGAGCTCGAGGAGGGAAAGGCGCCCTTCCTCCGCTCTCGCGCACTTGGTCGCTAGGTTGAACAGCTCCAGAGCCGTGCACAGCTCCTCGTGGATGGCGAGCTACTCCTTCATCTTGACGTCGCGGACGCCATCAGAAAATGCCGAAATGATGGCCTCGTCCGTCACCTTGGGGATCTTGACACGAACGCTGTTGAAGCACTGGATGTACTTCTGCAAGGTCTCTCTTGGTTGTTGCTTGATGCGGCGTAGGTTACCCGCAGCCGGGGGGCGATCGCGAGTGCCCTGGAACTTGGCGATGAAGCGGTCACGCATCTCACCCCAGGAGGAAATCGAACCCGGGGGCAGGTTCAGGAGCCACGATCGAGCACCGCCCTTGAGAGCCATGGGGAACCAGTACGCCATGACTTTCTCATCACCGTTGGCCGCCTCGATGCTCAGCTCATAGAGCTGCAAGAAGTCCGCAGGGTCGGGGTGCCGTCGTAGCGGGGAGGCAGATCCGGCTTGAACTTGCACAGCCAGACGACACCACGCAACTCAGGGGTGAAGGCGCGGCAGCCCGCCGTGGCCACCGGGGCCCGTCGTGGAGGCGGAGCCTGATCATGGTGTCCCCGCGCTGCCACGGCAAGTGGCGCGTGGCCCTGCCGCAGCAAGCGATCCTGACGTGGCGGCGCTGGGAGTGGTGGAGCATTTTCTTGCGGTCGGGGGAACTTCTTGGCAGCTTCCTTCTTCTCGCGCGGGCGCCCGACGCGATGGGTCTCGTCGGGGAACCACACGCCTTGGCGCCAGGACGCCGTCTTGGTGCATAGGTGGTGGAGGCGCTCCACGAGCCACGTCGCCCACAGCTGTTGAAGGGCGAGGCAGAGAGAGGGATTGCACAGGGGAGCCCCCTGCAGCGCTGACGAGCTCGGCGATGCGGTCCAGCCAGTCCTCGTAGAGGTCGTCGACGGGGCGGTAGCGCAGGAGCTCACGTGCCATGAGCACGTGGCCTGCGCGTCCGCGGGAGCGCGACAGGCGTGAGACGACGAGCCGACCGGGGTCAGCGACGGAGTGGCGGTGCAGCCACCCCGCCGCACGGAGGGGTGTAGAGAGGACGCTTGCTGCTCGTTTCCCGCCGGACCGGTGGCGGCGTTGGCGGAGGGTGACGGAGAACGACGGGGAGACCCGCCGACAGGGGCTGTCTGAGCGACACGGGTGGCGAGAGCGGCCCGGTGCTTAGCGCGGGCCCGGCGAGCGTTGGCCATGAATTTGGTGGAGTGGCGAGACGTGAGTCGACGAGAGGAAAGCTTCAACGCACCCCTACCTGGCGCGCCAAATGTTGGATTTCGGGTTCCGGCAAAACCCTTGATGTTCGAACACTGGGGTGTGCACGAAGATCTCTCCCCCCTAGCTCGCTCGCATCAAGATGTGACGGCCTAGCTCGACGGATCCAAAGAACAAAGGGACACAAGGTTTATATTGGTTCGGGCCACCGTTGTGGTGCAATACCCTACTCCAGTGTGGTGTGGTGGATTGCCTCTTGGGCTGAGGATGAACATTACAAGGGAAGAACAACCTCCTGAGCAGAGGTGTTCTTGTGCTCGGTGAGCTTGTGTGGTGGTTGGTGAACTGAATGATCGACCCCCCTCCTACGATGGTGGCTAGTCCTATTTATAGAGGCCCTGGTCCTCTTCCCAAAGATTGAGCGGGAAGGGATGCCACAACGGCCAGTTTGAAGGGGGACAACTAGTACAAGCTATCCTGACTAAAGGTGGTCTTCGCCTGCCAAAGCCTCTGGCGGTGACGCCCTCTTGGGCTCCATGGTGACCTCCGTCTTGTCGTCCTTCTGGTCTTGGTCTCGTTGCACCGATATGGAAACCTTTGCCCCTAATGCCTCGGGACTCCTCGCGTGCGCTTGCCCCTTTAGCACCAAAGAGGAAACGAGGACACTGCGCGCATTGGCGCCCGCCTGGCCTTGGTCGTCATGGCTTACGTCACGGGAACCTCATGAGGTTCCCCTTGCCTTGAGCTCTCCGCCCCTCGCGGGCCAGCCAGGTGAGGCTGCGCCCGAGGGGGTCTTGCATCGTCCGCCTCGCGAGGCTTGGCCCCTCGCAAGGGTCTTGGGTGTTTGCTGGTGAAGATGGGCCGTATAGGGCCTCTGGTGGAGCCATGCCGTGGGCCACAGGCAGGCAAGTCTGGGGACCCCCGTTCCCAGAACGCCGACAACAATCTTGACGGAGGCTCCCAACTGACACCTAACCAATCTAGGAGATACCACTCTCCAAAAGGTAATAGATGGTGTGTTGATGATGAACTTCTTGCTCTTGTGCTTCAAATGATAGTCTCCCCAACACTCAACTCTCTCTCACAGATTTGGATATGGTGGAAAGATGATTTGAGTGGAAAGCAACTTGGGGAAGGCTAGAGATCAAGATTCTTGTGGTTGGATTGGAATATCTTGGTCTCAACACATGAGTAGGTGGTTCTCTCTCAGAAAATGAATACTGGAAGTGTAGGCATGTTCTGATAGCTCTCTCCTCGAATGGAGGAAGGGTGGAGGGGTATATATAGCCTCCACACAAAATCTAACCGTTACACACAATTTACCAAACTCAGTGGGACCGGATAGTGAAACTCGGTCAGACCGATTTGGTTCAAAATGTGAACGTTAGGCTTTTCGGTGGGACTGACATGATCAACTCGGTGGGACCGATTGTGTTAGGGTTAGGGCATAACGTAATCTCGGTGAGACCGATTACATGAACTCAGTGAGACTGATTTCTGTAATAGGCACACAGAGAGTTGGTCAGGCAAACTCGGTGAGACCGATCGCTCATTTCGATGAGACCGGAATGTTACAAAAAGGAAACATAGAGTTTGCATTACGAACTCGGTGGGACCGATCGCTCATCTCGGTTAGACTGAAATGTTACGAAGGGAAACAGAGAGTTTGCAATCCCATCTCGGTGAGACCGAGATCCCTATCGGTGAGACCGAACTGATTAGGGTTTCTGGCTATGGCTATGTCAAATGAACTTGGTGGCGCCGGATAGACCAAATCGGTGGGGCCGAGTTTGACTTTTGGTTTGGGACATACGTGGATATGAGAAAGTGGTTGAGGGCCTTTGGAGCATATCACTAAGCATTTTGAGCAAGCAAGCTATTAAGCATTACCTCGTCCCCTTTTAATAGTATTGGCTTTTCCTATGGACTCAATGTGATCTTGGATCACTAAAATGAAAATGTAGACTCTTGAGCTTGTGCCAATATGTGTCCTTAGCATTTTGAGGGGTCCACATCTCTAGTCCAAGCCATGCCAAACGTTGAACTTTCTGAAATGATTATCTTGAAAGAATATTAGTCCAATGAGCTATATGTTGTTAAGAATTACCAAAACCACCAAGGGGTTAGTTGCACTTTCAATCACCCCCTTTTTCGTAATTGATGCCAACATATAGATAAAAGCTTTGACAAATGATAATAACAATGAAATACATCGTCGCTTTGAGAAGTATATGAGAAGCACGAGCTTCCCCTAAATTTGTGCATTATTTAAAATTTGCTTTTGAATGCAAATGCACAATCGATTAGGATCGGGCCGACTGCCCCTGGTTCTTCAAAAATTATCGGGCCGATCGAGCCTGCAAGCACCCAAAGCACAGGGCCGCCTTCCCTGGCCGGCTACCTCACAGGCCGACTACTGGAAGGCGACCCGACCCTAAAAACCCTCCCAGAAGCCGGCCACAAGAGGACAGACTCCCAGAAGCCGGCCACAAGAAGACTGGCTCCCGGCAAGCGGCCAAGATCGCACCCTCAAGGGTTGCACCCACATAACGGTGACAGGACGGGGTGTGGTAATAGTACAGCCTGCCACCCCGAATCCTGGAGCACGCGTGGCCACAGTGCGCCGTACGGGCCGGCCATCCCTCGTCTGGCGCGACACTGTTGCCATGTTGACCATGACGCCACCCACGACAGGCTGTCAGTACGGCCCGCGGCCAGCAGGCCCCTTCAGCCAGAGAGACGCTCAAAGCCGGCCAAGCCTCCCCCAGTCGGTCTGGGGCGTAGGTGGCTCCCAACAGCTAGCTACCCACTCCCTCGAAGTATGTGCATCATTAAGGAGACAAGACGAGGTAAGGCTACATTGAGAGCCCGCCAGGCGGCAGCACTGTAGCCATGCTTATCTCGACAAAGCCCTCGTCATCAGGGGCGAGGCTACAGTAACCAGCCACCGACAAGACCCCCAGGCGGTGTGGCCGTCCTGTCGGCCAAGAGGCCGGCAGCCGGCGGGACCCCCTAGTCGGCGGAGAAGCCGGTGAATACAGACACTGACGGCTAGGACCCGCGTCCAGCCGGATTACCATTGTACCCCTGGGGGTAGGCCTATATAAACCCCCCGGGACACCCATGCAAAGAGGGGAGCTCTGAGAGTTTTAGACACCAAATAGAGAGAAAAGGAGAGCTAGCCTTGCCCTTCTTCCTCCTCTAGCCAAACAACTCAAGGAGCCTCTTGTAGCCACTTGTGTTGTTCTAGTGATCATGCGGAGACCCCGCAGAGCAGGACTAGGGGTGTTATCTCCACGGAGAGCCACGAACCTGGGTAAGATTCGCCGGCGTGCATGTCTTCCCCTTATCCCGTTTCCAGGCACCGGCGTTGTCTTACTGGCTCCCACAATGATAAGCCACCCGTTGGCATATGTCGCACCTACCACCCGACATTTGGCGCCCACCGTGGGGCCAGGTGCACCATCGTCCAGAGACCTGTTCTGGACGGGAAACCTTTTCCTCCGCCGCGAGCGTAGCCAGCCCGGCACGTCCGATGGCGCTTGCCCCGACGCGCTGCAAGGCATCGACGACGCCTGCGCGGCGAGCTGCCTCGCCGATCTTCTTGGCGAGGCTCGCATCTCTGACGAGCCTGCGTCCGACGCGGGCACAGACTGCCCCGAGAGCCGCCTCGTCAGCCTCCTCGACCAGCTTCACGTCTCCAGCGAGCTTGCTATGGACTTGGAGTCGGTCGGCTCCACCGACCCGATGCTTGTCGACTCCGACGCAGCATCGCTTAACGCCTTCCCCAGCAACGTGGTGATCATCGACGACCCTCTTCCTCGAGCCGACAGTGGCAGCAGCGCTGTCACCAAGGAGCTGGTCATCAGCCACGGTGTCGTCTCAGGCGAGAACGCCCACGACGCCCTACAAGCGGCGCTGCACGACTTGTCCGTCCCCATCCCGGCCGACGCCGACGCTGAGACACTGGAGGCATGCCACCTCGCCCTCGTCGCGGAGGGCCAGAAGATAGCATCCATGAGACGCCTCACTGAGGCTCACCGGCGCGAAGTCGACCGCGCCGCCTTTGGTACGCCGCCTCCTGGCGGGCCGAGCCGAGCCGGCATCGTCAAGAAGCGCGGCGCGGCCATTGCCAGCATGCTGGGAGCAGACCGCCCAGTCTACGCCATGCCACTCGAGAACCTGCGTGCCGCTCAGGCGGCCGTAGACGAGCTGAACCGGTTGGGGGCCGACGAGCTCCCCTACATGACTAGACGCATCCAGCAGCTGATTGACGCGGCCGCAGAGCGGCATGAAGCCAGCGCCCGCGCTGAAATTCCTCCCCCACGCCGAAAGCACGGCGCGACATCCCAGACGCTGACTGCAGACGGCGCCCGCGCGAGAAAAGACAAGGAACCGGCTGCTAGCCGCAGTCGGACCTGGCTTACCATCGAGCGCGACGCATAAGGCTGCCCCCAAGCTGTGGAACGACGAGGCGATCCGCCTCCTCCCCCGCCTCATGGGGAGAGATATCCCATCCCGCCGCCTGTTACGCATCCGACTCTCGGCGGCCGACTAGGCCACCGCGAAGGAGTCGGCGAGAATGACGCCCGCCACCGGATCGACCGCCTAGCGCGATCCCTGGCGCTATAAGAAGAAGACGATGTCGGCTCGCCTTGCTTTGGCCCCCGCATCCGCGACGAGCCCTTGCCCAAAGGGTTCTCGCTCCCAAGAGACACGCCAAAATACAACGGCTCCGTGAAGCCGGAAGACTGGTTGATCGATTACTCCACCGTAGTCCGCATAGCGAACGGCAACAGGCGCGTTTCCGTGAAGTACGTCCCGCTCATGCTTCAAGGCACGACACGCACTTGGTTGAACAGCCTCAAGCCCTACAACACCAACAGCTGGCTAGACTTCACGGAAGTCTTCATCCGCAACTTCACCAGCACGTACAAGCGGCCTCCCAAGCCCCGCCAGCTCTCCTTGTGCGTCCAAGGGCCCAGCGAATCAACTTGCGACTACCTCAAGCGTTGGGCCGAGCTCCGCAACTCCTGCGAAGGGGTGCACGAGGTTTAAGCCATAGAGTACTTCACCGCCGGGTGCCGAGAGGGCACCCTCCTCAAGCACCGACTCCTCTGCGACGAACCGACTACCCTCGACGAGCTGCTGATCATAGCAGACAAGTACGCCATGGCCGACTCTTCAATGAAGACCCAGCTTCGAGTCGACGCCTCTGGAAAGGTGCTCGCTCTGGCTCCCAAGACGCCGGCTGGTGACTCCAATCGACGCCCTTACCAGAACGACAACAAGCGCAAGGCCCCTATGCCGCCTTCCACCAGTCGGCAAGTGGGCACGGTCGAAGACGAACAACCTGAAGAGCGGCCCATGCCCAAGAAGCAGAAGGGCGGCAGGCCGGCTTGGCAGCCGGCTTTCTCCTACGAACAAACCCTTGATGCCCCCTGCAAGTTCCACAGCGGCACAAAGCCGTCCAACCACACAACCCGGAAGTGTCATTAGCTCACGCGGATCTCCAAAGGCGAAGGGCTGGTGCCACCTCCACCTGCTGGCCCGCCACCTCCAGCCCCTCAGCAGTCGGGTGCCTGACCAGCAGTCGGAGCCATTCAAGACGAGTTCCCGGATGAGCACGCCGCCTACGTCGTCTTTACAAGCCAAACTGAAGACAGGCGCAGTCGGCGCCGACAGCACCAAGAAGTCAACGCGGTGGCCTCTAGCAACCCAGAGTTTATGCATTGGTCTGAGAAGCCCATCAGCTGGAGCCGGGCCGATCACCCAGAGGTGATGCCGTGCCCCGGCTCTTATGCATTAGTATTAGACGCCACCCTCGCAACAGAAAGGTGAGCTGCCCGTTTCTCCCGTGTACTGATTGACGGTGGGAGCAACATCAACATACTGTACCGCGACACCATCGAGAAGCTGAACATCAAGACAAAGCAACTCGTGCCAAGCCGGACTGTGTTCCATGGCATCGTACACGGCCTGTCCTGCTCACCAATTGGCAAGATCAAGATGGATGTTCTCTTCGGAGACAAGGATCACTTCCGCCGAGAAGCAATCTGGTTTGAAGTGGTGGATCTAGAGAGCCCTTACCACGCATTGCTTGGCCGACCTGCCCTGGCCAAGTTCATGGTTGTGCCCCACTACGCCTACCTCAAGATGAAGATGCCGAGTTCAAAGGAGATCATCACCATAGCTGGAGACTACAAGAAATCCTCCGAGTGTGCTGCAGCCAGCAGCCCGCTGGCCGAGTCCCTCGTGATCGCTGAAGAAAAGAAGATGCTGGACCGAGTCGTGGCCATGGCCGGCAAGCAGCCGGCCCTGTCCCCTGACCCCAAGGAATATGATGCTCAAGGCTCCTTCCAGCCGGCCAAAGAAACGAAGAAGATACCTCTGGACCCGGAGAACCCGGAGAGGTTTGCTGTCATTGGTGCAAACCTGGACAGCAGATAGGAAGGTGAGCTCGTCGATTTCCTCCGTGAGAATCGGGACATCTTTGCATGGTCCCCGAAGGACATGCCGGGTGTTCCGAAGGATTTCACCGAGCACAAGCTACACGTCCGAGTAGACGCAAAACCAGTCAAACAACCCCTCCGCCGACTGTCGGAGGAAAAGAGAAGGATTGTAGGAGAAGAGGTAGCCCGGCTTCTGGCAGCCGGCTTCATTATGGAGGTGTTTTTTCCAGAATGGCTTGCCAACCCGGTCCTGGTGTTGAAGAAAAACAATAAATGGCGCATGCGTATAGATTACACCAGCCTCAACAAAGCCTGCCCCAAAGATCCGTTTGCCCTACCTCGAATCGATCAAGTGATAGACTCCACAGTCGGATGCGAGCTGTTGAGTTTCTTGGATGCTTACTCAGGCTACCATCAAATCAAGTTGGATCCAGCCGACCGCCTGAAGACCGCCTTCATCACACCATTCGGAGCTTTCTGCTACCTGACTATGACATTCGGCTTGAAAAATGCCGGTGCCACTTTTCAGCGTTGCATGCAGAAATGCCTCCTCAAGCAACTCGGCAGAAATGCCCACGTCTATGTAGACGATATTGTGGTGAAGTCGGAGAAGCGCGGCACCCTGCTAGAAGACCTCAGAGAAACATTTGCCAACTTGCGCCGGTTTCAGATCAAGCTCAACCCGGAGAAATGCGTGTTCGGAGTACCAGTCGGCCAGCTTCTAGGCTTCTTGGTCTCCGAACGCGGCATCGAGTGCAACCCAGTGAAGATCAAGGCCATAGAGAGAATGGAGATTCCTACCAAGCTGCGAGACGTCCAAAAGTTCACCGGGTGCCTGGCCTCCTTGAACCGCTTCATCAGCCGGCTAGGAGAGAAGGCTCTCCCCCTGTACCGACTCATGAAAAAGTCCACCCACTTTGAGTGGAACGACCAAGCAGACCAAGATTTCCACGAGTTGAAGAAGATGCTGACCACGCCGCCTGTCTTGGTGGCGCCGACTGAGAAAGAGCCCATGCTCCTTTACATTGCCGTGACTAGCCGAGTGGTCAGTACAGTTATTGTGGTCCAACGCCCAGAAGAAGGCCGAGCTCAGTTAGTCCAGAGGCCTGTGTATTATTTGAGCGAAGTACTGTCCACCTCAAAGCAAAACTACCCGCACTACCAGAAGATGTGCTCTGGAGTATACTTCGCCGCCAAGAAGCTAAAGCCCTACATTCAAGAGCATCCCATCACGGTCGTGTGTACTGCCCCGCTCGCCGAAATCATAGGCAGCCAGGATGCATCCGACCGGGTGGCTAAGTGGGCCATCGCGCTGGCTCCTTACACGATCTTCTACCAGCCTCGCACCGCCATCAAGTCGCAAGCATTGGATGACTTCCTTGTCGACTGGGCCGAGACCCAGTACCTATCGCCGGCTCCCGACTCCACTCATTGGCGGATGAACTTCGATGGATCCAAGATGCACACCGGCTTGGGAGCCGACATCGTCCTCACCTCTCCCTAGGGCAACAAACTCAGATACACATTGCAAATTCATTTTGCCGCCTCCAACAATGTGGGCGAGTACGAGGCACTCATACACGGGCTCCGGCTAGCCAAAGAGCTCGGCATCCGCCGGATCCTGTGCTATGGCGACTCGGATTTGGTAGTCCAACAGTCATCCGGCGACTGGGACGCCAAGGACGCAAACATGGTGACCTACCGATTCCTCGTTCAGCAAATCAGCGGATACTTTGAAGGATGCGAGTTCCTCCACGTGCCACGGGCCGACAACGAGCAAGCAGATGCCCTGGCACGAATCGGCTCCACCCGACAAGCTATACCAACCGGCGTCTCCCTCCAACGCCTCCTCAAACCGTCTGTCAAGCCGTCTCCAGAATCAGACTCCATCTTCATACCGCCTGCCCCTGATGCAGTCAGATCCGACTTGGGGAACCCAGCAGGCGGCTCGGGGACTTCGACAGGCGGCCCGGGGACTGCCGTAGTCGCATCCGGCTCGGGGACTTCAGAACCCGGCCCGAGGACTGCAGCAGTCGGCCCGGGGACTGCAACGACCCAATAGGCGGGGGCCGACTCCAACTCTTCACCACCCAACCCACCCACCCGAGTCGCAGTAGCCGTATTGGCGATAGAAGAAGTCACAACTCCATCATGGGCCCAACCCATCCTCAACTTCCTGGTAAATAGAGAGCTGCCGACTGACGAGATCTCGGCAAGACAAGTTCAACACCGAGCCGGAGCATACACAATAATAAACAGAGAACTTGTTAGGCGCAGCGTCACTGGAGTCTTCCCGCGCTGCGTCGAGCCAGAGAAGGGCATAGCAATCCTCAAGGACATCCACCAAGGTGAATGCGGCCACCACACGGCCTCAAGATCAGTTGTCGCCAAAGCTTTCCGCCATGGGTTCTTCTGGCCGACTGCTTTGGAAGACGCCAAGGAATTAGTCAAATGCTACAAAGGGTGCTAAGTCTTCAGCTCCAAGCAACACCTGCCGGCTTCTGCACTCAAGACCACCCCCCTCACCTGGCCCTTTGCCGTCTGGGGATTGGACATGGTGGGCCCATTCAAGACGGCGCGCGACGGCATGACACATCTTCTCATCGCCGTGGAAAAATTCACCAAGTGGATTGAAGCGAAGCCAATCAAGAAGCTGAACAGGCCGACTGCCGTGACATTCATCGCAGATATCACCACCCGGTATGGCGTACCACACAGCATCATCACCGACAATGGCACGAATTTTGCCAAAGGAGCACTGGCACGTTTCTGCATGACTCAGGACATCCGACTGGACTTAGCGTCTGTTGCCCACCCGCAGTCAAACGGCCAAGTCGAGCGAGCAAACGGCCTCATCCTCTCTGGCATCAAGCCCCGACTGGTTGTACAACTGTTGCGTTCGGCCGGCTGCTGGCTCGACGAGCTGCCGGCTGTCCTCTGGAGTTTGGCGTACTACCCCGAACAAGTCAACCGGCTTCACCCCTTTCTTCCTTGTATATGGTGCCGAGGCTGTCATCCCAACTGACATTGAGTTCGACTCACCTCGGGTCACCATGTACACGGAGGCGGAGGCCAAGGAAGCGCGAGAAGACGGCGTTGACCTGCTGGAAGAGGGCCGGCTGTTAGCACTCATCGGTCCGCCATCTACCAGGAGGGTTTGCGCCGTTACCACAACCGGAAGGTCAAGCCAAGATGCTTCCAAGAAGGCGATCTTGTGCTCCGGCCGATCCAGTGAACAGCCGGCCAGCACAAGCTCTCGGCCCCTTGGGAAGGCCCCTTCGTCATCAGCAAGGCTCTAGGCAACGACTCCTACTACCTGATCGATGCGCAGAAGCCGAAGGCACGCAAGAGATATGATTCCGGCAAAGAGTCGGAACGACCATGGAACGCCAATCTCCTCCGAAGATTTTACAGTTAAAAGCAGTATGTATCATGCTACCTTTGTTATTAAGTACAAGACAACGGCCCCCCTGAGGAGCACTCGGGGACTGCCATCTTTTAAATATGTATGACGAGTATCATACCTTTGAATGTATTATTACATTTGTTTTTCTGTCCGACACCGGGTTCGATCAGTCGGCCCGGGGACTTGCCGCCTTGAGTTATATTAAAGTTCTACCTGCAGTCAGACAAGTAGTGTGCCGGCACCCAAGCCCTCTCTTGTTGAGAGTCGAAGCTCGAAGAACCGACTGTCCGACTGGCAAGAGTCAAAGGCAGGAAAGGATGCCCACACAAAAACGGCTAAGGACTAACGAGCTTATATAACACAAGTCGGCCTCCCACCCCGCCTACCGGCTGTCAGAACAGCCGGCTGGTCAGCTTCCCATTCACCTTGCTACAATCCATGAAAGCTAGAGTACTTGCCCTCTCAAACGACCAAGCCCTTCCCCAGCCACAGACTGCAGAGCAGCTGTCCGGCTGGGAAGGCGGCAACCAAGGGAGGGCGGCAAAGGAAACAGCCAAAAGGATGAAAAGCAAGAACAATCGGAAGCCAAGCACATGCATGATTATATTTACACAAAAGGCCTTCTAAAGGCCGGCATTAAACATTGTTTGAATACACCCCCAGTGGGTGGAATTGCGCAAACTTAACAAAATATTGTTCAAAGAGTAATAAAACAGGAAAGTAAAGACGGCGGATCTGGTCAAGGGTGCAACAGGCGAGCCAGGCAGGTCGGTGGAGACGGTAGTGCTGGCTGGAGGAGTGGCCGGCTGGCGAGTCTTGGCTTGATCATCACCGGCTGCAGGCGGCGCGCTCGCATGCGCCTCGTTGCTGGAGGCACGATCAAGCTGAGGCTGGCCGGTTGCTCCACCATCTTGCACGTCGTCTTCACCATCCTCTCCCTCCTCCTCTTCGCCCTTGTCGCTGGAGTCGATCTCCTCCGCCGAGTCCTAACCATCCGCCGGGTTCAGCACAAACCACTCCTCCGGCTGAGCAATGCCGTCATCATCCACCTCAGGGGCAAAGGCACTGGTGTCGGTGTAGTCGGCCATCTCCGAGGCGCGCTGGATGATAGCCGGCCGCACCGCCTCCAGCTCCTCGTCGGCCTCGTGCCGCCAGGTGGCTACCTGGTCCAAGCTCAGCTCGGGATACCAAGCTTTGACAAACTCCAGAGCCCGCCTGGCGCCTGACCGAGCTGCAGAAGCCTTCCAGGCCTCGAAGCGGCCAACCGCTACCTCCAGCCAGTCGGCAGTCCGACTGGGGGTATGGGGAACCACCTCGCCGGGCCGGAGGGCGGCCAACACTTGCGCCCCAACGCGCTGAAGACGGCGGAGCATGCGCTGAGCCGGCTGGAGGCGGGCTTGGATCGCCAGAAGCTGCTCTTCAAGCAACCGGCGAGCGTCCGGCGCGATCTCAGCACCAGCCTGCCTTTGCGCCTCACGGTGAGCCTCGACGATTTGGTTGGCGGCAGTGGAGTAACCAGGGAAGTACTCTGCACAAGTAAGAAAGGAAGAGAAAAAACACAGTTAGAAAATGGACTAAATGGCAGGCGGCAAGCGAGGGAACGAAGAAGAAGGCAACCTACCATCAACCAAATCTTCGATATGGTCGTAGCCGTTGATCAGCGATTGCCTTGCCTCAGCCCAGCCCGCCGCCTCGGTCTCGTATTCGGCTTGGAGGGCGGCCTCGCTGTCCTGCGCCGCCTTCAGGACCGCCTTATGGCTCTCCTCCTGGTCGGCCAGCCTCTTGGCCAAGCGGTCACACTCCTGGGCCAAGGCGTTGCACTCGGCTTCCTTCGCGCGAAGGGCGGTCTGGGCCCCACCCAACTGCTCCCTCAGGTCGGCATTGGCCTCTGCGGATATGGCAAAGAAGAAAAAAGCAATAAGAACGAAGTCGCCAGGAAAGATCCGGCCCGACTGCTCAGCAGTCGGGCCGGATCTCGGGGACTACACCCAGTGGGTGCGCTGACGCGCCCTCACGTGAGATAAAAGATGAAGCACTTACTCCGGCTCTCAGTTAGACCAGCGGTCTTCTGGGTCAGCTCCCGAGCCTGGGAGTTGAAGGCAGCCGCGCGGAGGTTGTGATAGTCCTGCAAGTAGGACAGAGGAGCGAATAAGAACAAGATAGCAAGCGAAGTCTACTAAGAAGTTCCAAGCCGCCTGCTCAGCAGCCGACTCAGAACTCGGGGCTACACCCAGTGGGTGCGCTGACGCACCCCCACGGAAGAAATCAAGATCAAGAAACAGAAAAGCGGGAAGACTCACCCGAATGGCCGTCCGTGTCGCGAGGAACTCTTGAATGTACTGCCTCCGCACGGCGGCCTGTGACTGAAGCCGGTTCCGGACTTCTTGCGCCGCCACGTTCACCACGGCCATCCCACCACCCGGCGTCCACCCTGAGCTGGCGCTGGCCGTCTCCAGATCCTGGGCCGACGAGCTAGAGCCCGCGGCCTTCTGCGGGTCCGGCGCCGAAGTCGCCTTCCCCGCGCGTTGGCGCGATGGCGACCAGATCACCAGGTCCGTCCTCGCAGCCGGCTCGCCTCTAGCCGGCTGCACGGGCGGCGCGTTAGGCCGGCTGCCTTGGTCCGCCCCAGTCGGCGATGGCGATGCCGCCTCCCTCTCCCGGACGACGACGTCGTCCTCCTCCCTCTCCATCCCCGTCAGGTCGCCACCGGCTTCCTCCGGCGGGGGCTCCGGGATCTCAGGCGCTACGGCACGCAGGGGGACGACAAACAGGGCCTCCGCCGCCCTCTCTATGGCTGCGGCCTCCGCCTGGGTCTTGGCCGCCGCGTCGGCTTGTGCCGCCGCCGACTCCTCCGCCAGATCCTACGCCGCCTTGGCAGCGGCTGCCCTCAGCTCCTCCGCCTCCCGCTCCTCCCGCGTCTCCCGCGCATTCCGCTCCGTCGCTGCTTGAAGATCGGCACGGGGGTCCATGCGGCGGGTGCTTGCGGATCCTCTAGCCGATCCAACCACGGAGGCAGCAGTGGTCCGCTCAAGAGAGAGCGGAGCCCTGTTTGATAAGTCAAGACAAGGATTCAGAAGATATCAACAAAATTCAAGAAGGAATATGTGAGAGAATCGACACGTACGCCGAAACCATTTGTGGCTGCTTCACCACCTTGCAGAAGCGGGCAGCCTTCACGGCCGCCTCGTCCCGCTTGGTCGTCGCTGCCGTGCTCTTGGGCTTCTTCGGTTGACTGCCGAATAGGCCCGACACGGCCCAGCGCTTCTGCGCGCCGCCTCAGGCAGGCGGCGCGGTAGACGAGCCCGCGCCATGATCGGACGCTGGCTGGCGGCGCGGGACGACTTCCGCCTCGTCATCATCCGGCCAGTCATCAAAGTTAGCTCCAAGCCCGGAGCCGCCTGCCTCGCCGCCTCCCCCCTCGGTGTTGTCGTCCATAGCGGCCGCCCCCAAGTCGGGGTCGTCCAAGTCATGCGTCGCCCGGTCAGGGAGAAATTGGCGCTCCGCCCCCGCTGCTCCGACTGCCGGTCGAAGGAGGGGGCTCTGTCAAGACAAACCGACTGATCAGAGTCGGCCAAGAGAAACTTGGTGACAAAAGCAAAGAAGAGAAGATAAAGAAAGCTTACCATAGGCGGGGGATGGGAACGGCAGTACGGCTCTTGCCAAACTGCCACTCGTCGGCGAGCTTGCAGTTTGCGAGGTAGTTCACCATGAGAGCTTCCTCGGCGTGAGCCATCTCCTTGGTGCACATCCGACTCGGATTGAGTTGCCCGCTCATCTGACAGATCATACGAGGGCGGCCTTGGAGTGGGAGCACCCTGCACACCATCAAGGCGGCCAGCAGGTCGGACCCGGTCGGGCCCTCTGACTGGACCATTACCCGAAGTCGCGCGATGGCGGCGGCTCCAGCGGGCGACAGCGTTCTGGCCCGATAGGACCACTGGGGCCGCCTCCCAGCCGGCGGGCCGGCTACATAAGCCGGCAAGTTGACGAAGTCGCCTTGCGGGGTGACATTCTTCATGTAGAAGTAGGATTTCTGCCAGCGCTTCACCGACTGGATCAGCGTGATGGGAGGAAAAGGGTTGTCAGCTACAGGCCTCCGCAGCGCGATGAAGGCGCCGCTCTGAGTCGGCACGCCCTGCATGGCGGTGCCGAGCTTGGACTGGAAGAATTCCCCCCGGAGCTCGACGGTGGGAAGGACGCCAAGGAAGCCCTCGCACAAAGTGACGAAGGTAGACAGCAGCACCACCGTGTTTGGAGTGAGGTGGTGCGGCTGGAGCTGGTAGAATTCAAGGAAGGAGCGGAAGAAGGCGCTCGCACGCACGCCAAGGCCGCGCAGGAAGTGCGAGCGGAAGATTACCCGCTCGCCTTCCTCCGGCACCGGCGAGATCTCCCTCTTCGGCGCAAGACGGACCCGCACGTGGTCCTCGCCGAGCAACCGCCGCGTCTTGCGGAGGAAGTCGATGTGGTCCGCGTGGATGTTGGAGCCGTCCCAGTCTCCGCCTCGCAACATGACGGCAAGAAGCTGATGAGAAAGGGCGCGGCGACGGCAAAACCACGGCCCCGCGGCGGTGAAGCTGCGGGGTGGTGCGAAGACTAGAGGGACGGAGCGGCGGCGAGGGGCTGCCGCGATGGAGAGGAAGAAGAAGAAGATGGCGGAGCGAGGGTGAGCGTGCGAGCGTCTGCTGCTCCCCCTCCTCCCCCTATTTATAGCCTCGTGCGGCGAAGCCGAGGAGGCGAGGCGTGGGGGGGACGTGGGATTAACTGCGCCCACTCCCCCACGTCCCGCGATTATTGCGCCCTAACGGTGTGCGGAAACTACCGTTGGAAGGCGAGCGGCCCGTTTTGGGACACAGAAGATCCACACCTAGGCCTAGGCGTGGAAGTGGTGGGCCCCGGCCTGTAGCGGTGTCCCGTCACGCGCGTGGGCTGGCAGGCCCTTCCAGCCGGAGGGTGCCACGTGGCGCGCGGGCAGCAAGCGGCCGGCCCGCGACCCGGCTTGCGCGCCAGCTGGCTCCCGCCTTCAGACTTCAAAACCCCACCAAGGCGGCGCACCTAACCAAAGCCGGCTCCTAGCTGATGGATCTTCAAGATAGGAAGCTGATTGAGCTTCTCGTCCTTCTTTCAGCCTCGAAGCCCGACCAGCTTCGGGGCCTACTGTCGGAGTAAATGGCCACGGGTAGCCTAACCGACCCCCCTGGTTTAACCGTAGTCGGTCTATGTGTGTTTTATTTAAGTATTGTGTGGTGTGGCGATTGTAAGCCAACTCTCTTTATCCCATTCTTGTTCATTACATGGGATTGTGTGAAGATGACCCTTCTTGCGACAAAACCACAATGCAGTTATGCCTCTAAGTCGTGCCTTGACACGTGGGAGATATAGCCGCATCATGGGTGTTACATTGATGAACTAGAACATGATGTAGACTTGGGAACCCACTTGACCAAGGCCTTAGGAGCTTCTTCAAATGCATCAATCTCCTGTTGAAGCTTGTCCTTGCCTTTTTGCTTGTGGTCTTTGTTGGGGAACGTAGTAATTTCAAAAACAATTCCTACGCACACGCAATATCATGGTGATGCATAGCAACGAGAGGGGAGAGTGTTATCCACATACCCTCGTAGACCGAAAGCGGAAGCGTTAGCACAACATGGTTGATGTAGTTGTACGTCTTCACGATCTGACCGATCCAAGTACCGAACGTACGGCACCTCCGAGTTCAGCACACGTTCAGCTCGATGACGTCCCACGAACTCCGATCCAGCAGAGCTTCACCGGCGAGTTCCATCAGCACGACGGCGTGATGACGGTGATGATGTTGCTACCGATGCAGGGCTTCGCCTAAGCACCGCTACGATATGATCAAGGTGGAATATGGTGGAGGGGGGCACCGCACACGGCTAAGAGATCAATTGTTGTGTCTAGAGGTGCCCCCTGCCCCCGTATATAAAGGAGCAAGGGAGGAGGCCGGCCGGCCCTTGGGCGCGCCAAGGAGGGGGAGTCCTCCTCCTAGTAGGAGTAGGACTCCCCTTTCCTAGTCCAACTAGGAAGAGGGAAGGGGGAAGGGGGAAGGAAAGAGAGGCAGAGGGAGAGGGAAAAAGGGGCCGCGCCCCCCTCCCCTAGTCCAATTCGGACTCCTCATGGGAGGGGGCGCGCCACCCCCTAGGCTGCTGCCCTCTATCTCCCCTCAGGCCCACTAAGGCCCAATACTTCCCCGGGGGGTTCCGGTAACCCCTCCGGCACTCCGGTTTTCTCCGAAAACACCCGGAACACTTCCGGTGTCCGAATATAGCTGTCCAATATATCGATCTTTATTTCTCGACCATTTGGAGACTCCTCGTCATGTCCGTGATCATATCCGGGATTCCGAACTACCTTCGGTACATCAAAACACAAAAACTCATAATACCGATCGTCACCAAACTTTAAGCGTATGGACCCTACGGGTTCGAGAACTATGTAGACATGACCGAGACACATCTCCGGTCAATAACCAATAGTGGAACCAGGATGCTCATGTTGGCTCCCACATATTATATGAAGATCTTTATCAGTCAAACCGCATAACAACATACGTTGTTCTCTTTGTCATCAGTATGTTACTTGCCCGAGATTCGATCGTCGGTATGTCAATACCTAGTTCAATCTCGTTACCGGCAAGTCTCTTTACTCGTTACGTAGTGCATCATCCTGCAACTAACTCATTATTCACATTGCTTACAAGGCTTATAGTGATGTGCATTACTGAGAGGGCCCAGAGATACCTCTCCGACAATCGGACTGACAAATCCTAATCTTGAAATACGCCAACTCAACAAGTACCTTCGGAGACACCTATAGAGCACTTTTATAATCACC
Organism: Triticum aestivum; assembly: GCF_018294505.1. NCBI lineage: Eukaryota > Viridiplantae > Streptophyta > Magnoliopsida > Poales > Poaceae > Triticum > Triticum aestivum. Next base: position 484,826,683 of record NC_057814.1, on the reverse strand, counting down.
CAGTTACGTTGTGACGTTTGGTAGCACACAAAGTGTTCCTCCGGTAAACGGGAGTTGCATAATCTCATAGTCATAGGAACATGTATAAGTCATGAAGAAAGCAATAGCAACATACTAAAAAATCAAGTGCTAAGCTAACGGAATGGGTCAAGTCAATCACATCATTCTCCTAATGATGTGATCCCGTTAATCAAATGGCAACTCATGTCCATGGCTAGGAAACTCAACCATCTTCGATTAACGAGCTAGTCAAGTAGAGGCATACTAGTGACACTATGTTGGTCTATGTATTCACACATGTATTATGTTTCCGGTTAGTACAATTCTAGCATGAATAATGAACATTTATCATGATATGAGGAAATAAATAATAACTTTATTATTGCCTCTAGGGCATATTTCCTTCAGTCTCCCACTTGCACAAGAGTCAATAATCTAGATTACACTGTAATGATTCTAACACCCATGGAGTCTTGGTGCTGATCATGTTTTGCTCGTGGAAGAGGCTTAGTCAATGGGTCTGCAACATTCAGATCTGTATGTATCTTGCAAATCTCTATGTCTCCCACCTGGACTTGGTCCCGGATGGAATTGAAGCGTCTCTTGATGTGCTGGGTTCTCTTGTGAAATCTGGATTCCTTTGCCAAGGCAATTGCACCAGTATTGTCACAAAAGATTTTCATTGGACCCGTTGCACTAGGTATGACACCTAGATCGGATATGAACTCCTTCATCCATACTCCTTCATTTGCTGCTTCCGAAGCAGCTATGTACTCCGCTTCACATGTAGATCCTGCCACGATGCTTTGTTTAGAACTGCACCAACTGATAGCTCCACCGTTCAATATAAACACGTATCCGGTTTGCGATTTAGAATCATCTGGATCAGTGTCAAAGCTTGCATCGACGTAACCATTTACGACGAGCTCTTTGTCACCTCCATAAACGAGAAACATATCCTTAATCCTTTTCAGGTATTTCAGGATGTTCTTGACCGCTGTCTAGTGATCCACTCCTGGATTACTTTGCTACCTCCCTGCTAAGCTAATAGCAAGACACACATCAGGTCTGGTACACAGCATTGCATACATGATAGAGCCTATGGCTGAAGCATATGGAACATCTTTCATTTTCTCTCTATCTTCTGCAGTGGTCGAGCATTGAGTCTGACTCAACTTCACACCTTGTAACACAGGCAAGAACCCTTTCTTTGCTTGATCCATTTTGAACTTTTTCAAAACTTTTACAAGGTATGTGCTTTGTGAAAGTCCTATCAAGCGTCTTGATCTATCTCTATAGATTTTGATGCCCAATATGTAAGCAGCTTCACCGAGGTCTTTCATTGAAAAACTCTTATTCAAATATCCTTTTATGCTATCCAGAAATTCTATATCATTTCCAATCAGCAATATGTCATCCACATATAAAATTAGAAATGCTACAGAGCTCTCACTCACTTTCTTGTAAATACAGGCTTCTCCAAAAGTCTGTATAAAACCATATACTTTGATCACACTATCAAAACATTTATTCCAACTCCGAGATGCTTGCACCAGTCCATAAATGGATCGCTGGAGCTTGCATACCCTTTGGATCGACAAAACCTTCTGGTTGCATCATATACAACTCTTCTTCCAGAAATCCATTCAGGAATGCAATTTTGACAACCATTTGCCAAATTTCATAATCATAAAATGCGGCAATTGCTAACATGATTCAAACAGACTTAAGCATCGCTACGGGTGAGAAAGTCTCATCGTAGTCAACCCCTTGAACTTGTCAAAAACCTTTTGCAACAAGATGAGCTTTGTAGACAGTAACATTACCGTCAGCGTCAGTCTTCTTCTTGAAGATCCATTTATTCTCTATGGCTTGCCGATCATCGGGCAAGTCAACCAAAGTCCACACTTTGTTCTCATACATGGATCCCATCTCAGATTTCATGGCCTCAAGCCATTTTGCGGAATCTGGGCTCACCATCGCTTCTTCATAGTTTGTAGGTTCACCTTGGTCAAGTAACATGACCTCCAGAATAGGATTATCGTACCACTCTGGTGTGGATCTTACTCTAGTTGACCTACGAGGTTCAGTAGTAACTTGATCTGAAGTTTCATGATCAATATCATTAGCTTCCTCACTAATTGGTGTAGGTGTCACATGAACCGGTTTCTGTGATGAACTACTATCCAATAAGGGAGCAGGTACAGTTACCTCATCAAGTTCTACTTTCCTCCCACTCACTTCTTTTGAGAGAAACTCCTTCTCTAGAAAGGATCCATTTTTAGCAACGAATATCTTGCCTTCGGATCTGTGATAGAAGGTGTACCCAACAGTTTCCTTTGGGTATCCTATGAAGACACATTTCTCCTATTTGGGTTCGAGCTTATCAGGTTGAAGTTTTTCACATAAGCATCGCAGCCCATAACTATAAGAAACGACAACTTTGGTTTCTTGCCAAACCACAGTTCATAAGGCGTCGTCTCAACGGATTTTGATGGTGCCCTATTTAACGTGAATGCAGCCGTCTCTAAAGCATAACCCCAAAATGATAGCAGTAAATCAGTAAGAGACATCATAGATCGCACCATATCTAGAAAAGTACGATTGCAACGTTTGGACACACCATTATGCTGTGGTGTTCCGGGTGGCGTGAGTTGCGAAGCTATTCCACATTGTTTCAATTGTAGACCAAACTCGTAACTCAAATATTCTCCTCCACGATCAGATCGTAGAACTTTATTTTCTTGTTACGATGATTTTCTACTTCACTCTGAACTTCTTTGAACTTTTCAAATGTTTTAGACTTATGTTTCATTAAGTAGATATACCCATATCTGCTCAAATCATCTGTGAAGGTGAGAAAATAACGATACCCGCCGCGAGCCTCAACATTCATTGGACCACATACATCAGTATGTATGATCTCCAACAAATCTGTTGCTCGCTCCATTGTTCCGGAGAACGGCGTTTTAGTCATCTTGCCCATAAGGCATGGTTCGCAAGTACGAAGTGATTCATAATCAAGTGATTCCAAAACTTAATCAGTATGGAGTTTCTTCATGCGCTTTACACCAATATGACCCAAACGGCAGTGCCACAAATAAGTTGCAGTATCATTATCAAGTCTGCATCTTTTGGTTTCAACATTATGAATATGTGTATCACTACTATCGAGATTCAACAAAAATAGACCACTCTTCAAGGGTGCATGACGATAAAAGATATTAATCATATAAATACAACAACCATTATTCTCAAATTTAAATGAATGATCGTCTCGCATCAAACAAGATCCAGATATAATGTTCATGCTCATCGTTGGCACCAAATTACAATTATTTAGGTCTAAAACTAATCCCGAAGGTAGATGTAGAGGTAGCGTGCCGACGGCGATCACATCAACTTTGGAACCATTTCCCACGCACATCGTCACCTCGTCCTTAGCCAGTCTTCGCTTAATCCGTAGTCCCTGTTTCGAGTTGCAAATATTAGCAACAGAACCAGTATCAAATACCCAGGTGCTACTGCGAGCTCTAGTAAGGTACACATCAATAACATGTATATCACATATACCTTTGTTCACCTTGCCATCCTTCTTATCCGCCAAATACTTGGGGCAGTTCCGCTTCCAGTGACCAGTCTGCTTGCAGTAGAAGCACTCAGTCTCAGGCTTAGGTCCAGACTTGGGTTTCTTCTCTTGAGCAACAACTTGTTTGTTCTTCTTCTTGAAGTTCCCCTTCTTCTTCCCTTTGCCCTTTTTTCTTGAAACTGGTGGTCTTATTGACCATCAACACTTGATGCTCCTTCTTGATTTCTACCTCCGCAGTTTTTAGCATTGCGAAGAGCTCCGGTATTGTCTTATCCATCCCTTGCATATTATAGTTCATCACGAAGCTCTTGTAGCTTGGTGGCAGTGATTGAAGAATTATGTCAATGACACTATCATCCGGAAGATTAACTCCCAGTTGAATCAAGTGATTGTTATACCCAGACATTTTGAGTATATGTTCACTGACGGAACTATTCTCCTCCATCTTACAGCTATAGAACTTATTGGAGACTTCATATCTCTCAATTCAGGCATTTGCTTGAAATATTAACTTCAACTCCTGGAACATCTCATATGCTCCATGACGTTCAAAACGTCATTGAAGTCCCGGTTCTAAGCCATAAAGCATGGCACACTGAACTATCGAGTAGTCATCAGCTTTGCTCTGCCAGACGTTCTTAACATCGTCAGTTGCATCTGCAGCAGGCCTGGCACCCAGCGGTGCTTCCAAGACATAATTCTTCTGTGCAGCAATGAGGACAATCCTCAAGTTACGGACCAAGTCCGTGTAATTGCTACCATCATCTTTCAACTTTGCTTTCTGAAGGAACGCATTAAAATTCAACAGAACAACAACACGGGCCATCTATCTACAATCAACATAGACAAGCAAAATACTATCAGGTACTAAGTTCATGATAAATTTAAGTTCAAATAATCATATTACTTAAGAACTCCCACTTAGATAGACATCCCTCTAATCATCTAAGTGATCACGTGATCCAAATCAACTAAACCATGTCCGATCATCACGTGAGATGGAGTAGTTTTCAATGGTGAACATCACTATGTTGATCATATCTACTATATGATTCACGCTCGACCTTTCGGTCTCGGTATTCCGAGGCCATATCTGCATATGCTAGGCTCGTCAAGTTCAACCCGAGTATTCTGCGTGTGCAAAACTGGCTTGCACCCGTTGTAGATGAACATAGAGCTTATCACAGCCGATCATCACGTGGTGTCTCGACACGACAAACTTTGGCAACGGTGCATACTCAGGGAGAACACTTTTATCTTGAAATTTAGTGAGAGATCATCTTATAATGCTACCGTCAATCAAAGCAAAATAAGATGCATAAAGGATAAACATCACATGCAATCAATATAAGTGATATGATATGGCCATCATCATCTTGTTCTTGTGATCTCCATCTCTGAAGCACTTTCATGATCACCATCGTCACGGGCGCGACACCTTGATCTCCATCGTAGCATCGTTGTCGTCTCGCAAACTATTGCTTCTACGACTATCGCTACAGCTTAGTGATAAAGTAAATCAATTACAGGGTGGTTGCATTGCATACAATAAAACGAAACCATATGGCTCCTGCCAGTTGCCGATAACTCGGTTACAAAACATGATCATCTCATACAATAAAATATAGCATCATGCCTTGACCATATGACATCACAACATGCCCTGCAAAAACAAGTTAGACGTCCTCTACTTTGTTGTTGCAAGTTTTACGTGGCTCCTACGGGCTGAGAAAGAACCGTTCTTACCTACGCATCAAACCACAACGATAGTTCGTCAAGTTAGTGATATTTTAACCTTCTCAAGGACCGGGCATAGGAACACTCGGTTCAACTAAAGTTGGAGAAACTGACACCCGCCAGCCACCTGTGTGCAAAGCACGTCGGTAGAACCAGTCTCACGTAAGCGTACGCGTAATGTCGGTCCGGGCCGCTTCATCCAACAATACCGCCGAACCAAAGTGTGACATGCTGGTAAGCAGTATGACTTGTATCGCCCACAACGCACTTGTGTTCTACTCGTTCATATAACAACTATGCATAAAACCAAGCTCTGATACCACTATTGGGGAACGTAGTAATTTCAAAAAAAATCCTACGCACACGCAAGATCATGGTGATGCATAGCAACGAGAGGGGAGAGTGTTATCCACGTACCCTCGTAGACCGAAAGCGTTAGCACAACGCGGTTGATGTAGTCGTACGTCTTCACGATCCGACCGATCCAAGTACCGAACGTACGGCACCTCTGAGTTCAGCACACGTTCAGCTCGATGACGTCCCGCGAACTCCGATCCAGCAGAGCTTCATGGGAGAGTGCCGTCAGCATTATGGCGTGATGACGGTGATGATGTTGCTACCGATGCAGGGCTTCGCCTAAGCACCGCTACGATATGATCGAGGTGGAATATGGTGGAGGGGGGCACCACACACGGCTAAGAGATGAAGAGATCCATTGTTGTGTCTAGAGGTGCCCCTGCCCCCGTATATAAAGGAGCAAGGGGGAGGCCGGCTGGCCCTTGGGGCGCGCCAAGGAGGGGAAGTCCTCCTCCTAGTAGGAGTAGGACTCCCCTTTCCTAGTCCAACTAGGAAGAGGGAAGGGGGAAGGAAAGAGAGGGAGAGGGAAAGAGGGGCCGCGCCCCCCTAGTCCAATTCGGACTCCTCATTGGAGGGGCGCGTCACCTCCTGGGCTGCTGCCCTCTCTCTCCCCTCAGGCCCACTAAGGCCCAATACTTCCCCGGGGGTTCCGATAACCCCTCCGGCACTCTGGTTTTCTCCGAAAACACCCGGAACACTTCCGGTGTCCGAATATAGCCTTCCAATATATGGATCTTTATGTCTCGACCATTTCGAGACTCCTCGTCTTGTCTGCGGTCATATCTGGGATTCTGAACTACCTTCGGTACATCAAAACACAAAAACTCATAATACCGATCGTCACCAAACTTTCAGCGTGCGGACCCTACGGGTTCGAGAACTATGTAGACATGACCGAGACACGTCTCATGTCAATAACCAATAGCAGAACCTGGATGCTCATATTGGCTCCCACATATTCTACGAAGATCTTTATCGGTCAAACCGCATAACAACATACTTTGTTCCCTTTGTCATCTTTATGTTACTTGCCCGAGATTCGATCGTCGGTATCTCAATACCTACTTCAATCTCGTTACTGGCAAGTCTCTTTACTCGTTACGTATGCATCATCCCGCAACTAACTCATTAGTCACATTGCTTACAAGGCTTATAGTGATGTGCATTACCGAGAGGGCCCAGAGATACCTCTCCGACAATCGGAGTGACAAATCCTAATCTTGAAATACGCCAACTCAACAAGTACCTTTGGAGACACCTGTAGAGCACCTTTATAATCACCCAATTACGTTGTGACGTTTGGTAGCACACAAAGTGTTCCTCCGGTAAACGGGAGTTGCATAATCTCATAGTCATAGGAACATGTATAAGTCATGAAGAAAGCAATAACAACATACTAAACGATCAAGTGCTAAGCTAACGGAATGGGTCAAGTCAATCACATCATTCTCCTAATGATGTGATCTCGTTAATCAAATGACAACTCATGTCCATGGCCAGGAAACTCAACCATCTTCGATTAACGAGCTAGTCAAGTAGAGGCATACTAGTGACACTATGTTTGTCTATGTATTCACACATGTATTATGTTTCCAGTTAATACAATTCTAGCATAAATAATAAACATTTATCATGATATGAGGAAATAAATAATACCTTTATTATTGCCTTTAGGGCATATTTCCTTCAGCCTTGTGGTGGAAGATCATCTTGAGCTTGTGTCCCCTCGAAATAAGTAGGATCATACTTCTCTTGTTGAGGAACAAACTTCGTCTTGGGGTATTGATCTTCTTCCCACTGAACTCCATTGGCATTGAACTTTCGTTCAAAACCAACACCTTGATTCTTCCAGTGCCTTGCTTGCTTGCGTACGATCTCCTCAAATTGCTTACTTCCGTCAAGGCTCTTGTAAACACATTTCTCTATAATTCCCTTCAATAAGCTATTTTCTTGCTCAAGTGAAACTTGGCTAAGAGAATCGTTAGTGGAATCAAGAGAACTACTAGAAGCAAGTATATTGGATTTAGCATGATTATTGTTACTACTATAGGAAGAATCTTTCTTACCCTTGTTGCTAGATTTTACTTGTGGCATGTAAGTAGACAAGAGTAAACGCTTGGCAATGTAAAAAGAACTTTTCTTACGAAGATCATCATTGATTGCTTTTAAGAACCCATGCACTTGCTCTAGGTTGAGCTTTTCAAAGCGTACCTTCTTATGAGTCTTTAAAAGTTCTCGATGATCTTCTAAGGTAACGGAAGTCATTGGAAGAATTGATCCAAGTGAGTATGGAAGAATTGAAAGATCTCAAGCCAACGGAAGTATGATACCGTATGCACATTGATCCAAATGATGCACAATTACAAAGATCTCAAGCCAACGGAAGTCATTGGAAGAATTGTTGCTCATGAGATGTCACTCAAGGATAAGGAAGAGCTCCACAACAAGTCAAGTGGTCCTTACAAAGCCTCATGTGAAGCTCCCACATCATCAAGTGAGAAGCAAACCTTCAATGAAGAATTGAGTCTAATGGTGAAGAACCTCAACAAATTCTACAAGAGAAGGAGCTAGGAAAGAAGCTCAAAGTCAAGATCCTACAATGACAAGAGATTTACAAGTCGCGAAAGAAAGTGCTACAATTGTGGAAGACCCGGACACTACTCCAATGAGTGTACGGCTCCCTACAAAAGAAGAGAAGATTCTCCCAAAAGAAGGAGTAGAAGAGAAGAATCACCACCAAGAGAAAGAAGGAGTAGGGATGATCGTTATGAACGAAGACCCTCTCAGAGAAGCAAGGATTTGGAAAGGAAGGATAAGTCATCAAGGAGCTACACAAAAGGAAGACATCAAGCTCATGTTGGTGAATGGGTATCCGGTTCCGACTCCGATCATCACTCCGAAAGAAGCTATCACTACGACTCCGAATATACTCAAGATGAAGGTGTTGCCGGACTAGCACTTGTGACAACCAACTCCTACGACATATTTGACTCACCAAATCAAGGAATTGGAAGTTGTTTCATGGCTAAAGGTCCAAAGGTAACACACCCCGAGTATGTTGATTTCAATAGTGATGAAGATGATTTGCTAGGAGATGATGATTTACTTGTTGACAACTCTAGTTATGAAAAATATGATGAACTTTCTATTAATCATGCTAATCAAGATAAAATGAATGACGATGATAAGAAGGAGATTGAGCGTCTAACTCAAGAACTAAACACTCTTAAGTTAGCTCATGAAACTACCTTGGAAGATCATCGAGAACTTTTAAAGACTCATGAGAAGCTACGCTTTGAAAAGCTTAACCTTGAGCAAGAGCATGAGTTTTTAAAGGTAATCAATGATAATCTTCGCAAGAAAAGGTCTTCTTACATTGCCAAGTGTTTACTCTTGTCTACTTACATGCCACAAGTTAAATCTAGCAACAAGAACAAGAAAGATTCTTCATCTGGTAGTAACAACAATCATGCTAAATCCAATGTTGTTGCTTCTAGTAGCTCTCTTGATTCCACAAATGATTCTCTTAGCCAAGTTACACTTGAGCAAGAAAATAGCTTATTGAAGGGAACTATAGAGAAAGGTGTTTACAAGAGCTTTGCCGGAAGTAAGCAATTTGAGGAAATTGTACGCAAGCAAGGAAGGCACCGGAAGAATCAAGGTGTTGGTTTTGAACGAAAGTTCAATGCCAATGGAGTTCAGTGGGAAGAAGATCAATACCCCAAGACGAAGTTTGTTCCTCAACAAGAGAAGTATGATCCAACTTCTTTCCAAGGAACACAAGCTCAAGATGATTTTCCACCACAAGACCACAAGCAAAAAAGGCAAGGACAAGCTTCAAGAGGAGATTGATGCATTTGAAGAAGCACCTACGGCCGTGGTCAAGTGGGTTGCCAAGACTACATCAAGTTCTACTTCATCAAGTACGACTACAACTCCAAGGATTCCCATCAAAATGGTGTGGATTCCGAAGAAGAAGAACTAGAGATTTCTTGAGGGTGACTCCGCCAACATACTTCACTCTTATCATTTCGGCAAGGACAAGTGCAAACAACTTCCATATATTGCACTAGTTCAAGGAGTCACAAACCCTCTTGTTGGTAAGACAAGGGACACGGTAACCTAATGCTTTCATGGACATCATCTTGTGTGTACATCACTCTATGTCTATGGATATCCTTGTTTGTTCCTTGTGGGACTAACCCGTGTAGGTATTGAAAGTGCAACTCACTCCAATGGATTGCTCCAAATGATCTAAATCAACATTGAGCATCCACATCTTCATTACCTACATGAAGTCATCATCGACAAAACCCAAGGTTAGTTCATCCCTCTTAGGGGGGATATCACATCTAGGGGGAGCTTTACTCTAAGAATTGAGCTAAAGCAACTCTAATGGTGTGAGCACAACAATGCTTTATGTAAAAGTGGTAACCCCACTTATGCTTAAACGATGAGTATGACCTATGATCAAATGTTCTCATTTGACTCCTAAGTCAATATACTCATATATAGATGACCTAGTCACCGCCAATTGCTTGGTAGATGCTAGAGTGTTTGTGCATGCTTCATCACATATTTCATTTGCCATTTTAATTGTGTAAGCATGTTGGATGCATATTTTTCTCATTCAAGGACATCCATTTGTTGCTTTGATTGTTTGGCTTTTTCTCTTTTGCCAAATGGATGGACAAGAATGCCTAAGAACTCCCTCTAGCTATCTATGCTTTTCTCGTCTCAAACTCTATTCATGCTACATCACAAAGTTTGATCAAGTCAGATTCGAACCACTCTGTGTGAGGAGCACTTGGAGTCCCCGATTCGTCATAGACTTAAACTTCCAAAACCTCTTTGTGCATTTCGGTCTGATTGATTCATCCTTTTCGGTCCTACTGAGATCACTTAGTTGATCTAGGTTTTCAATCTCGGTGCAATCGATTAGAACCTTTCGCTCACACCAAGTTGCAGTAACTGCCTGCAGTTCTGCATCTCGGTGCCACTGAGTTGTTCCACTCGGTCACACTAACAGGGTCATGTTATATATACTGACGGGTCAAATTTTGGAAAATTTTCCGAAACCCTTCACCCGCGCGTAACCTGCTCTGCCTCTTCGGGTCTCTAGATCGTCCTCTTGCCGCGAGCGACCTCCCGCCGTTCGTCTCCGCCACCGTCAACGGCAATCTACTCTGCCGTTGCCGCCATAGCGAACACTCGCCGCTCTAGGGTAAGTGTTCGACCCCTTGTGCTGTCTTTTTCACTCCGATTCCTAGCACAAGGACAATGCCATGTTTCCTGCCACGATTGAGATTGATCCATCCAGTTAAAACTTCCTTAGGTCTAGATTGATTCGAAAACATTAGGGTTAGCTCTCCGCAGAACTCATCTCGGACTGACCGAACTGTAGAAATTGGTCTCACCGATTCGGCCTTGGCCATTGCACATGCGCTTTTCGGTCCGACCGAAACATGCAAATCGGTGTGACCGAGTTCCAGATTCTGTGAAACCCTAGCAATCTCGGTGCCACCGAACTGTGACTCGGCCCAACCGAGTTCACTAGTTTAGGTTCCAAGTGTTGCCTCGGTATCACCGAGTTTGTCAATTCGGTAGCTCCGAGAGCACTTCTGTAGAGAACTAAAACTAAGTTTTTTTTTGACTCAATTGTGTTGCAAAACCTCTGTACTTTGTGATGCTCATCTACTCTACCTCATCTACAACCTATTCACAGGGTCTGCTGATAGTTTGCCTGAAGATGTCTGATCAAAGTGACAGTCAGAACAAGTCTGAAGAGCAGGTTCAGATGAGTGAGGGCACTAGTCCCTCCAGCAGCTATGATGAGGGCAGTAGGAGCACACCTAGTAACCTTCCAAAGGCAGCTACCAGGACAAGGAAGAAGAAAACCTCAGATTCTGAGGATGAGGATTATGTGGCTGTTGAGGATGAAGCCACTTCAAGGAAAAGGTGCTGAAAAAGGAGTATGGCACAGCTGCTACAAGTAAGCCAGGAATGAAAACAAAGGCTCCAGCAAGAAGAGTTCCAATGTTAAAAGCCAGAGCCTCCACTCAAGAAACAATGGCGTTCACTCTTGAACCCAAAGAAGGAGGTGAAGGCAAGAAGAGGGAAGAAAGGGTCAAGAAGACCATTGCCAGAGTTATTGGGAAGCCCTCCATGATGAGAGATGATGACGAAGAAGAGGAGGATGCTGCACCAGCACCCAAAGCTCAGAAGCTTATGGGAGATGCAATCAGATCAGGGGCTGCTCCATCTAAGCCCAAGTCTGCTCCCAAAGCTCCAGCTCAGAAGTCTGCTCCAAGGAGAAGCACTAGAAACATTCCAGCTGCAGAAAAGAACAAGGCCCCAGTGCCTGAGACTGTTGATGAAGAAGATGATGAAGCCCAAGTGCTAAGGAAGCTCAAACCCAAGATCCCTGACCACAATGATGCACATCCTGTTGCAGAGAATATGAAAATCAGGAAGGATTCAGGACTGAGATTGTGGAGACAGTCTGATCCATATGTTGTCAGGAGGAGAACTGCTATGGATTACAGGTTCCACACAAAGGAACAACAAGACTTTTATGAGACAATTTTGCTTGACAAGAAGCCCATTGTATGTGACATGAGATGGGTTGACTGGGAGTACATCAAGGAGAATGAAGATCACTATCCAAGAGTATATGATAGCTTCAAAGCATGTGGAGTTGATACATTTGTTGCCCAGAAGCTCACCAAGTGGAATGATGAGCTTATCATGCAGTTTTACTCCACTGCCCACTTCTACCCTGATGGGAAGATCATTTGGATGTCAGAAGGTACTAGGTACCAATCCTCTGTTGAAGAATGGGCTCAGTTGAGCAATGCCCCAGAAGAGCATGAGGATGACTTGGATGTTTATGCTGAGAAGAAGAAAGACCACAACACTATGGCACACATGTACAGAGAGATCCCTCATGATGCTTTAGAGACTCATAAGCTTGGATCTGTCCACTTCTTGTTGTCTGGTCTGCCTACCATCAACTGGATCCTAAGGCACACATTGCTAACCAAGTCAGGTGATCACAAGATGATCAGAGGACATGCTATCAATTTGCTACATTTGTTTGATGTGCCTCAAAAGTTCAAAGTCATGAGTCAGATTGTAGAGACAATCAAAAGGATAACAACTGATCAGAAGAGAAGCTGTGGGTATGCCCCACAAATTCAGGAGCTCATCAACTCCAAGATGGGCACAGGCAAATATCTATTGGATACGAAGCACCTGGCCATATACCCTAAATTTGAAGACAACACAATTGTGATGGATGAGAATGAACCATCATCAGTTCAAGCACAGGAGAAGAAAGCCAAAGCTAAAGCTGAGAAAGCTGCCAAGATGCCAAGTGTTGAAGAGGCATCTCAAGTTTTCCTGAAGAGCAAGCAAGATCAGCTAGCATATCTGATCCAATCCACCTTGAGGATCGAGAAGGGCTTGGACACCCTGACTCAAAACCAGGAGAGCTTGGAGAGGATCATTGAGCAGAAATTCTATGATCTTGATGTCAAGGTAACTGAGATCCAAACCGCAGTTGAGCAGCTTCAGGAGGAAGCAAAAGAGAAGAAGGGCAAGGCAACCACTGATGCATTTGAGCGAGTGCCTAGAGGACAGAGATCTGCTGTAGTGCTAGTGAGAGATTCTTGAGCTACAACGTCAGCACCAGCAGCTACAGCTCCAGTGCCACCTCCAGCAGCCACTCCACTAGCTCCAGCTACATCAACAGATGCCTTCGTCATTCGAGTTCTCTCTACACCACCTCCCGAAGATCAAGCCTGAGAGACGTTTAGCACTATGCATTTTTGAACTTTTTGGTAACTTGTTGCCAAAGGGGAGAAAAATGTATAGATCTTAGGCTTCGAGAGAGAGTGTTGCTTTTTATCTCTCTTGTTTTTGGTTTGGTTGAACTTCTTGAGTGTGTTCTTGTGTGAGATACTTTATGTTCTTGTGAGATACTTGTTTGATCATGTGTTTGATCATATGCTACCCTTAATGCTTGTTGGATGATATTATCTCGTATATCCTTATACGATCATTCACTTGCTTAGTGATGGGTGCATGCTTTTAATTTCTATCATTTTGAGCGCTCCACCAAGATGTATGTGACATGGAAGAGTAACCCATGATCCTAATCGATTGTGCATTTACATTCAAAAGCAAATTTTAAACAATGCACAAATTTAGGGGGAGCTCTTGCTTATCACATACTTCTCAAAGCGACGATGTTTTGTAGATCTTATTATCATTTGTCGAAGCTTTGATCTATATGTTGTCATCAATTACCAAAAAGGGGGAGATTGAAAGTGCAACTATCCCTAGGTGGTTTTGGTAATTCCTAACAACATATAGCTCATTGAGCTAATGCTATTTCAAGATAAATATTTCAGGAAAGCTCAATGATTGGCATGGCATGGATTAGAAAGTGGACCCCTCAAAATGCTAAGGACAAAAGGATTGGTTCAAGCTCAAAGCACAAGACTCTACAATTTTCATTTTAGTGATCAAAGATCACATTGAGTCCATAGGAAAAGCCAATACTATCAAGAGGGGGTGAGGTGTTGCTTAATGAGTTTCTTGCTCAAAATGCTTAGTGATATACTCCAAAAACCCTCAACTACTTTCCCATATCCACATATGTCCCAAACCAAAAGTCAAACTCGGTCCTACCGAAACTTTCTATCCGGCGCCACCGAGTTCACTTGACATACCACTGCCAGAAACCCTAGTCTTTTCGGTCTCACCGATAGGGATCTCGGTCTCACCAAGATGGGATTGTAATCTCTCTGTTTCCCTTCGTAACGTTTTGGTCAAACCGAGATGAGCAATCGGTCCTACCGAGATTGCAATGCAAACTCTCTGTTTCCCTTTCATAACGTTTTGGTCCAACCGAGATGAGCGAATCGGTCCCACCGAGTTTGCCTGACCAACTCTCTGGTTAGTCTATTACCAAAATCGGTCTCACCGAGTTTGTGTAATCGGTCTCACCGAGATTACGTTATGCCCCAACCCTAACGAAATCGGTCCCACCGAGTTGACATGTCGGTCCCACCGAAAATCCTAACGTTCACATTTTGAACTATATCGGTCCGACCAAGTTTCATGATTCGGTCCCACCGAGTTTGGTAAATTGTGTGTAACGGTTAGATTTTGTGTGGAGGCTAGATATACCCCTCCACCCACTCTTCATTCATGGAGAGAGCCATCAGAACATGCCTACACTTCCAACATACATTTTCTGAGAGAGAACCACCTACACTTGTGTTGAGGTCAAGATATTCCATTCCAACCACATAAATCTTGATCTCTAGCCTTCCCAAGTTGCTTTCCACTCAAATCTTCTTTCCACCAAATCCAAATCCTGTGGAGAGAGTGGAGTGTTGGGGAGACTATCATTTGAAGCACAAGAGCAAGGAGTTCATCATCAACACACCATCTATTACCTCTTGGATAGTGGTGTCTCCTAGATTGGCTAGGTGTCACTTGGGAGCCTTCGTCAAGATTGTGGAGTTGAACCAAGGAGTTTGTAAGGGCAAGAAGATCGCCTACTTCGCGAAGATCAACTCGAGTGAGGCAAGTCCTTCGTGGGCGACGGCCATGGTGGGATAGACAAGGTTGCTTCTTCGTGGACCCTTTGTGGGTGGAGCCCTCCATGGACTCACGCAACCGTTACCCTTCATGGGTTGAAGTCTCCATCAACGTGGATGTACGATAGCACCACCTATCGGAACCACAGATAAAAAATCTCCGTGTCAACATTGCGTTTGCTCCCTCCAAACTCCTCCCTTTACCTTCATATGCAATTGTTTTACTTTCCGCTGCTATACTCTTAGAATTGCATGTGTAGGTTGATTGCTTGACTTGTGCTAAGTTGCTAAAATCTGCCAAGAACTAAAATTTGGAAAAGGCTAGATTATTATTTGGTCAAGTAGTCTACTCACCCCCCTCTAGACATACTTTCGATCCTACAGTTTGCAATCCCATCTTGGTGAGACCGAGATCCCTATCGGTGAGACCGAACTGATTAGGGTTTTTGGTTATGGCTATGTCAAATGAACTCGGTGGCGCCGGATAGATCAAATCGATGGGGCCGAGTTTGAGTTTTGGTTTGGGACATATGTGGATATGAGAAAGTGGTTGAGGGCTTTTGGAGCATATCACTAAGCATTTTGAGCAAGCAAGCCATTAAGCAACACCTCATCCCCTTTTAATAGTATTGGCTTTTCCTATGGACTCGATGCGATCTTGGATCACTAAAATGAAAATGTAGAGTCTTGAGCTTGTGCCAATATGTGTCCTTAGCATTTTGAGGGGTCCACATCTCTAGTCCATGCCATGCCAAACATTGAACTTTCCGAAATGATTATCTTGAAAGAATATTAGTCCAATGAGCTATATGTTGTTAAGAATTACCAAAACCACCCAGGGATTACTTGCACTTTCAGAACACCTTCTCATCTGTTCCCTCGGCAGCTTGAACATTGATGGTGTAGATGCTCAAGAACTCTGCCGGGTTCAGTTTCCCATCATACTTCTCGGGAATCTCTGGCTTTAACGTGGGAGCGGATGGCCAACGGACTTGCCGCAGCTCACGGGTGAAAGCAGGGCACCCAACCTCGAAAGGTAGGCACCCGCCATCTCCGAGCGCAGGCTCGCCGACGTTAGGGCCATCACACCCATTTGACCAGCGGTGGTCGTCTCGGCGCTGCTCGACGACGACACACGCGGCTTCTGTACGCCTGTCCTCTGGGGCTTGCCGTTGGCCTTGACACGCTCGTGGGTTAGAAGGGGCCATCGAGACGTGATCGGGCTCTTTGTTTCATGGCTCTCGTGCTGCTTGCCGTGGCGGGGATTGCACCGTGGGGGTGACCCCTCCCATATGCACTACAAAAAAATACACTTCCGTGATGATACGTGTTTGTCACAGTAGGTCGCATTTTTTGTCATGCATGTACATCCATGACAAATTTATGACAGAATCAAGATAGTCATACCTATGCTGTCGTAGAAGTGTTCCATGACATTACCAAAATTATCATCACGGAAGTGTCCACTTCCATGACGATAAATCGCGCGTCACGGAAGTGCTTTCGTCAAGGGTGACCGACACGTGGCATCCACCGTAACGGAACGCCGTTAAGCTATCGGGTTGGGTTTTGGATTCGATAACCTGTTAATAGCCCCGACCAATGGGCATTTTCCACGTGTAAAATCATCATTGGCTGGAGGAGACACGTGTCAGGTCCGCGTTGGCACACGTGTCACTCATCCAATGGGCGAGATGCGCCTATGATATGTTGACACGTGGACCGGCCCATCAAGTTTAAATGGGCCGGCCCAACTGAAGGCCCACAAGATTTTGCGGACCATAATGGGCCGGCCCAGCTAAAGGCCCACGAGATTTTGCGGACCATAATGGGCTGGCCCAGCTAAAGGCCCACAAGATTTTGCGGGCCATAATGGGCCTGCCCAGGTAAAGGCCCACAAGATTTTTGTGTGCCATAATGGGTCGGCCCAGGTAAAGGCCCACAAGATTCTTGCGGATCATAATGGGCCGACCCAGCTAAAGGCGCACGAGATTTCGCCGACATTAATGAGCCGGCCCAGCTGTAGGCCCACAAGATTTTGAGGACCCTAGTAGGCCGGTCCATTAACTGGCTGCCATGTTTTGGGCCAAATGCCAGCCCATATTTGATCCGGTCCATTAATGGCCTGCCACGCTCCAGTCCTAATAGTGGCCCATATGAGATACGGCCCGTTAAAAGCCTACCACGTTCCAGGCCAAATTATGGCCCAGATCAAGTCCGCCCCTTTAAGAGGCTTTGGGCTCAATTATGGCCCATATCAGATTCGGCCCGTCAACTGGACACTATGCTTTTGGGCCCACTTGCTAAAGGCCCACTTAGTAATTCAGCCTGATATTAGTTTTGGCCTGTTAAGGGCCCGTTTAACATTTCGGTCCTATATTAATATCGGCCTGTTAAAAGCCCGTCATATAGTTGGGCCTAACTACGGCCCGGTTTGCATCCGGCCTGCTCGCAGCCGATATCTGATTGGGCCAAACAAGGACCGAGACAATTTTGGCCTGTTAAAAGCCCGTGATTTTATTCGCACAATCATGGGTCGGGGTTCATTTCGGGCTGCTGCCGGCCCGTGAGCTGTTCGGCACGTTTCAGGCCCAACCTACATCGTGATTGCATGACGGCCCGATTATGTACCGTAATTTTACGGTTTGGCCGGTTTACTGCGAACACAGGATATATATACAGTAAAATAACTGCAGCATGGTGAATAAGAAAAAATCTAGACTATACAATAAAGAAATTATGGCATATTACATCCACTGGGCATCAAAGTTCGCCACTATGATAATAAAGCACAAGCAGACAGCAGATTACATACACTGGGCATCAAAGATCACCACCAGTGCAAATAAACACGCCGACAAAATAATATACAAAGCCGACAGCACTTCAATTGAGTTCAAGAAAGGTTAGCCCTGCTGGGGAGCTGCAGCGCAAGCAGCTGAAAAGATGATGAGACTGCGCTTGTTCAACACTTATATCTTCCTCACTCTGAAAGATAAACAAGCAGACAGATGACAGGTTTTGCACATAAAAGTATCAGTGCTGACAATTCATCACATTTCATACTAACTAATAAAGTGACTGAGTTTAAAATTGCATTAACACAATATGGTATTGTTCAGGTCAAGACATGGCAGGAAATGACATTGTGAAGGAGTTGGCAGCTTCACGACACCACTGGATTACATATCAAGAACTCATAAGTATCAATGGTTAGTGTGCTGTCAATTTATACCATTTCAGATTGGCAAATAAAGAGACGGTTTAAATAATAGTAGAATGATATGACATTGTTCATAGTTAAGACATTGCAGAATATGACATTGTGCTGTAGTGGGTAGGTTCACCACACCACTGGATTACGGATGAAGAACAGAAGCATACATGCAGTGCAAAAGAAGATCACTTGCTCTGTATAGTTTAATTTACATGGTATGAAGAAGGAAGTTGGTTGTACAACTGAAAACTTAAATTGAGAAAGGACAAACTTTTGTTTATGAACTACATAATAAACTTTAAACAAGCAATTTGATGCAAACACCAAAAATAAACAGCTGTTGCAGTCATGCCTAACCAAATATATACAACAAAGTTTGAAGGCTTGAGATGGACAAACTTACATTATTGGTGAAGACAGGCTCTATAAAGGCCTTGTCCATGCTGATGGGGGGGCAATTCAAGAAGTTTACCACAGAATCTTCTTCAAAAGCATTGCCTTTATTCTACATTTTGTTAAGAGTAAATATAGATGTGATAATATACGAAAAAATGGAGAATATTTAAGATAAGATGAAGAGTGATGCTACATAACCAAGTAGCTATAAATGTAAGTGCAGCGATACAGGCAAATGGTACAGCCAAGAGCAATGCACAGCTAAACTTCTTCAGTACCAACCTTATGGTAAGAGTAAATATAGAACTGATGTGTAGAAAATGGAGGGCAAAGGAAAATAAGCTGCAGAGTGATGGTACATGAACAACTAACTATCATTATAAGTACACTGATAAAGGACATCATGTACTTACAAGAACAATGCAGAGCTAAAAAAACATTGGCATTGGATATATTCTACACTAATGTAACCATTCATACAGATCAGATAATTTGGAGCGAACAATTGATAAGCAAGCTATCATGCATACTGCTGTCACATAATGAACTAGGTATGTATGCAAGTCCAGTGATACAGGACAACAGGTACTAACAAGAGCATATTTGCGATATCCTGTCGTTCTTGTCAAACCAGAATTCTTCTTCGAGCAGATTTCCTGCAAAAAAGATCCGTAAGGCACATGCGGAAAAGTAGAAGTTCAAATTGTCATGTGATTTCATAGACAGTACCTCATCCTGGGAATGAGACCAGTGCATAACAAGGTTTTTCCATTCAATGTCTTCTAAATTTAGCACATGAGACTTCACCGGAAATTCGTTTATAGACTTGCCATCAAAGTGTGATTTCCTCAGGTAACACAGATACTGCTGCAATGCTTCCTTGAAAAGCACAAGCAAGCTTTGCTTGTCATGACTATCCAGATTGACCCTCGCCTAGTTACAACAATGTAAAGTAAATCATTGATGTGTTCAATCAGCAGAAAACAGGAAAATAATAACCATGAATAATAGCACTTACACGTAAGTTGGACAGGAAGATGTGAAAATGGTGTTTCTCTTCACAATAATCTTCCCATGATGCGAATATATGCACGTATACCCTAACAACATTGAAAGCATTGTCTTTTAAACTGGGAATAAATGGAATGGGGTTCCAATCTGCAGGAATTGGTCGTCTCTGCAGTTGGGATAGGTCTTCGGCCGGTGGACTTGCTGTACTTTTTGCTGGAGTGGGATTTTTCTGTGGTACAGCTGGTGCTATGGCAAATGAAATCGGTATACCTTTTGCTGGAGTACAGGTCCTGTGTGGTGGGGCTAGTGGTGTGGCCAGTGAAGTATGGGTACAGTCTGCTGGAGTCGGTCCTACGTTTTGTGTCACTGGTTGTATAGTCAATATAAGTGGGGTGCTGTCTGATTTCTCTGGCACCACCACGTTTTTCAAGGACTTTGCTGGTGCTCCTTCAGGTTCGGCAATCACCCTCTTCCTTTGTGATGTCTGATGCACAAGAACATCATTTGAGTGGAAAAACATGGTATGATGACAGATGGAATATGTATTGATAATGGATGGGCATGGCATCTCGACATATTTGATGAGTAAACTAAGCAGATGGCGGTGCAACAAAGTAGAAGAAATGCAAGACAACATATGCAAGATACCAGCAATCAATAAAACATTGCCAAATTAGAACAGGCACCTTGATGGGTGAACAGGACAGGCCATCTGCCTTTGACTCCTCGAGGTTAGAATAGTCATTAGGATCATATTCTGAACAAGAATCAACAGGTGGGGAGCGTATGAGTTTCATTGCATCCAGAATGGCACTCAATGCCTTGGTGCCAATTTTGTAAGTCATTGCAGTGTTTAGCTTCAAGAGTGGACTGCTGCTAGTGCGACACAAAGCAGCTACACAGATCATAGTGTAGATATAACGGGAAAACCTTAAGCATCAGAGTAAAATCAGCAAAGTGGAACTTGCTGGAATATATGTGCTAGTATTGCCGGTACGGCTAGAAAGGCTTCGGATACCAGCTCTCTTCAAGTGAAGGTGCGGTACTGTTAATATCAGTGTAACTCTCAAAGGCGACACAGCTCCCCGCATTCCCTTGCTATTCTTATAGGATTCAAGTGGGCAGGCCACTACAAATCCTATTCCTATGTTTACAAGATCCTATGAATCAAAGAGGCTCAAAGTGTCCATCACAACCGACCGTATAGACCTCTACACTGCAAATGTCCCTGCTCATCTTCAGTACAAGGAACATACTTTACTACTATCATACTCCCTCCATTCCAAAATATAAGTCTTGGTAGAGATTTCCACTATGGATCACATACAGATGTATCCAGATACATTTTAGAGTGTAGATTCACTCATTTTGCTCCATATGTAGTCCATGGTGGAATCTATACAAAGACTTGTATTTAGGTACGGAGAGAGTACATATTAAAGAAGAACGGAAGAGGAACATGGTAAAGAAGAGCAAGCAGATTTTGGATAATAAAATGTTGGTTGCGCAGTGCCCACACATGATGAACAAGAGCGCATTAAGAATGCAACTCCTAGCTGTCTCTCGACCATTTCAGGCGGTTGGATGAAGATACTACGTCTCCTAACCCTTCTTCTTCCTCGTCTCCGATTCTTCCCATACAGAACACCGCACGGGCCGCCGGCCGGACCACTGGCCCCCACCGCCTGTGTTCCTCCGCCACCCCCACCCAACCCCCACCCGCGTCGAGTTTTCTTCGTTCGGCGAGGCCCCACAACCACCCGAGCCCCTTCGATCGCACCGGCGAACTTCGGCGAGCTCTGAAAAATCGACTGACCCAATTTTGAAATTTAGTCTACTGTGATTTAACTAGTGTGGAATATAAAAGGGGAAAACCATAAGCATTGGGAGTATACTGTTGAGCGTGCCATGGCGGATCTGAAGGTGCAAACCGGACAAAGGCAACTTTGCAGCCAAGACAAGAAATCAGAGTAAAGCAGTGGTGATCTATTTTCCTGCTGCGATAAATAAGTTGAGCAGATACGAAAGAGTACCACCTCTGGTGCGGCGCCGTGTACGCATCTGCTGAGAATTTGACGGTGTTGCGGTAACGATGGCTGTCGGCGGCGTGGAAGCAGATCTAGGAGGGTAGACGGTGGCGGCAGGGCGCGGTGGACGAGACGATCGTAGGAGCGGCACCGGCAAGGTGGACGACGGCGAGGATGAAGCGAGAGGACGGGATGCAAGGATCCCGGTCCGAAGCCGTGGATGAGAGAGGTCGATCTCTTGTAATGGACGGCGGCATCGGGGTATCAGCTCCGGCATGGTGGAGGAGGATGGCGGTGGATGGGGTGGCGGACGGCGACGGACGGAGGAGGGTGGGGTGGAGAGGGTGTTTTGGCACCCATGGAGTACGAATGGGGAAAAGGGAGGTAGAGAGGAAGGGGGGAACCATGTATTCAGGGCGCGCTTGTCTCAAATGCGAGGAAATTTACAAACTTAGCCCCCATTTCAAATTTCTACTACATCACAGCAACATTAGTCGGTTGGGGATAGGACGGTAATCTCGCATACACCGAATACACTAAGGAATCAACTATTTTGCCGTCTGCCACGGCGGACGGCAAAGGCATGAACGGCGGATGGCAAAGGCCTTTGCCGTCAGCCGTGGACGGCAAAAGGCTCCGGCAAAGTAGGCTACGGTAAACAGCTACTTTGCCGTCCGCTTCCTGGTGGCTGACGGCAAAGGCCCTTTGCCGTCTGCCGCGGACGGCAAAGAGAGCGGACGGCAATAATTACGCTGTCAGTCCGTTAAGTGGCTAACGGCAGGCCTTTGCCGTCCGCGGGAGACGACAAACTTTCTAGTGTCTTTGCCGTCCGCCTTATGATGTCATCTATACGTCACTACATGGCAGGCCTTTGCCGTCCGCCGCTGACGGCAAAATTATTTACTCTTTGCCGTCTGCCACTGTAGGCAAACTGATCAAATGGGTCAGCTCCCAGAAAGCACAGCTGGATGCCATGTGGCTTCTTTGCCGTCCGTGGCAGACGGCAAAGAGCCCGTTGCCGTTGGTGGCAGACGGCAAAGAGCCTGCATATTGGCTCTTTTTTCTGTTTTTTATTAAATCCAACAATTTTCATCACAAATATATATGACATATATAGATATATTTCAAAAGGCCATTACAGAGCAAACATATAAGATATCCAACACATAACTTCATCATCCAACCATATATATTACATGCATAGTTCCATCATACATAACAAGTTCAACATAGAGGCATCCAACCATATATATTACAATAGTTTCATCCAACGATACATGCATAGTTCAACGATACAAAAGAAACAAAGAAAGGGATAAGGAGCACTCCATCTATGCAAGCTTTCGTCAAGTGAATGAAATCTGCAAAATGAAAAACCAGAAAGTTAGAACAAGAAGAGTAGAACAAGAAGAAGACTAGAACAAGAAGAGTAGAACAAGAAGAAGACTAGAACAAGAAGAGTATGTCATTTATGAGCTAACTTACGTGAAATGGATCATATATGAGCTAACTAAGTTGAAATGGGTTGTTTATGAGCTAGCTAAGGTGAAATGGATCATTTATGAGCTAACTTAGTTGAAATGGGTCGTTTATGAGCTAACTAAGGTCAAATGGATCGTTTTTGAGGTAACTAAGGTGAAATGGATCATTTATGAGCTAACTTAGTTCAAATGGATCGTTTTTTAGCTAACTTAGGTGAAATGGATCATTTATGAGCTAATTTAGTTGAAATGGATCTTTTTGAGCTAACTTAGGTGAAATGGATCATTTAAGAGCTAATTTAGGTGAAATGGATCATTTTTTAGCTAACTTGGTGAAATGGATCGTTTATGAGCTAAATTAGTTGAAATGGATCGTTTATGAGATAACCTAGGTAAGATGTGTCATTTTGGAGTTAACCTAGGTGAAATGGGTCATTTTAAAGCTAACGTAGGTAAAATGGATCATTTAGGAGCTAAATGGGTCATTTTTGAGCTAACTTGGGTGAACTGGATCATTTATAAGCTAACGTAGGTAAAATGGGTCATTTTAGAGCTAACTTAGGTAAAATGGATCGTTTATGAGCTAACTAAGCTAACTATGCAATTTTTGACATAAGTAAGCTAAGTACAGATCGTTTTAGAGCTAACTTAGGTAAAATGGATGGTTTTGGAGGTCAGTAAGCTTATTAAGTCATTTTGGAGGAGAAGAAGCTAAGTCTAGGTCATTATGGTAAGCATTGGAGGAAATAAAGCTAAGTCTAGGTCTTTATGCATGTGTTAAGCAAAACACTAGATAAACTTACCAAGATCCAGGAGGTGTAGGAGCGGGGTGGCTCGTGTCGGTAGCTGGAGAAGGATCGTGCGATGCTTGTCTAGAGTTACGCTGCACCAAAGATCATTTCCAATGTCTTGTTAGCATGATGACACTCAAATGTTAAGACTAGCAAGTAATGTCCATTCAAATAAAACTCACCGTGGTCCCAGGAGCAATCACTGGCATCGGCGGAGCGGTCTGACCTGTCTTCTCGCACACAGACTGCACATTTGGTTTCGACGACTCAGTCATACTAGTTAGTAATGAGACAAACACTACATGAATGTTTTGGCTAATCTGCAGAAGAAACTTACCACAAGGAGCTCGTACATGGCCCTTGCCTGCATGTCATTCCGTGCCCTCTCCTCCTCCATCATCTTTGTCGTCCTCTCCTCCAACTCCCGCTGCCTCTCCGCCACCTCCGCCAGAAGTTTCTCCGTTCTATCTCTCTCACTCTGTATAGCAGCCTGCAACACCACTCACATGACCATTTGTAATCATTGATGGAAGCGCACACAATGTAATGGAGAAAGATAACTGAGTACGTATCACTAACCTTGATGGCGAGTTGCACTGGCCGTTCACGAGGCCTTATCTCAGGAGCAGAGCTCGACTGGCGCGCCTTGATCTCCGGGAGAGTGCTAGGACAACGGATAAGTCCATCTCCAATGGCTATGGAGCCATGGGACCTCCCGCCACCAGATATCATCACCAGCTCTGGATCAATGGGACCCTGGCTTGGGTTAAAGTCCTCCCCTTTCCTCGCCTTCCCCTCATCTCTATATCTCACGAGCTTGTTGTGGGAGGAGATGTTGGTGAAGTTGTTTGCATCATCGAGGTCAGACTGAGAGAAAGCCTTGATTTTCTTGAAAGAGGCAGTGTGGGCCATGGCATACAGGTCGTACACCTCTGGCACCTTATCCACCTTATTGTGGCGTGCCTGAAAGAGAGAAACAATGAAAATTAGTAATTAAAGGGCTCAAGCTAGCATGATGAATGAATTGCATGAATCATGAAGCAAACCACATACCCAGTTGCGCCCGAACTGATATAAGTTGGAGCTGCCTTGATGGTGTGGCACACCTTCCATTTGGGCATGTTTGTCCTTGGCCTCGTTGTGGAGGGCTAGCCATTCTTTTGAGCACCACTCATCGACCAACACCTCCCAACAATCCATCCGATCCGCACACCATCTCGGAGGCGCCTAAGTTAGCAAATAGAAACTTGAGCGCTACGGCTAAGAATTACTAAATGAAGGAACTTAAGTAGAAGGCCTTAAGAATTACCTTCATGTACTGCTCCTTACTCAGGAACTTATCGCTGCATGCCGGCTTGGTCTTCTTGATACCACGCAAGGCGTAGTAGTCTCGAACAGCCTGCACCCGAGCCTCGTGCCGTAAGTTCTGGAGTAGGCGCTTGCAGACGTTCTCGATAACATGTGCCGCGTCCTCCTCGTATCCCTCCTCACACCTGTAGAATGTCTGCAATCAAATGAGACAATATTGATTAGTACAATTAATAACTAGCTAGTTGAAGATTTTTAAATGTGTAAAGGAGAAATTACCCAGAACTTTCTGATCACCATGTCTGCCCTCGTGTCGCACACGACACCGTCGATAATCTCATCCGGCGGGGCCGGGGCAGCCACGTAGTGCTCCCAGCTCAATCCAAGCTCTGGAAGCCGACCCTCACCAGGCAACGTGACAAACCCCGGGAAGTTTTGCCGGCAAAGAACTCCAAGGATGGAGTTGGGCCGGCGGACACTATGATGGTGGTCCCAACCCCTGCAGCATGACAAGGCCAACGCATTAGTTATTTGAAGAAACGTGAATGCACAAGGTACAAAAATATTAAATGCACTTACGTACCTCTCCCCATCAGGGAAAATCAACCACCTCTGCTCGCGGGTCGCCGGCACGGACGGGAGCCGTGTAGCACCACGCTGGTAGACGGTGGCCCCCTCCTCCTCAAGATCAGTCGGCTCCCCGCCATCATCAGCATGGCTACTCGGCTCCTCGGGCTGATCCGGCCAGGTACCCCATCCGGACGTGTGCTCCTCCGGGGTCTCGTGGGCCGAAGGCCAGTCGACCCGAGGCTCATGGGCCCAAGACCCGTGGACCGGAGGCTCGTGGACCGGAGTCCGTGTAGCCTCCTCGTCGGACGAGTCCACCCTAGCAGTCACGTGCTCGGGTGAAACAGCTGGGGGTGGCGGCGAGGAAGGCGCCGTAGCAGTCACCCTACCTCCTCTCCCGCGACCACGTGCCCCACCTCCTCTCTTCCTACCTCGTCCCCTGCTGGGCACCGCGGTCGATGAAGAAGGGCCCGGCGGTGTGGCGATACTTTCCAGCAACGCTCGGCGGAGAGGTGCGTCTGGAATGGAAGACCTCAGACCACGCGCCGACGAAGAAGGGGCCTTGGCGCGCTCCCGACCAGCGCCCACCATCTTTCAACACCTGCCATGACAAACAGTAAACGAAATTAGCACAACATAAAGAAAAGACCGACATGAATAATAATATGTGTATCACTTAAGTGTATCATCATCAAGTACAACATTAAAAAATTTAATACCTGACACTACTAATAATCTCGATCAGTATCATCAATAAATGCATAATCATTATCATCACTATAATCAATGACGGGCTCATAGGGTTCAGTGGCATCAACATGTGCAAGGCCACCTTGACGTAATCGGTCAAGCAATGACATGTCATCCGCAGCAGTAACCTCTTCTTGTTCCGGCTCTTCTTGTTCCTCCTCTGGGGTGATGTCGGATTCACTGTCGCTGTCTACTTCAATGTTTTGGGGTGAAGTATAGCGGTTCTTGAAACGCTTTTTGGAAAGACGTGTCTCTTGGAAGAATTCTCCTTCATATGTGTCTGGGTTAATGTGAGGTTCATAATCCTCTTCCTTTGGGGGAGATAGTCTAGCACGTGGCGGCACTTCATAAACGATATCCCAACCTTTCAGATTTGGATTAGTTTGGCAGGCCCACGGTAGATAGAATACTTGGGTCGCCTGTTGAGCCGTAATATAGACATCAGGAACATCTAAATGGGTGCTTTGGTTGATTTCAACTAGCCCTATATGTTCATGAGTCCTTCTAGTCTCCTTCGGCTGAAACCAATAACATTTGAAGACTACCACATTCGGTGGGTTTTCACCATAGAATAGAAGTTCATAAATTGCTTCAACTCTCCCATAATACTCGGTACCTCCTTCGCCTATAGCAGATACACAACAATTTGTAGACTTTCGGTCGGCCATAGATAGCTCTTTGCCATAGGTACGAAAGCGATACCCGTTGATGTCGTATTTGTCAAATGAACGGACCTTATAGTCAAAACCATTAGCGACTTGTCTCAATTCGGCGTCCATAGACTCTGAATTAGCCTACAAGTTTAATATGAAAGGATTGTTGCATTACGCACAAATTAGCGAATGAAACCGGGATAGCCGCCTACAAATTAGCCTACAAGTCTAATAGAAATTACCGTTTGTTTGAACCAAGAGATGAAACCGGGATAGCCGCCTCCTTTCTTTGCGAGAAGCTCATACTCTTCGACAGAATCCTTTTGGATCACCGCTCCATACGAGAATAAGGCGACGTATCGACTGTATGAAATATATCCAGGAATAAGAGCAGTTCAAAGGAAATAGAAGTTGCGAAACTATGTACCGAGAACTTACTCGATGTACGGCCGCACTTCTATCAGGTTGTTGAAGATATACAACGAAATGGTCCGCCATTGTTTGTTATCCAAAGATACTGGATTTGAAACACTGTCCCTCTTCCTCTTCCTCTTCGCTGACGCTTGTTTGCTTGAACCGGACACTGGGCTCTGCTTGTTCATCCAACCGTTGTAGATATTTAAACAAAGGCATGCATCCATTGCTGCGTACAGGATGTGATCTTCATCTAATGTGTTTGACTCCCATGCATGATGAAACTCGTGATGAGGTTTCTTCAGTTTAGCATACGAAGGATCAATCATGGCTGCTGCCAGGGTCAGCATTGAAGGTTGAGAGGAGGACACCGGGCTTGCCTTCTGGAGATCGAAGGGCTGGCCTACAACGAGACCTATCCGACGCAGGACATCCCTGTCGTTCTTAAAGCCTATAGTAACGAATTTCACTCTTTTGTCCTTGAGGAAGTTCTTAAAATCCTGGCACTCAACGTCGGCATGGCATATGTGGTTGACCAAGCAAACGTTATGTACGCAAACCGGGATCATGGCGGGCTTCTACCTCTCTTCGTCCTTTAGATCCTTCTCTCGTACTAGGACTGTGGTGTACTCAACATCTAGCCCAGCGACCCACTCATCCGTTGAACTGTTGAACATGCGTAGGAAGCGAGCAAGCCACGCTTTCACCATCTCGGATCCACGTGTGTAGATGACGATGAACTGATCGCCGGTGATGGCTCTAACCTGGTACTCAGCGGCGACCATGGAGATTTGGGAGGCCATGAATTTTGGAGGAGGGTTAGGAGAAGTTGAACTATTGTACCCTGCAAAAAAAACTAGGAGCGAACTAATGTGAAAGGACGGGACGACTAGGAGCGAACTATTGTAAGGTAGAAGACGGGGACGAGTAGGGCGTGCGAACGGCGTGGGGTTGCTGGCTTGCCCGGTGGATTAACGGCTGCAAGCCCCCAAAGAGTTCTCGAGAACTATGCGGAACCCACTAGATGTCATGTCTACTAGACCCATATCGTAGGCCTGACGGTATAGCTTCTGCCTGTTCGCACGCCATGCCGGCGCGTGGATGTAACTTCACTTAATTCCGTCAAACGTCACGTCTCCCACGACCTTTGCCTCCCTCGCGCGGTCGCGCCCTTTGAGACTTCGACCGGCTATAAATGAGCAATTTTTTTGCCTTTTTTTAGACAAGCAATTTTTTTTTACCTACTCCGCATGCATGATACTCCCTCTGGTCCTTTTTACTCCCGTCAACCATTTGCAAAGTGTTTGACCAAATTTATACTTTTTTTTGAACACCACCTTATATTAATTAACCAGCCACACCAGTACACTCATTCGATACAATATTCACCACACAGGGCGGTACGTTATTTACAAGAATACCATCTAATCTATTGTCAAAGCTATACTTAGCGATTAAGTGTGCCACCTTATTGGCCAAACGGCTAATCTTTGACAATTGAAGATTGTTGATCAACTTCGAGATGCTCAACGCTTTCATCTTCAGGTCACGCATAGCTGACCTGCCATAGTCCCCCGATGCAAGAGACGCTACCACAAAAGCGCAATCAGTCTCTAAAATTACAGGATTATGAAGAGAAATACCTATGTAGAGACCGGCAATGCAAGCCCTAATCTCCGCTTCCTCCACGCTTTGACAGGCATCAATGTAATCCCACGACCAAATTTATACTAAAAATATCAATATGTACAATATTGATTATAATGAGTATAAGAGAGAGATGATTATAGTAACATAGGTAGATACCGTAACATAATAAATGTGATGCTACTATGTGTCATGCATGGCAATAAATGAGACCACCTATGATACTAATCTATGATACTATGCACTATAAAGGTAGTAACATAGACTAGTAACATATGCATGTTACTAGTCTAAGTTACTCCCCGCTATCACCAGCCTTAGAGTACCACTACCTCCCTTCCAGTTTAAAGGGATCGATTCAAAAATTTCACCTACTCTTAGCAAGATAGTAGAGGCGGTGGAATAGTTTTTGAAGTCTGCAAAAGTACTCAACTAGTGCTGTCGTTCTTCACAAAAAAATGTGTTTACCAATGCATGCATGCACAGTAGTTACTCTAACCCCCCTCTCTTCTTTAATTCTTTGCCACATTAGCATGTTTGCTATTCCCGTGTGCATGATACCAGCTATGATACCACCATTATGACCAGCCTTAATCATCGCATGCAATAATTTAGTGCACCTTGAAATATGAACATGTGTGGGGCGTGTATGTGTTTAATGACTTGAGACTATACCTAGCCCGGCATGCAAGATGACTTATTATGCACCGTTCACCATACCTGCAGGAAGCCCGTTCCTCTCCAAATCTTTTCCTCTCCATGTGTGGAAACAATATGCCTGCCAAACTCTCCTTCTCCCTCCAGTGGTCCCACCACTCCACCCCGTGTGAAAAAATCTGCATGCATGACTCTCCTCCCCCCACGCTCGTCCAATCCGTTGTGACCAGCAAATAAAGGATCAATCATGGCTGCTGCCAGGGTCAGCATTGAAGGTTGAGAGGAGGACACCAGGCTTGCCTTCTGGAGATCGAAGGGCTGGCCTACAACGAGACCTATCCGACGCAGGACATCCCTGTCATTCTTAAAGCCTAGAGTAACGAATTTCACTCTTTTGTCCTTGAGGAAGTTCTTAAAATCCTGGCACTCAATGTCGGCATGGCATATGTGGTAGACCAAGCAAACGTTATGTACACAAACCGGGATCACGGCGGGCTTCTTCCTCTCTTCGTCCTTTAGATCCTTCTCTCGTCCCAGGACTGTGGTGTACTCAACATCTAGCCCAGCGACCCACTCATCCGTTGAATTGTTGAACATGCGTAGGAAGCGAGCAAGCCACGCTTTCACCGTCTCGGATCCATGTGTGTAGATGACGATGAACTGATCGCCGGTGATGGCTCTAACCTGGCACTCAGCGGCGACCATGGAGATTTGGGAGGCCATGGATTTTGGAGGAAGGTTAGGAGAAGTTGAATTGTTGTACCCCGCGAAAAAAACTGGGAGCGAACTAATGTGAAAGGACAGGACGACTGGGAGCGAACTATTGTAAGGTTGAAGACGGGGACGAGTAGGGCATGCGAACGGCGTGGGGTTGCTGGCTTGCCCGGTGGATTAACGGCTGCAAGCCCCCAAAGAGTTCTCGAGAACTATGCAGGACCCACTAGATGTCATGTCTACTAGACCCATATCGTAGGCCTGACGGTATAGCTACTGCCTGTTCGCACGCCATGCCGGCGCGTCGATGTAACTTCACTTAATTCCTTCAAACGTCGCGCCTCCCACGACCTTCGCCTCCCTCCCGCGGTCGCGCCCTTTGAGACTTCGACCGGCTATAAATGAGAAATTTTTTTGCCTTTTTTTAGACAAGCAATTTTTTTTGCCTACTCCGCATGCATGATACTCCCTCTGGTCCTTTTTACTCCCGTCAACCGTTTGCAAAGTGTTTGACCAAATTTATACTTTTTTTGAACACCACCTTATATTAATTAACCAGCCACACCAGTACACTCATTCGATACAATATTCACCACACAGGGCGGTACGTTATTTACAAGAATACCATCTAATCTATTGTCAAAGATATACTTAGCGATTAAGTGTGCCAGCTTATTGGCCGAACGGCTAATCTTTGACAATTGAAGATTGTTGATCAACTTCGAGATGCTCAACGCTTTCATCTTCAGGTCACGCATAGCTGACCTGTCATAGTCCCCCCGATGCAAGAGACGCTACCACAAAAGTGCAATCAGTCTCTAAAATTACGGGATTATGAAGAGAAATACCTATGTAGAGACCGGCAATGCAAGCCCTAAGCTCCGCTTCCTCCACGCTTTGACAGGCATCAATGAAATCCCATGACCAAATTTATACTAAAAATATGAATATCTACAATACTGATTATAATGAGTATAAGAGAGAGATGATTATAGTAACATTGGTAGATACCGTAACATAATAAATGTGATGCTACTATGTGTCATGCATGGCAATAAATGAGACCACCTATGATAATAATCTATGATACTATGCACTATAAAGGTAGTAACATAGACTAGTAACATATGCATGTTACTAGTCTAAGTTACTCCCCACTATGACCAGCCTTAGAGTACAACTACCTCCCTTCCAGTTTAAAGGGCTCGATTCAAAAATTTCACCTACTCTTAGCAAGATAGTAGAGGCGGTGGAATAGTTTTTTAAGTCTGCAAAAGTACTCAACTAGTGCTGTCGTTCTTCACATAAAAATGTGTATACCAATGCATGCATGAACACTAGTTACTCTAACCCCCCTCTTCTTTAATTCTTTGCCACATCAGCATGTTTGCTATTCCCGTGTGCATGATACCAGCTAAGATACCACCATTATGGCCAGCCTTAATCATCGCATGCAATAATTTAGTGCACCTTGAAATATGAACATGTGTGGGGCGTGTATGTTTTTAATGACTTGAGACTATACCTAGCCCGCCATGCAAGATGACTTATTATGCACCGTTCCCCATACCTGCAGGAAGCCCGTTCGTCTCCAAATCTTTTCCTCTCCATGTGTGGAAACAATATGCCTGCCAAACTCTCCTTCTCCCTCCGGCGGTCCCACCACTCCACCCCGTGTGAAAAAATCTGCATGCATGACTCTCCTCCCCCCACGCTCGTCCAATCCGTTGTGACCAGCAATATTTCCACCCCTTCGCTCCCCCGTAATTTACTCCAACAAATATGCCCACGTAGTTGTTACTTAACTGCAGGTGCATTGGGTCACTGACATATGGGCCCAATAGGGGTCTGGCCCACATGTCAGTGACGCAATTGGACCTGCAGTTAAGTCAGTGCAACTCAGTCCATATCTTACGTAGGTGTGCCATTGCTCGCTATAAATACTGTGCCTCCCACGACATCGCTATCTCCTCCCCCTCACGTTCACGTTCATCGCTATCTCCTCCCCCTCACGTTCACGTTCATCACCATCTCCTCCCCCTCCCTCTCATGTCGACCACCATGGCATCGCCCCTCCCAAGCCCTAGGAGCCCCTCGCTGCACCGTGCGGACGGTCACGCGTCGCCATTCCATTCCTCGCCGCCACTTGTCGAGGAGGACGCGTCGGTGTTCCGCTCCTCGCCGCTACGCGACGCGTCGCCGTTCCGTTCCTTGCTGCCACTAGTCGAGGAGGACGCGTCGGCGTTCCGCTCCTCGCCGTGACGCGACGCGTCGCCGTTCTGCTCCTCGCCGCCACTAGTCGAGGAGGATGCGTCTGCGTTCCGCTCCTCGCCGCGACGCGTCGAGGTGGACGCGTCGGCGTTCCCAATCTCGCGAGCACGCGCGCCGGAGGACGCGTCGGCTCCCCGCTACGAGGAGAACGCCGCGCCGCCCGCCGAGCTACCCAGCCTTGAGGAGCTTTGGAAAGAAATGTATGTCACCTTTTGGGAGGCTTTGCCTCCAGCAGAGCGCGCCAAAATAGAGGCGGAGAAGAAGGCCGAGGAAGAGAAGCGCACCGCGGAACAAGCTGCCTGGGAGGCCTATGTCGCGTCCGAGAGAGTCAGGCAATTGGCTCTTTGGCAGAAGGCTCGTGCGAGGGCCGTGAGGGTGGTGGAGGACGCCCGTGCCGACGCCCTGGGTGCAGTCGAGCCAAAGCGCCTCATCTACGCTTGGCGGTACATGGACCGGGTGCACGCTCCAGCGAGGAGGAGTACCTGTTGGCGCCGGATCACCACACCGGTGAGATCGCGCTCGCCCACTGGCAAGCTGCCAATCAGCACCTCGCGAGTTGCGAGGCTGTGGCAGAGGCGTTGTGTCGGCGCGCTGGGAAACGGCCGCGCACCAGGGCACTCGTGGTGCGCCGCAAGCGCTCCGGCGAGCGTCGTGGCTTTTAGGAGGAGTATAATTTTTGTTTCGTAAGGCGATCTCATTAGTTTTGGGACGCAAATGATAAATCCTGAATGTTCAGGAATTTTTAGCGTCCTTAATTAAGTATGTAAAAGGGAAAGTTTGGAAACCTTGTGTATTCGTACGCATTTTGCAAGTACGTGCATATAGCACAAACTTTACTATATACTATCGCACTACACGTCTCTCTCGATATATGCTTGCAGACTGTGGTACTCCCTCCGTCCAGGTCAATAAGTCATCTTTGGTTGTGCACCGTGACCAAGAAGGAGGGAAGACTTATACACCTAGACGGAGGGAGTACTACTATTACTTATGTACGTGCAAATGCACGTTTTAACATTACGATGTGGTTTTTGTAAAAGTAGAAAAACAGCACTAGTCAAGCTTGTGAAACGATTCAATGCAAAACAATTGCAAAAATGCTCGTTTGATTGTTTACTTTTAGCTTCCTTCTCCGTGGTTATTTCTCTGTCGTACTTTGTACGGAGTATCTCACTGGTTGGAAAGGCATGCAAATTCCCAAACCGCTTCCTACACCCTGTATCGAATTTTTCGCCTAACAAGTTGTGCCGTGCAATTGGAATTCCAACTTGAGTACTACTACTAGTAGGAGTACCAGGGCCAGTTCTTTTAGGCTTCTAGATTAGTAATCCCATAAGAGCAAGTACAATAGAGCTGAGTCAGCGGGCTATAAGAAATAAACTAGTATATTTCTGCTTAGTTGGAGGAAAGAGAAGAGGATAGAGAAGGTAAGCGGGCTCTTCGTGAAGAGCCAGCTCTAGCACGTGCTCCTAGGCACTTCGTGAGAATGAGAAGTGGGACACATAATAAAAAAGTAGTACACTCTTTTGATCTATTATTGTACATGTTGGCTATAAGATGGGTTGTAGATGACATGGCACTGGCTTATAGCCAGCAGCTGGCTATACTATTAACCATGCTCTAACTACTACCTCCGTCCTGGTTTATTGGTCCCCATTGTAATCTGTGTCAAATTTTGATCATAAATTTAACTAATGAAATGTTAGTGTATGTCACATGCAATACTCCATCCATCTAGGTGAGTAAGTCATCTTAGGCTGTGCACCGTGACCAAGAAGGAGGAGAAAACGAGAAACGTTAATGTTTATTTGCTAACTAATAGTATTGCATGCAATGAACTAACCACTGCATGTCGTGTTTGATATCTCAAGTCATTAAAAGCATGCACACTCTTTATCTCTTATTGGTTGATATGTCAAGAAACAAGAAACGAGGTAGAAGTTAATGCACCGCGCCAAAGTGTTTTGGGATTATTTGGTTGTCGTAAGATGACTTACACACCTAGATGGAGGGATTACAATGGTGAGGAATAAACCAGTTAAATCTTTGGTCAAAATTTAGCACAAATTACAATGGTGAGGAATAAACCAGGACGGAGTAGTAGTTTAGAAGCCCAAATAAATGAGTGAGGCGCCTTATTGTTACTCTCCACTGTGACTAGTCTTGTGGGAAAAGTTGCGGAAGCCGCCAAAAGAACTGGCCCTAGGAGTAGTAGCTAGGGATCGAGTGTGCAAGATGTACCGGAGAAAGTAAATGCAGAGAGATGAAATGCAAAAAAGACGGAGGGATGTGATGGTTGCTTGTCCGTTTATTTTACCAGGCCACTTATTACTGGGAGTGGTTAGGTTTTGTGATATGACGGCTTTACTACCGCGCCACGAGCGGGGTGAGAGGTGAGACTCCCATGCAGCGCCGCCCTCTACACTTGTACTACATCGGTCATGGTTTATTAGTCCGATATTGAATTTGACTGAAGATTTAACTGACAAAATGTTAGTGCATGTCAACAAAACCTATATCGTTGGATTCGTATTTGAACATAGTTTTGAATGATATAATTTTAGGTGACATGTATCAGCATTTATTGTACAATACATAATGTTAGTTCAATTTTTGGTCGTACTAATCTATAGTAGTAAGGTGCCCATGCGTTGCACCGAAGAGTGAAATGCATTGATCGGGGAGTTGTTTATTTTGACAAAGGATGTGGGGGTCATCTCATGTGTAACGGGTATCGATAGGTTTCTTCGGATATTATTTATCTCTAGAGCTCACAAACATCCGGGTGAAATAGATAAAAAGGTATCTTTTGCAAACAAAAGCGTTCAACTGTTCAACCTGCATCCAAAACTTGTGAAGAAATAACACTTATTGTGCTTTGCAAGAAATGATCTTTAAGAATTAGTTTTCGAGTATCGATTGTTATACATGTTGGCTACAGATGACATGGCACTTTCTTATAGTCAACAGTTGGCTATACTATTAAGTAATATTAACCATGCCCTTATACACCTAGACGGAGGGATTAAATCAGGATGAGTTGCAAGCGGGCAGAGGAGATGTAAGAAATGGTTCATCGTAAGTCTTTCACCAGTACTGTAGTAAAAATTCATACAAGGAAGATTCTAGACTAAACCATAAACGGATACACTTTTATTCATGCGCGATACTCCAATAGAGCAAGATCCTGCATGGAAGTCTCCACATGCTTAGACAGCGGATTACATTGAGCGAAGACTAATGATCAACATTTAACTTGATAATGCGTACTTCCAGGTGGACCTCCTTGGAGTCCCCGTGCACCGCGTCGGCGGGTAAAGGAGGCCATGGGTTTTCCAAGTCCACATTGGCGAGATAGTCCCAGCTCCCCAGAGTCCAAGTCCGTTCGATGAGGCCGGTGTTGCC
Organism: Triticum aestivum; assembly: GCF_018294505.1. Taxonomy (NCBI): domain Eukaryota; kingdom Viridiplantae; phylum Streptophyta; class Magnoliopsida; order Poales; family Poaceae; genus Triticum; species Triticum aestivum. Next base: position 484,790,080 of record NC_057814.1, on the reverse strand, counting down.
GCCCACGCGACCCGGAGGGGTAGTAACACTGACCATGCACCCGTACATCGGCCTCGTGTGAGTGTCAGCGTCAGCGACGTCGCCCCCGACGCACATTACAGAGACGAAGCGGCGGCCTGCGCGGGCGTCGCCGGTGCCCACAATCAAGAGGAAGACGCTGCCGTCCTCCTCCGAGACTAGCAGGCGGCGGTGATCCTCCAGCGACTCCGTCATGGTGAACGGGTAGCACGTCTCGTACTTGATGTTCTCCGCCAAGGGCCAGCAGTGACCGCTGCACGCATCCGTGAGGTGGTGCACCATGTCCGCTGGCGAGCCACAAAACGGCATCGGGTACTCATAGCAGTGGACGAAGGGCTCCTTGGAGGCATCGACCAGGCCGTCCATGAAACGGGAGTGGCTGTAGGGGACGTTGCGCCAGTTGAATATATGAGCAAGTTACTACGAGATTTAATCCGAATAAGCACAAAATAAATCTTGACGGCTATAACAGAGATGAAACTAATCATGTGGACTAGCATAGTAGTAGGATACAGAGTAGAAACATGAATTCTACCACGATTTCGAACAAGAAGGGCAGAAACACATACGGTGCAACAGGAGCAGCACCGTTGGCGTTGAGGTTGTCGCCCATGTCCAAACACCACGTAGACACGGTCTTTGAGCACGGTTTGTAGTCGTTCCACGCTCGGGCATTGAAGTTTGTAACTATTTTAGATTAGAATATACTACTCCTCCAGTGCTAGTAGTAGAGCAGAGTCCTACTCTACTACTCTACTCAAGCAAGTTAGGGCATAGCACTATAGGGAGTACCAGTACTGTGATCACTCAAGCAAGTTGTCTGGCATCGACATGACCCTACACTGCTGGTATGTGTCTCCGTAAGTCAAGCGGCGTGCTGTAGTCATCATCACCTGTCCACTTCCCGCAGCACATATTCGCTTCTCCATCTTTGTCCGCACATAATCTCGTCCAATCTTCCATCCCCACTAACAATGGCAGAACCGAGTAGCGTCCGCTGAAAGAGTGGTTGGAATTTGCTCCCCACAGAGGTAATCAAGCACATTGTTTCGCGTGTGGACAATCACAGTACCATGCCGCTCGCCGCGTGCTCGTCGGGGCTGTACCGTTTACTCAAAGCCCTCAGGCCGGAGCTTTTTAAGCCAGCTCCTTGCTTGCTGATGCCGCCTGATCTTCAGAAACGGCATGTCACGCAGCATAACGATCGTAGGGTGGCGAGCATCAACCCCCTTGACTGCGATCCGATCCCCGTCAGCCTCAACTACATTAACGGTATGTACTGGGTCGGCATGAACACGTATTGGATGGTGCTCGTCGACGGTCGCGGCAGCTAGATGCTCATGGAGGTCTACACCCGGTGATTGATCCCCTTCCTTCGATTAACACTGCACTGCTTTGGCACTGCTGCCCAGAATACTCGGAATCTTACAGTAGCCAACATGATACCAAGTTTGATTTGCTCAAGGTTGTAATCTGCCAAGTGCCCACAAGATATGCGAATTATAAAGACTTTAGGCTAATTGCGTTCTTCAACCGCGGTCTCGCCTATCTCACAGGTCATTGCGGTAAGTGGATAAATCTGCACGTCCATCGCAGCATCATACATCTTCCATGGTTCTCTGATGCCATTCAACACAAGGGCTTCATTTACGCTGTCGACTCCTTCTATGGCTGGACGTATTGCTGCCCTACTCCAGTCATCGCTACAAACGGCTGTTACAGCAGTATGTTACTTTCCTATGATATCATGATGGCTTGCTTATATTACTGTCAACATTTGCTGAAAAAATATTCATGCTCATAACATGATGTTCTTAAGATTGACTAAATCAAGAGCCCTTTTTTATTTGACTCCAACTTGATATGATGTTGTAGGCCGCCTGGTGTCCCTACCCTTCCTAATCCTAGAACCATTCAAAGAAAAGTGGCATGGCAGTTGCAGGTGGTTCCTGGCTCGATCAGACGACGGCGAAAGATTGATGATCGTTCGCACGTACCGGAAGTGTTGTTCCGCGGAATACAATCAAGGTCAGTGCAAGGTCTTTGAGCAGGATCCCAGCTTCTCTGGGCCTTTAGGAATTTTTGACTGGAGGCTGGTAAGTAGCCATTGTGCATGCTCTCTGTTTGTCGGACTGAATTATCTGATTAACCAGGAGATAACCGACGGCAAGGATCATGATGGCAGCGCGGTTTCGTTCATCAGGCAAAACTGTGTGTACACAGCATACCATGCGTCTCTGCATGCACCATACCCTGATATGTGCCGCCACGCTCTGCAGCCCAAAGTAGGAGAGAGGGTCGCAAGTATCATACTTCGACCTGCTGGCTGGAGTTTCCCCCGTCAGGCACCCATCTGGTTCAAGCCGCCAGCCAATCTCCACAGCTTAATAAATAGTAACGTCTAACTGAGCCAGTTAGTTAGATGCGTACACTTGGTGTAGTAGGATCTTTATTTAGTTTGATGCATACACTTGTTCTTTTTTGGTAGCCCTTTTGTAATGATGGCTGATGTTTGGTTTGGAACAGAGAGATGCGTCTTCACTCTTCTGGCCTGCTTACTGCTTCTGTTGCACCCCCAGCCCTGGTTGCTGCTGCTGCTGTTTTCAATGTACAATCAGTAGTATATTTCATCTGTTGGTTGAATAAATGTGTTGTTAGAACAACAAACACAATGTTTTGGAAGTCGTTGCACGGTTCGATCCTTTAGTGCCCCGTACCGTACGTAGCGCATACTATTTTTCGTACGGAACACATTTTCCACTTGTTGATAACATGCCGCCCACTGATGATGGCCCAATAGAGAAGCCCATAATTAACTGGAATGGAGGCTCTCACATGAATCCGGCCCAGGTACATGCTCATGGTCCCCTAAACATAAATAAGTAAATAAATAAATAAATAAAGCTAAATGCTCATGCACCAGTTCTTTGGGAAAATAGGTAGCCCAGTATTTCTTTTTGAAGAATACCCAAGCTAGGCCTATTTGTTTTCTCCTAATTACTGGGTTGCAAATCTTTCAAGACGAGGAGGGATGCATTCCGGCCTGGCTTAAGAGTATGGTTAATGCCTGTTAAAAGTAATATCAAAAGGGGTTGAAATTTCCAAAAAATTTATAGCAAATGGGATATAAGTTTCTTTTTTTGTTTTTGTTCTTCACTGATATCTTATACGTATTTCATTGGATTTAACATGACATAGTACTAATTTATTTTTAAATTTGTTTTAGTATGGCTATTAATTTTTGGATTAAGAATATTTCGTTCCCCAGCAAAAATTTGCGAATTTTCAAAATTTCCCACATATTTAGTTAATTTTTTGACCCTGGTACTGACCAGAAAATGGCCAGCAATTCTAAAAATGGAAAACGGGCTGCAATAAATTCCATATGAATTAGAAAATGAGTAAAAATTATAAAAATAATAGCAAATGGGCTGTACACACCACAGATTTCAAGGCTGACTTGTTTACGCAAGGCTTTGTCAGTGAGCACACGATTCTAGCAGCAGTGACTTTTGGATGTCCATCCAATGGCCGACGTGCTTCTTCAATCTCTGATCTTCCTGCTCCAGCCGCCTAAACTAGCGCTGGTGGGACTGCCTGCTCCCTCCTCTTATGGCCCGCTGTGATGCCGTGCAGGCTTCCCCGGCCCACCCTACTCCCTCCGCTGGCCTGGCCGCACGCAATCAACTGCCTCCTTATTATGCGAAAAAATGATTCCTCCCACTGACATGTGGGGCGCACCGGTTGGGAGGCTAACCTGTGGGCCTACTAAGTTGACGTGTACGCAGGGCTTGTCAACTTAGTCAACAAACGATTCTAGCAGCAGTAACCGTTGGATTTGAATCGAACGGTCCTGCTGCTTCTTCAATCGCTGCTCTTCTTGCACCAGCCACCCAAACCAGCGCCGGGGAGACCACCTGCTCCTGCCTCCAATGGCCGGCTGTGCTGCCATTGAGGCCTCATCGCTCCCTACTACTCCCACCGCTAGCCAGGCCCTGCGGCGACGGCAGCCTCAAACCATAGCCGAACCAATGAACCCTCGTACTCCTCTCCGCTTGGGCATCCACTGCCGCGTCTTCCCCGGATCCGCGTCATCCCCTTCCTAGGCCTCGCCATCGTCCACCGCCTTGGCGCTCTCGGCGCGGCATGGTCAACGTGGTCAACGACATTCCATCGGAAGAGTACTGTACGTGGAGAGGCTGACAGCTAGGTCCACGGCCACAGGCTAGTTTATTTTGTGATTTGCCAAGTAAGTCGCTTTGTCAGGCCTGTTGGGCTGTAAATCTTTCAAGACGAGGAGAGCTTTCATTCGGCTGGCCGAGAAAATGGCCCATCAGTAATGAGAAATGGGCTGTACATTTTTAAAACACATCAAACCGGCAATTAGTTTCAAATATCTTTTTTTTTCATTTCGAGATTTTAAATTACATTAATTTTTATGCGTGGAGAATTTGTTGGATTTTATATTGATATACATTTATTTTGAAAATCAGTTTGAATGTGAGTCGAAATTTCGGGATTAAAAACAGTTCGGACCGCACCGAAATATGCAAAATTTCGTATAATTTTTTAACCGTGGCCACAATATGGCCTGTAATGCTAACAAAAAGAATATGGGCTCCAAAAAAACCTTAATAATTAGCAAATGGGCTGTAAATTATTAGAAATAATGGCAGATGGGCTGTATGCTTTTTTCCACAGATTTGAGGCTTTCCTAAAAAAAGGTTGACGCACAAGCACTGACTGTTGGATGTCCATCCAACGGCCGTCGTGCTTCTTCAATCTCTGCTCTTCCTGCTCCAGCCGCTCAAACAAGCGCCGGCGGGACTGCCTGCTCCCTCCTCCCCGTGGCTGGCTCTGCTGTCGCGCAGGCCTCACCGCCCCACCGTACTCCCATCGCTGGCCTAGCCATCCCTCAACTCACCCACACCTGCTGTTATTCTCCGGCGACGGCAGATGAACCAGTAAACCCTCGTACAGTCGTATTCCCCTCCGCGTGGGAAACAACTGCCGAGTCTTCCCTGCCTCCATGTCGTTCCCTTCCTAGGCCTCGCCGTCGTCCACCGGCCTGGTGCTCTCGGCGCGGCCTGGTCAACATGGTAAACGACCAACATGCATCTGAAGTGGACTGTACGTGGAGAGGCCGATAGCTGGGTCCACGGCCGCACGCAAGGAAGTGCCTCCTTATTACGCGCAAAATAATGATTCCTCCACCTGACATCAGGGACCCACCGAAAGGGCCTCTGTATTTCGCGAAAAAAACATTACCGCCACAGACAGCTCGGACCCACCGGCTATATCTTCGCACGCAAGGAAGTGCCTCCTTATTACGCACGAAAAAATGAATACTCCCCCTTTTAGCTAGGACCCAGTATAGTGGCAGCCTACTTGTGGGCCTACTAAGTTGACGGGGACGGAGGGCTTTGTCAACTTAGTCAATATGCACGATTCTAGCTCCAGTGACCATACGATGTCCATCCAACGGCCGTAGTGCTTCTTCAACCTCTGGTCTTCTTGCTCCAGCCGCCCAAAGCAGCGCCGGTCATGCCGCATGCTCCTGCCTCCCGTGGCCGGCTGTGCTGCCGCGGAGGCCTCCCCGCCCCCTACTATTCCCACCGCTGGCCAGGCCCTGCGGCGACGGCAGCCTCACACCGCAGCCAAACCAGTGAACCCTCGTACTCCTCTCCGCGCGGGCTTCCACTGCCGCGTCTTCCCCGGCTCCCCGTCGTCCCCTTCCTAGGCCTCGCCGTCGTCCACCGCCCTGGTGCTCTCGGCGCGGTGTGGTCAACATGGTCAAGGAACGACTTCGATCGGACATGGACTGTACGTGGAGAGGCTGACAGCTGGGTCCACGGCCGCAGCAAGGAAGTGCCTCCTTATTACGCGGAAAATAATTATTCCTCCACCTGATAGCTGGGACCCACCGGACGGGCCACTGTATTTCGCGAAAAAAACGTTTCCCCCTGACTGCTGGGACCCACCAGCTACATCTTCGCACGCAAGGAAGTGCGTCCGGGCAAAAAAAAACGATTCGCCCCCCTGACTGCTAGGACCCACCAGCTACATCTTCGCAGGCAAGGAAGTGCCTGACAGTCGGGACCCACCTGGTCGAAGCGTACGCTAGCGTTGTCATTCTGGTTGCGAACGTGTACGTACATATATACTGGTGGATGTAGAGGCGCGCACGTGTCATAGTAGAGGCGCGTACGTGTCGTAGTAGAGGCGCGCACGTAGCATGTACACATACGTACAGCGGCCAGGGTGCAAGAAAGAAAATACGGCCACGTATGTGTACATACGGGCGGGGTCTCGAACGCCTACTCGCGCATACGTACGGCCAGGGCTCGTGTACATGGCTGGGTCGGAACGGAGAAACAGCGTCATCGTCATGTTCATGGGGAGCCAACTGGCTGGGTCGGAACGGAATGCGTCGTCGTGTTCATTGGGAGGGCTTGGACGGAACAGCCGATGGAAACGAGGCCTGGCGTACCGCAGAACGGAGGAAACGGCCTTGTGTTCGACCGGCCACGTTTGAAACGGGATCTTGTTCATCGGGAGGGGTCTGGCGTACCGTAAAACGGAGGAAACGGACCTCCTACGGTCGAAACAGGGGTCCTGTTGATCAGGAGGGGTGTGCCGTACCGCAAAACGGAGGAAACGGACTTGTGTTGGAGCGCTACGGTCGAAACAGGGGTCCTGTTCATCGGGAGGGGTGTGGCGTGCCGCAAAACGGGACTCCACGGGATACTGTTCATCTGCACCGTCGACCCCCTCCAGCCTCCACGGGCTACTGTTCATCCACCGTCGACCTCCTCCAGCCTCCACCTGCGACTGTTCATCCACGGGCTCCTGTTCATCCAGCCTCCACCACGCGCTACTCCACCGGCTACTGTTCAACCAGCCCTCTCCACGGGCTCCTGTTCAACCACCCCTCCACGGGCTACTGTTCATCCAGCCCTCCACCATCTACTGTTCATTCTGCCCTCCACGGGGTGGTCCTGTTCATCCTGCCCTCCACGGGGTCCTGTTCATGCAGCCCCAACCAGCTCGATCGATCGGGGTCCTGTTCATCCAGAGGCAACACCACGGGGTCCTGTTCATCCACCCCCACCGGGAACTGTTCATCCAAACCCCCCCAGCAACGCTCACTGTTCATCCAGAGGCAGCATCGATCGGCTTCAGTTAGCAGCAGTAGCGAAGGAATCGCTCGATCGGGTTTAGTTAACAGCCATCGATCGATCGCTCGGGTTCAGTAACGCGTAGCCTGTAGTGCAATCGCTTGGGTTCAGTTGGAGCCCAATGCCTCGCTCGGGTTCAGTTAGAGCTAACGCCTCGCACACACACGCGTACATGTATGAGAGAAACGCGCATCGCTCGGCCCCCGACATCCCATCGTAATCGGGAACTCCCCGAAATTTTCCTCGCCCTCGCTTCTACCACGGTTTTTTCCGTCATGGACGGCCCAAAGAATGTCATGCAGCTGCGTCTCCGGCCCGCCCAGGACGAAAATCCCATTTTCTGTCATGATTTTTTTGTTGTAGGAAGTGGCTACCATGTGGCAAGAAGCAGCCACTTAGTCACTTAGGCGCTTGACACCACACTGATCGATGACCTGGGTTGCTTGTGAGGTGGAGCGGTGGCGCCTTGGCGGGGTGTTGTGCTTTTGCAGGCCCCGACAGGCCTGCCTGGGCGGTCTTTGGGATTGCTGCCGGGACGATCCTCGTCCTCGCCAGGCTCGCCTGCCCGGCAAGGGATTCTTTTCCTTAGTGGCATCTCGTCTTTCTGGCTTCGACTTGGCCTTCTTGATCTGCACTCGGATCCTTCAAGAGAATTGATCCATCATGCTTGGGTTGATCACGGTGTTGTAATCTTGTCTTTAGGCCCGTGCACAGTCCGGGCAATGGACCCAGGGTTTGTTGCACCGACAGGTGGCGGCGGCGGAGGCGGTTTTTGTCACAAGGAAGAAGATGAAGTGGGAGTGACGAAGGGCGTGAATGAGCAGCGCTCCTTCGTGTCTGCTCTTCAGCACTTTCTTCTTGGAGCTCACTTCCTCCTCAGCAGCCACATAGTCCTCGTCCTCTGAGTCTGAGTTTCTCTTCTTCCTTGTTCTTGTAGCTGCCTTGGGCAAATAGCTTGGAGTGCTCCTACTGCCCTCATCATAGCTGCTAGAGGGACTAGTGCCCTCACTCATGTTCACTTGCTCTTCTGATTTGTTCTGGCTATCACTCTGGTCAGACATATTGGCAAAGCAAACTGACAGCAGACCCTGTGAATAGATATAGATGAGGTAGAGTGGATGAGCATCACAAAGCGTAGAGAATTTGCAAAACAGATGAGTCAAAGACTTAGTATTAGTTTTCCACAGAAAGCATTTCAGAGCTACCGATTTGTTAAACTCGGTGACACTGAAGCAACTTTTGTAGGCTAAACTACTGAAATCGTTCAGACCGAGACACAGTTCGGTGACTCCGAGATTGCTAGGGTTTCACAGAGATTTGAACTCGGTCACAATGATTTGCATCTTTCGGTTAGACCGAAAAGTGCAAGTCCGATGGTCAAAGCCAAATCGGTGAGACCGATTTCTACAACTCGGTCGGTCCGAGATGAGTTCGACGGGAACCTAACCCTAAATTTTCGAATCAAATCTAATCTAAAGGATGTTCTTGCTCAACAGGATGATCTCATACGTGGTAAAGAACATGGCATTTGCTTTGTGCTAAGAATCCGAGTAAGGAACAACACAATGTTTCGAACTCATACCCTAGTTCGGCTCTGATTTCGCTACGGCGGCAACGGCGGGGTTGAATCCCGTTGATGGCGATGGAGACCAGCGGTGGGAGGTCGCTGGCATCGGGGAGACGATCCGGAGACCCGAGACGGCAAAGCAGGACACGCGCGGGATGAAGGGTTTTGAAGAAATTTCCAAAATCTCACCCGTCGGTATATATATCCTGACCGTGTTGGTGTGACCGAATGGAACAACTCGGTGGCACCGAGATGCAGAATCGCAAGCGGTAACCGCAACTCGGTGTGATTGAAAAGTTCTAATCGGTTGCACCGAGATTGAAAACCTAGATCAACTCAGTGAACTTGGTCAGACCGAAAAGGATGAATCGGTCAGACCGAAAGGATGAATCGGTCAGACCGAAATGCACAGAGAGGTTTTGGAAGTTTAAGTCTATGACGAATCGGGGACTCCGAGTGCTCCTCACACAGAGTGGTTCGAATCTGACTTGATCAAACTTTGTGATGTAGCATGAATAGAGTTTGAGCCGACAAAAGCATAGATAGCTAGAGGAAGTTCTTAGGCATTCTTGTCCATCCATTTGGCAAAAGAGAAAAAGCCAAACAATCAAAGCAACAAATGGATGTCCTCGAATGAGTAAAATATGCAATCAACATGCTCACACAATAAAATGGCAAATGAAATATGTGACAAAGCATGCACAAACACTCTAGCATCTATCAATCAATTGGCGATGACTAGGTCATCTATATATGAGTATATTGACTTAGGAGTCAAATGAGAACATTTTATCATATGTCATACTCATCGTTTAAGCACAAGTGGGGTCACCACTTCTACATAAAGCATTGTTCTGCTCACACCATTAGAGTTGCTTTAGCTCAATTCTTAGATTAAAGCTCCCCCTAGATGTGATATCCCCCCTAAGAGGGATGAACTAACCTTGGGTTTTGTCGATGATGACTTCATGTAGGTAATGAAGATGTGGATGCTCAATGTTGATGTAGATCATTCGGAGCAATCCATTGGAGTGAGTTGCACTTTCAATACCTACACGGGTTAGTCCCACAAGGAAAAAACAAGGATATCCACAGGCATAGAGTGATGTTCACACAAGATGATGTCCATGAAAGCATTAGGTTACCTTGTCCCTTGTCTTACTAACAAGAGGGTTTGTGATTCCTTGAACAAGTGCAAGATGTGGAAGTTGTTTGCACCTGTCCTCGCCAAAATGATATAAGTGAAGTATGTTGGCGGAGTCACCCTCAAGAACTCTCTAGTTCTTCTTCTTCGGGATCCACATCATCTTGATGGGAATCGTTGGAGTTGTAGTCGTACTTGATGAAGTAGAACTTGATGTAGTCTTGGGATCCCACTTGACAAAGGCCTTAGGAGCTTCTTCAAATGCATCAATCTCCTCTTGAAGCTTGTCCTTGCCTTTTTGCTTGTGGTCTTGTGGTGGAAGATCATCTTGAGGTTGTGTCCCTTGGAAAGAAGTAGGATCATACTTCTCTTGTTGAGGAACAAACTTCATCTTGGGGTATTGATCTTCTTCCCACTCAACTCCATTTGCATTGAACTTTCGTTCAAAACCAATACCTTGATTCTTCTGGTGCCTTCCTTGCTTGCGTACAATTTCCTCAGATTGCTTACTTCCGGCAAGGCTCTTGTAAACACCTTTCTCTATAATTCCCTTCAATAAGCTATTTTCTTGCTCAAGTGTAACTTGGCTAAGAGAATCATTAGTGGAATCAGGAGAACTACTAGAATTAACAATATTTGATTTAACATGATTATGGTTACTACTAGAAGAAGAATCTTTCTTGCTCTTGTTGCTAGATTTAACTTGTGGCATGTAAGTAGACAAGAGTAAATGCTTGGCAATGTAAGAAGAACTTTTCTTGTGAAGATCATCATTGATTGCTTTTAAGAACCCATGCTCTTGCTCAAGGTTGAGCTTTTCAAAGCATAACTTCTCATGTGTCTTTAAAAGTTCTCGATGATCTTCCAAGGTAGTTTCATGAGATAAATTAAGAGTTTTTAGTTCATTAGTTAGACGCTCAATCTCCTTCTTATCATCATCATTCGTTTTATCTTGATTAGCATGATTAATAGCAAGTTCATCATGGTTTTCATCACTAGAGTTGTCAACAAGTAAATCATCATCACCTAGCAAATCATCTTCATACTCGGGGTGTGATACCTTTGGGCCTTTAGCCATAAAGCATCTTCCAATTCCTTCATTTGGTGAGTCAAATATGTCATAGGAGTTGGTTGACACAAGTGCTAGACCGGCAACAACTTCATCTTGTGTATATTCGGAGTCAGAGTGATAACTTCTTTCGGAGTGGTGGTCGGAGTCGGAGCCGGATACCCATTCACCAACATGAGCTTGATGTCTTCATTTTGTGTAGCTCTTTGATGATTTGTCCTTCCTTTCCAAATCCTTGCTTCTCCGAGAGGTTCTTCGTTCATAACGATCATCTCTACTCCTTCTCTCTCTTGGTGGTGATTCTTCTCTTCTACTTCTCCTTTTGGGTGAATCTTATCTTCTTTTGTAGGGGGCCGTACACTCATTGGAGTAGTGTCCGGATCTTCCGCAATTGTAGCAATTACGCTCACGACTCGAAGATCTTTTGTCATTGTAGGACCTTGACTTGGAACTTCTTTCCTTGCTTCTACTCTTGTAGAACTTGTTGAAGTTCTTCACCATTAGGCTCAATTCTTCATTGAAGGTTTGTTTCTCACTTGATGATGTAGGAGCATCACATGAGGCTTTGTAAGCACCACTTGATTGTTGTGAAGCTCTTCCTTATCCTTGAGTGACATCTCAAGAGCAACAATTCTTCCAATGACTTACGTTGTCTTGAGATCTTTGTAATTGGGCATAATTTGGATCAATGTGCAAACGGTATCATATTTCCCATCCAAGCCTCTTAGGATCTTCTTGATGATGAATCTATCGGTGATCTTTCACTTCCTAAGCCGGCGATCTCATTTGTGACGAGAGCAAGCATAGAGTACATTTCAGCGACACCTTCACCATCCTTCATTTTGAACTTGTCAAGTTGACTTTGAAGCACATCCAATTTGTATTCCTTGACGGAGTCGGTACCCTCGTGCATATCACTCAAGGTATCCCAAATTTCCTTTGCATTCTCAAGACGGCTGATTTTGTTGAATTCTTTGAGGCACAATCTGTTGAAGAGGACATTGAAAGCTTGAGCATTGTATTGCAGCATCTTCAACTCTTCCACCGTAGCTTCACGGTTTGGTTCTCTCCCATCGAAGAATTCACCTTGCAAGCCAATACACACAGTAGCCCAAACGGCGGGGTTATGTCCAAGAATATGCATTTTCATCTTATGTTTCCAACTAGCAAAATTAGTACCATCAAAGTAAGGACCTCTACGGTGGTAATTTCCCTCGCTAGACGCCATACTCTCCTAGGTTGTGAAACCAAGGCTATGATCGCCAAAAGCTATGAAAATCAAGGCAAATGGAGACCAAAGCTCTGATACCACTTGTAGGATCGAAAGTATGTCTAGAGGGGGGTGATTAGACTACTTGACCAAATAAAAATCTAGCCTTTTCCCAATTTTAAGTCTTGGCAGATTTTAGCAACTTAGCACAAGTCAAGCAATCAACCTACACATGCAAGCCTAAGAGTATAGCAGCAGAATGTAAACATTTGCATGTGAAGGTAAAGGGAGGAGTTTGGAGGGAGCAAATGCAATGTAGACACGGAGATTTTTTCCATGGTTCCAATAGGTGGTGCTATCGTACATCCACGTTGATGGATACTTCAACCCACGTAGGGTAACGACTGTGCCAGTCCATGGAGGGCTCCACCCATGAAGGGTCCACGAAGAAGCAACCTTGTCTATCCTACCATGGCCATCGCCCACGAAGGACTTGCCTCACTTGGGTAGATCTTCACGAAGTAGGCGATCTCCTTTCCCTTACAAACTCCTTGATTCAACTCCACAATCTTGACGGAGGCTCCCAAGTGACACCTAACCAATCTAGGAGACACCACTCTCCAAAAGGTAATAGATGGTGTGTTGATGATGAACTACTTGCTCTTGTGCTTCAAATAGAGTAGTCTCCCCAACACTCAACTCTCTCTCATGGATTTGGATTTGGTGGATAGATGATTTGAGTGGAAAGCAACTTGGGGAAGGCTAGAGATCAAGATTCTTGTGGTTGGATTGGAATATCTTGGTCTCAATACATGAGTAGGTGGTTCTCTCTCAAAAAATGTATGTTGGAAGTGTAGGCACGTTCTGATGGCTCTCTCCACGAATAAAGAGTGGGTGGAGGGGTATATATAGCCTCCACACAAAATCTAACCATTACACACAATTTACCAATCTCGGTGGGACCGAATCATGAAACTCGGTCAGACCGATTTAGATCAAAATGTGAACGTTAGGCTTTTCGGTGGGACCGAAATGTCAACTCGGTGGGACCGATGTGACTAGGGTTTCTGGCAGTGGCTATGTCAAATGAACTCGGTGGCACCGGATAGATCAAATCGGTGGGGCCGTGTTTGACTTTTGGTTTGCAACATATGTGGATATGAGAAAGTGGTTGAGGGCTTTTGGAGCATATCACTAAGCATTTTGAGCAAGCAAGCCATTAAGCAACACCTCATCCCCTTTTAGTGTTGGCTTTTCCTATGTACTCAATATGATCTTGGATCACTAAAATGAAAATGTAAGTCTTGAGCTTGAGCCAATATGTGTCCTTAGCATTTCGAGGGGTCCACATTCCTAATCCATGCCATGCCAATCATTGAACTTTCTGAAATGATCATCTTGAAATAGCATTAGTTCAGTGAGCTATATGTTGTTAGGAATTACCAAAACCACCCAGGGATAGTTGCACTTTCACATACATGTCATCACAATAATCATCATAGTTAGCAACTTTGTTCTCATAATCAATTGGAACCTCTTCTGAAATAATGGATTCATCACTAAATAAAGGCATGACCTCTCCAAATCCACTTTAATAAATTTTATAAGAGTCAACACCCTCCAAAATAGTGGGATCATTACTTCCTAAACTTGACACTCTTCCAAACCCACTTTCATCAATATAATCATCATAAATAGGAGGCATGCTATCATCATGATAAATTTTCTCACCAAAACTTGGGGGACTAAAAATATCATCTTCATCAAACATGGATATTCAAATAATTCATACTAACAACATTGCAATCATGCTCATCATTCAAAAATTTAGTGCCAAACATTTTAATGCATTCTTCTTCTAACACTTTGGCACAATTTTCCTTTCCATCATTTTCACGAAAGATATTAAAAAGATGAAGCATGTGAGGCAACCTCAATTCCATTTTTTGTAGTTTTATTTTATAGACTAAACTAGTGATAAAACAAGAAAAACTAAAAGATTCAATTGCAAGATCTAAAGATATAATTTCAAGCACTAACCTCCCCGGCAACGACGCCAGAAAAGAGCTTAGTTGACGGGGTGTTAATGCCGCTTACCTCGCCTCCCCGGCAACAGCGCCAGAAAAGAGCTTGATGTCTACTACGCAACCTTCTTCTTGTAGACATTGTTGGAGCTCCAAGTGCAGAGGTTTGTAGGACAGTAGCAAATTTCCCTCAAGAGGATGACCTAATGTTTATCAATCAGTGGGAGGCGTAGGATGAAGATGGTCTCTCTCAAACAACCCTACAACCAAATAACGAAGAGTCTCTTGTGTCCCCAACACACCCAATACAATGGTAAATTGTATAGGTGCACTAGTTCGGCGAAGAGATGGTGATACGAGCGTAATATGGATGGTAGATATGGGCTTTTGTAATCTGAAATTATAAAAACAGCAAGGTAGCAAGTAACAAAAGTGAGCGAAAACGGTAGTGCAATGCTTCAAAACAAGGCCTAGGGTTCATACTTTCACTAGTGCAAGTTCTCTCAACAATGATAACATAATTAGATCATATGACAATCCCTCAACATGCAACAAAGAGTCACTCCAAAGTTAGTAATAGCAGAGAACAAACGAAGAGATTATTGTAGGGTATGAAACCACCTCAAAGTTATTCTTTCTGATCGATCTATTGGGCTATTCCTATAAGTGTCACAAACAGCCCTAGAGTTCGTACTAAAATAACACCTTAAGATACACATCAACCAAAACCCTAATGTCACCTAGATACTCCAAGGTCACCACAAGTATCCGTGGGTTTGATTATATGATATGCATCACACAATCTCAGATTCATCTATTCAAACCAACACAAAGAACTTCAAAGAGTGCCCCGAAGTTTCTACCGGAGATTCAAGACGAAAACGTGTGCCAACCCCTATGCATAAGTTCACAAGGTCACAGAACCCGCAAGTTGATCACCAAAACATACATCAAGTGGATCACGTGAATATCCCATTGTCACAACAGATAAGCACATGCAAGACATATATCAAGTGTTCTCAAATCCTTAAAGACCCAATCTGATAAGATAACTTCAAAGGGAAAACTCAATCCATTACAAGAAGGTTGAGGGGGAGAAACATTATAAGATCCAACTATAATAGCAAAGCTCGCGGTACATCAAGGTCATGCCAAATCAAGAAGACGAGAGAGAGATCAAACACATAGCTACTGGTACATACTGAAGGAAATATGCCCTAGGGGCAATAATAAAGTTATTATTTATTTCCTTATTTCATGATAAATGTTTATTATTCATGCTAGAATTGTATTAACCGGAAACATAATACATGTGTGGATACATAGACAAACAGAGTGTCACTAGTATGCCTCTACTTGACTAGCTCGTTAATTGAAGATGGTTGAGTTTCCTAGCCATGGACATGAGTTGTCATTTGATTAATGGGATCACATCATTAGGATAATGATGTGATTGACTTGACCCATTCCGTTAGCTTAGCACTTGATCGTTTAGTATGTTGTTATTGCTTTCTTCATGACTTATACATGTTCCTACGACTATGAGATTATGCAACTCCCGTTTACCGGAGGAACACTTTGTGTGCTACCAAACATCACAAAGTAACTGGGTGATTATAAAGGTGCTCTACAGGTGTCTCCGAAGGTACTTGTTGGGTTGGCGTATTTCGAGATTAGGATTTGTCACTCCGATTGTCGGAGAGGTATCTCTAGGCCCTCTCGGTAATGCACATCACTTAAGCCTTGCAAGAATTGCAACTAATGAGTTTGTTCCGGGATGATGTATTACGGAACGAGTAAAGAGACTTGCCGGTAACGAGATTGAACTAGGTATTGAGATACCGACGATCGAATCTCGGGTAAGTAACATACCGATGACAAAGGGAACAACGTATGTTGTTATGCGGTCTGACCGATAAAGATCTTCGTAGAATACGTGGGAGCCAATATGAGCATCCAGGTTCCACTATTGGTTATTGACCGGATACGTGTCTCGGTCATGTCTACATTATTCTCGAATCCGTAGGGTCCGCACGCTTAAAGTTCGATGACGGTTATATTATGAGTTTATGTGTTTTGATGTACCGAAGGTAGTTCGGAGTCCCGAATGAGATCGGGGACATGACGAGGAGTCTCTAAATGGTCGAGATGTAAAGATCGATATATTGGACGACTATATTCGGACATCGGAAAGGTTCCGAGTGATTCGGGTATTTTTTGGAGTACCGGGGAGTTACGGGAATATGGGGGAAGAAGTATATGGGCCTTATTGGACTAGGGGGAGGGGCGGCGCCCCCTCCTTCCTTCTCTTCCCTCTTCCCTTTCCTTGAATCCTACTCCTACTACTTGGAAAGGGGTAATCCTACTCCCGGTGGGAGTAGGACTCTTCCTAGGGCGCGCCATAGAGAGGGCCGACCCTCCCCCTCCTCCACTCCTTTATATACGGGGAGGGGGGCACCCCTTGGAGACACAACAATTGATCTCTTGATCTCTTAGCCGTGTGCGGTGCCGCCCTCCACCATAATCCAACTCGATAATATCGTAGCGGTGCTTAGGCGAAGCCCTGCGTCGGTAGAACATCATCATCGTCACCATGCCGTCGTGCTGACGGAACTCTCCCTCAAAGCTCGGCTGGATCGGAGTTCGAGGGACGCCATCGAGATGAACGTGTGCTGAACTCGGAGGTGCCGTGCGTTTCGTACTTGATCGGTCGGATCGTGAAGACGTATGACTACATCAACCGCGTTGTGCTAACGCTTCCGCTTTTGGTCTACGAGGGTACGTGGACAACACTCTCCCCTCTCGTTGCTATGCATCACCGTGATCTTGCGTGTGCGTTGGAATTTTTTTGAAATTATTATGTTCCCCAACAGTGGCATCCAAGCCTTGTTTTATGCGTAGATGTTTATGCATGAGTAGAACACAAGTGAGCCATGGGCAATACAAGTCATACTGCTTACCAGCATGTCATACTTTGGTTCGGCGGTATTGTTGGATGAAGCGGTCCGGACCTTCATTACGCGTACGCTTACGCGAGACTGGTTCTTCCGACGTGCTTTGCACACAGGTGACTGGCGGGTGTCAGTTTCTCCAAATTTTGTTGAACCGAGTGTGGCTACGCCTGGTCCTTGCGAAGGTTAAAACAACACCAACTTGACAAACTATCGTTGTGGTTTTGATGCGTAGGTGAGAACGGTTCTTGCTAAGCCCGTAGCAGCCACGTAAAACTTGCAACAACAAAGTAGAGGACGTCTAACTTGTTTTTGCAGGGCATGTTTGTGGCACCCAAGTTTTTATTTGGATTTTTTTTGAAAAGATTTTATTTGACTTGAGGGGAGTGATTTAAAAATTTCCTTCAAGAGAACTCTCCCTCTCATATATTTTCTTTATGGCAAAAATTTTATTTGGATTCACCCAAGATCTGCCTTTGACCTTGGGAGTTCTTGCTCTTCATTTGGACTCAAGACAAAATGTTTTTTTTATTTGGGAAAAGAACTTTTGAAAACCTTTTTCTGAATTTGCACTATGGCTTTTGGAAGGTACTTTGCCACTTTCAACTATTCCTTCTTGCCATGGCATAAGTGCAAATCCTCTCTCCTAAACACTCCCTCACCTCTGGATCATGATTTACATCAAATCCAGCAAGTTGAACCTCCCCATGTATTTATTTTCCATTCAAATTCTATTCAAATATTTTCTGCCTTCTATTCTACCTCTTGGAGATTTACAAAGGAACTCCATTTTCTGTTTGGACTTTTACCACCAAACTTCTTTCCCCTCCTAGTCCTTTGAACCCTCAACCTAGAACCATGAAGATCCACTGGTCTCCAGTTCAAAATTTTCAAACTACATCAGCTGCAAGTTTGGACCAGATTTGGCAAATTTGGTGAAATTCATTCAAAACCTTCTCCAAAAATTCCAAATAAATTCATGCAGCCCCTGGGTGCTTTGAGTGGTCATCTCACCAAGTTACAGCTCCAGCAAAATTTATCTCTTTACCAAAACCTACTGTCGAACACCTGCAATGCATGGTCACTGTCAAGTTTCAGTAACTTCAGAGTTTCAGTTCAGTGCTTGCTGTCGTTTTCTTCAGAAACGGGCATCGATCTCGCCAGTACCGCCGCGTCGCCTTGCTCCTCGTCCTCGCCCACTTGTTCCCGCACCGCACGAGCGCCTGGCACCTTGCGGGCGTCGGCGACGAGCAGTAGGAGGTGCGCCGCCCCGTGACCGACGCCGGCGGCGGCTTTGCGGACGCCAGCGGGAGACACGGCGCCGACGACTCCACCCAGCGCCGCCAAACCACAGGAGCCCGCCGCGTGGCCGTCCACTCCCCCGAATGCGCTGCCGCTCTCGTCGTGAACCGCAGGGCGTGGAGCGCGCTCTCTGCCGCCGTTGAGCCCGTGCGGTCACCTCACCGTGGGCAGACGCCATTACGCCAGGGCCAGCTCCGTTTAGCTGCAAAACGAGTCCCGTAACATCCACCGATGCTGCCCGACCGCTCAAACCCTCTGCCAACCCACTGCTCCGCCGTAATCGCTCGCCGGAGATTCTCCGTTCACGGCCACCCCGTCGATCTGCCTATAAATAGAGGTCCCGAGCTTCAACTCGAGCACCCACCAGCCCTGCACTTCCTCTAGAGCACGCCTAGCCACCGGAAGAGCCCCGAGGAGGTCTCCTTCCTCGACTCCGGCCGCCGCGACCCGCCACGGGATCCAGCCCGATTCGCCCCCGTGTGTGCTCCACAGCCTCCATTCTCTTGCCAGTAACTTCACCATGCATCTCTCGTTCTGACCCGCACTTCAATTTGAAGCTTGCAGCCCTCCACCGGAGTTCCCCATCCTCACCCGAGCCGCCGTCCGCCGGAGATAGTGTCGCCGTCGACGTGGTGCTCCCCGTTGGACGAGTCCACCACCCACCGACGCGGAAGAAGACACTGAAGCTCTTGGTACCCTCCGTTTCTCCTAACTCGCCGTGGTTCGACGCCGGCGTCCACCGCCGTCTTCGGGCGCCGGCGAGCCTTTTCAAACCTGACATGCGGGCCCCGCGTGTCAGCCTCTGTTCTATTTTCCCGAACCGTTTTCTGTTGACGCCTCCGGGCAAAATACGTCTTCTCTCTTGCGCTTGCGCATTTCCAAACGAACCGTTTTCTGTTTTCTCAGTTAAAACCCTGGAACTTTTCTGTTTCATTACAGAAAGGTCCCTGGACAGAAACCTTTATAACTTTTTAATAAAAAGGTATTTTTGAGTGATTCTTTTTCTGACATTCTTAAAATTTTGTCTAGTTTTTTATGGGATTTATTTGGGAAATATTTGGCAAAGTTTCTGTGCATGTGTTGGTTTTCACGTTAGTACCCGTTTCGTGATTGCCGTAGGTTCCGGGAGAGGTGACGGAGCCGCGAACTTCGCCGAGCTAGATTCCGACTTCTCCGAACCAGGCAAGCATGTTTGGACATTTGATATGGCAGAAGTTTTGCATGTTCATGTGAAAGTTTGTGTGTGGCATATGAGTGTCGGTAAATATCTCGTTGCTCGTAAGGCAACGACCCGGTTGTTCCGAAGTTGCGATGACCTCTGATGAGAGGTGGCCTAATCATGTGGTGACATGAAGGGCAGCAAGGTGGTACTGTTGTAGCATGCCAGCCTTGCGTCATCCGACTTTCTTCGACGTTAACGTGCTTGGAGCCACGTTATCGATCTTTTCCCGCATGTTCCACAGTTGCGATGACCTCTGATGAGAGGTGGCCTAATCATGTGGTGACATGAAGGGCAGCAAGGTGGTACTGTTGTAGCATGCCAGCCTTGTGTCATCCGACTTTTCCGACGTTAACATGGTTGGAGCCGTGTTATCGTCCCTTCCCCTTTCCGTGCTACCACATGTCTCATTGCCAGGATACGGTTTAGTAAGTTGGTAACCTCTTTCCGTGTACACACCAAACAGAGAGGCCGGGATGATGGTACCTTGGCCCAGGATTAAAGCCAGTCATTCGGTCAGGGGGCATGGGTGTTTCCGGTTGGGACTGAGAGGGAGGGCACCCCCTTATAGCGCGCGTATAGAAATTTGATCCCATGCTACGCGAGGTTGTAGCCTCCCCGACTCAAGGTTTTTCTTGAATGTTGCCGAGGGTGATCCCTGGCTTCGGATGGTTGAATTGGGTGTGTACTGGTTAGACGTGTTCCTTCCAGAACACCGTAGACGGAACTAGTCCCCGTGACTACTGAAATCCGTTGGCTGTGGTTAAGTACAAACTCTGCAGAGTCAATTCTTTCCAAATCATCGTATCCATGATCAGTAGTGTATACATTATATCCATATCTATCCATGTGAAAAACTTGTCCCCGGTGAACAAGCTCAAGTGGTAAAATCCCAGGTTTTATTGTTATTCCAGTGGATGGACAAGCTTTATTTTGTGTCTCATGCTTGTGATAATTTATGTCTCCGAGCTGTTGTAATAATGAAAAGTGATATAAGCCCTTTAGGTGACGTCGCGCAGACGTCCGACTGTGGCGTGTACTCGTTTCTCACTTTTGATATAAGCCCTTTATGTGATGTCGCTCAGACGTCCGACTGCGGCATGCACTGTCTTTACTTTCTGTTATAAGCCCTTTATGTGGTGTCGCCCCGACGCCCGACTGTGGCATTATTATTCTGCATTTTCCGCTCGAGGAGTCTTTCAGACACTCGTTTGGCACCTGTATTATTATTCCGCATTTTCCGCTCGAGGAGTCTTTCAGACACTCGTTTGGCACCTGTATTATTATTCCGCATTTTCCGCTCGAGGAGTCTTTCAGACACTCGTTTGGCACCTGCATTATTATTCCGCATTTTCCGCTCGAGGAGTCTTTCAGACACTCGTTTGGCACCTGTATTATTATTCCGCATTTTCCGCTCGAGGAGTCATTCAGACCCTCGCTTGGCACCCAGTATTTATTATCTCTATGTCTGATCGCACTGGTTAACTTATTCATGTGTTTCATGTTTGCATTTGTTATACCTTATGTCCGAACTGTCTTGCGAGTACTTTCATAGTACTTACCTGGCTTGTTGATTTGGCCAGATGTTGACGAAGGCGATCTCTTGGATGAAGAGTTTGATAGCGCGTCCAATGCCTAGAGGAGTCCCAGTCAGTCCTGCGCGATCCCGGACTTTGGTCACTTGTATTGTATACGATTCCGCCACCCGCAATAATTCTTCTCGAGTCTCACTCCGACGCTCGAAGAGCTGTAGTCTTCTGGAGACATATCACTCGCCTCGCGGTGATATCTCCACCATCGTCATTATCGTGAGTTAGTAGTTTGCCACCCTATCCGCCGTATTGTTTTATCGGCGTGCGTGTAATAAATTGTTGGGCAGTCTCTGCTCAACTTTGTATTATATTTAGTACTCCTGGTATTTTTTTTTCTGTGACCAATGTATTGTCTATCAGTGAGAAGGAATTCTTCCTGGCTGGTCCGTAACAGGGATTGGTTTCTCAATAATTATTTTATTGAAAAACCGGTCGTGACAATGTTGTGATGTGATATGGTCAAGAGATGATGCTAAATTTTATTGTATGAGATGATCATGTTTTGTAACCGAGTTATCGGCAACTGGCAGGAGCCATATGGTTGTCGCTTTGTTGTATGCAATGCAATCGCCCTGTAATGCTTTACTTTATCACTAAGCGGTAGCGATAGTCGTAGAAGCATAAGATTGGCGAGACGACAACGATGCTACGATGGAGATCAAGGTGTCGCGCCGGTGACGACGGTGCTTCGGAGATGGAGATCACAAGCACAAGATGATGATGGCCATATCATATCACTTATATTGATTGCATGTGATGTTTATATTTTATGCATCTTATCTTGCTTTGATTGACGGTAGCATTATAAGATGACCCCTCACTAAATTATCAAAGTATAAGTGTTCTCCCTGAGTATGCACCGTTGCGAAAGTTCTTCGTGCTGAGACACCACGTGATGATCGGGTGTGATAGGCTCTACGTTCAAATACAACGGGTGCAAAACAGTTGCACACGTGGAATACTCAGGTTAAACTTGACGAGCCTAGCATATAACAGATATGGCCTCGGAACACTGAGACCGAAAGGTCGAGCGTGAATCATATAGTAGATATGATCAACATAAATGATGTTCACCATTGAAACTACTCAATCTCACGTGATGATCGGACATGGTTTAGTTGACATGGATCACGTGATCACTTAGAGGATTAGAGGGATGTCTATCTAAGTGGGAGTTCTTAAGTAATATGATTAATTGAACTTTAATTTATCATGAACTTAGTCCTCGTAGTATTAGCATATCTATGTTGTAGATCAATAGCTCGCGATGTTGCTCCCCGTTTAAATTTTTATATGTTCCTAGAGAAAACTAAGTTGAAAGATATTAGTAGCAATGATACGGATTGGATCCGTTATCTGAGGTTTATCCTCATTGCTGCACAGAAGAATTATGTCCTTGATGCACCGCTAGGTGACAGACCTATTGCAGGAGCAGATGTAGACGTTATGAACGTTTGGCTAGCTCAATATGATGACTACTTGATAGTTTAGTGCACCATGCTTAATGGCTTAGAACCAGGTCTTCAACGGCGTTTTGAACGTCATGGAGCATATGAGATGTTCTAGGAGTTGAAGTTAATATTTCAAGCAAATACCCGGATTGAGAGATATGAAGTCTCCAATAATTTCTACAGCTGCAAGATGGAAGAGAATAGTTCTGTCAGTGAGCATATACTCAAAATGTCTAGGTATAACAATCACTTGATTCAACTCGGAGTTAATCTTCCGGATGATAGCCTCATTGACAAAATTCTTCAATCACTGCCACCAAGCTACAAGAGCTTCGTGATGAACTATAACATGCAAGGGATGGATAAGACGATTCCCGAGCTCTTCGCAATGCTAAAGGCTGCGGAGGTAGAAATCAAAAAGGAGCATCAAGTGTTGATGGTCAATAAGACCACCAGTTTCAAGAAAAAGGGCAAAGGGAAGAAGAAGGGGAACTTCAAGAAGAACAGCAAGCAAGTTGCTGTTCAGGAGAAGAAACCCAAGTCTGGACCTAAGCCTGAGACTGAGTGCTTCTACTGCAAGCAGACTGGTCACTGGAAGCGGAACTGCCCCAAGTATTTGGCGGATAAGAAGGATGGCAGGGTGAACAAAGGTATATGTGATATACATGTTATTGATGTGTACCTTAATAATGCTCGCAGTAGTACCTGGGTATTTGATACTAGTTCTGTTGCTAATATTTGCAACTCGAAGCAGGGGCTACGGATTAAGCGAAGATTGGCTAAGGAAGAGGTGACGATGTGCGTGGGAAATGGTGCTAAAGTCGATGTGATCGCGGTCGGCACGCTACCTCTACATCTACCTTCAGGATTAGTTTTACACCTAAATAATTGTTATTTGGTGCCAGCGTTAAGCATGAACATTATATCTGGATCTTGTTTGATGCGAGACGGTTATTCATTTAAATCAGAGAATAATGGTTGTTCTATTTATATGAGTAATATCTTTTATGGTCATGCACCCTTGAAGAGTGGTCTATTTTTGTTGAATCTCGATAGTGGTGATACACATATTCATAGTATTGAAGCCAAAAGATGCAGAGTTGATAATGATAGTGCAACTTATTTGTGGCACTGCCGTTTAGGTCATATCGGTGTAAAGCGCATGAGGAAACTCCATACTCATGGACTTTTGGAACCACTTGATTATTAATCACTTGGTACTTGTGAACCGTGCCTCATGGGCAAGATGACTAAAACGCCGTTCTCCGGAACTATGGAGAGAGCAACAAATTTGTTGGAAATCATACATACAGATGTATGTGGTCCGATGAATGTTGAGGCTCGTGGCGGATATCGTTATTTTCTCACCTTCACAGATGATTTAAGAAGATATGGGTATATCTACTTAATGAAACATAAGTCTGAAACATTTGAAAAGTTCAAAGAATTTCAGAGTGAAGTTGAAAATCATCGTAACAAGAAAATAAAGTTTCTACGATCTGATCGTGGAGGAGAATATTTGAGTTATGAGATTGGTCTTCATTTGAAACAATGCGGAATAGTTTCGCAACTCACGCCAGCCGGAACACCACAGCGTAATGGTGTGTCCGAACGTCGTAATCGTACTTTACTAGATATGGTGCGATCTATGATATCTCTTACTGATTTACCGCTATCGTTTTGGGGTTATGCTTTAGAGACGGCCGCATTCACGTTAAATAGGGCACCATCAAAATCCGTTGAGACGACACCTTATGAACTGTGGTTTGGCAAGAAACCAAAGTTGTTGTTTCTTAAAGTTTGGGGCTGTGATGCTTATGTGGAAAGGCTTCAACCTGATAAGCTCGAACCCAAATCGGAGAAATGTGTCTTCATAGGATACCCAAAGGAGACTGTTGGGTACACCTTCTATCATAGATCCGAAGGCAAGAGTTTTGTTGCTAAATTCGGAATTTTTCTGGAGAAGGAGTTTCTCTCGAAAGAAGCGAGTGGGAGGAAAGTAGAACTTGATGCGGTAATTTTACCTGCTCCCTTATTGGAAAGTAGTTCATCGCAGAAACCAGTTTCTGCGATGCCTATACCAATTAGTGAGGAAGTTAATGATGATGATCATGGAACTTCAGATCAAGTTATTACTGAACCTCGTTGGTCAACCAGAGTAAGATCCGCACCAGAGTGGTACGGTAATCCTGTTCTGGAGGTTATGTTACTAGACCATGACGAACCTACGAACTATGAAGAAGCGATGGTGAGCCCAGATTCCGCAAAATTGCTTGAAGCCATGAAATCTGAGATGGGATCCATGTATGAGAACAAAGTGTGGACTTTGGTTGACTTGCCCGATGATCGGCAAGCAATTGAGAATAAATGGATCTTCAAGAAGAAGACTAACGCTGACGGCAATGTTACTGTCTATAAAGCTCGACTTGTTGCAAAAGGTTTTCGACAAGTTTAAGGGATTGACTACGATGAGACCTTCTCACCCGTAGCGATGCTTAAGTCTGTACGAATCATGTTAGCAATTGCCGCATTTTATGATCATGAAATTTGGCAAATGGATGTCAAAACTGCATTCCTGAATGGATTTTTGGAAGACGAGTTGTATATGATGCAACCAGAAGGTTTTGTCGATCCAAAGGGAGCTAACAAAGTGTGCAAACTCCAGCGATCCATCTATGGACTGGTGCAAGCATCTCGGAGTTGGAATATACGCTTTGATAAGTTGATCAAAGCATATAGTTTTATACAGACTTCCGGTGAAGCCTGTATTTACAAGAAAGTGAGTGGGAGCACTACATCATTTCTGAAAAGTATATGTGAATGACATATTGTTGATCGGAAATAATGTAAAATTATTCTCCAAATCATAAAGGAGTGTTTGAAAGGAGTTTTTCAAAGAAAGACCTCGGTGAAGCTGCATACATATTGAGCATCAAGATCTATAGAGATAGATCAAGACGCTTGATAAGTTTTTTCAATGAGTACATAACTTGACAAGATTTTGAAGTAGTTCAAAATGGAATAGTCAAAGAAAGAGTTCTTGCCCTGTGTTACAAGGTGTGAAATTGAGTAAGACTCAAAACCCGACCACGGCAGAAAATAGAAAGAGAATGAAAAGTCATTCCCTATGTCTCAGTCATAGGTTCTATAAAGTATGCTATGCTGTGAACCAGACCTATTGTGTACCACACCAAGAGTTTGGCAAGAGGGTACAATGGTGATCTAGGAGTAGATCACTTGACAGCAGTCAAATTATCCTTAGTGGAATAAGGAAATATTTCTCAGTTATGGAGGTGATAAAGAGTTCATCATAAAGAGTTACGCCGATGCAAGTTTTGACACTGATCCAGATGACTCTAAGTCTCAATCTGGATACATATTGAAAGTGGGAGCAATTAGCTAGAGTAGCTCTATGCAGAGCATTGTTAACATAGAAATTTGCAAAATACATACGGATCTGAATGTGGCAGACCCGTTGACTAAACTTCTCTCACAAGCAAAACATGATCACACCTTAGTACTCTTTGGGTGATAATCACATAGCGATGTGAACTAGATCATTGACTAGTAAACCCTTTGGGTGTTGGTCACATAACGATGTGGACTATGGGTGTTAATCACATGGTGATGTGAACTATTGATGTTAAATCACATGGCGATGTAATCTAGATTATTGACTCTAGTGCAAGTGGGAGACTGAAGGAAATATGCCCTAGAGGCAATAATAAAGTTATTATTTATTTCCTTATTTCATGATAAATGTTTATTATTCATGCTAGAATTGTATTAACCGGAAACATAATACATGTGTGAATACATAGACAAACAGAGTGTCACTAGTATGCCTCTACTTGACTAGCTCATTAATTGAAGATGGTTGGGTTTCCTAGCCATGGACATGAGTTGTCATTTGATTAACGGGATCACGTCATTAGGAGAATGATGTGATTGACTTGACCCATTCCGTTAGCTTAGCACTTGATCGTTTAGTATGTTGCTATTGCTTTCTTCATGACTTATACATGTTCCTATGACTATGAGATTATGCAACACCCGTTTACTGGAGGAACACTTTGTGTGCTACCAAATGTCACAATGTAACTGGGTGATTATAAAGGTGCTCTACAGGTGTCTCCGAAGGTACTTGTTGGGTTGCGGTATTTCGAGATTAGGATTTGTCACTCCGATTGTCGGAGAGGTATCTCTGGGCCATCTCGTTAATGCACATCACTTAATCCTTGCAAGCATTGCAACTAATGAGTTTGTTGCGGGATGATGTATTACGGAACGAGTAAGGAGACTTGCCGGTAAAGAGATTGAACTAGGTATTGAGATACTGACGATCGAATCTTGGGCAAATAACATACCGATGACAAAGGGAACAACGTATGTTGTTATGCGGTCTGACCGATAAAGATCTTCGTAGAATATGTGGGAGCCAATATGAGCATCCAGGTGCCGCTATTGGTTACTGACCGGATACGTGTCTCGGTCATGTCTACATTATTCTTGAATCTGTAGGGTCCGCACGCTTAAAGTTCGATGACGGTTAGATTATGAGTTTATGTGTTTTGATGTACCGAAGGTAGTTCGGAGTCCCGGATGAGATCGGGGAAATGACGAGGAGTCTCGAAATAGTCGAGACGTAAAGATCGATATATTGGACGACTATATTCGGACATCGGAAAGGTTCCGAGTGATTCGGGTATTTTTCGTAGTACCAGGGAGTTACGGGAATACGGGGGAAGAAATATATGGGCCTTATTAGACTAGGGGGAGGGGCGGCGCCCCCTCCTTCCTTCTCTTCCCTCTTCCCTTTCCTTGACTCCTACTCCTACTACTTAGAAGGGGGGGGGAATCCTACTCCCGGTGGGAGTAGGACTCCTCCTAGGGCGCGCCATAGAGAGGGCCGGCCCTCCCCCTCCTCCACTCCTTTATATACGGGGAGGGGGGCACCCCTTGGAGACACAACAATTGATCTCTTGATCTCTTAGCTATGTGCGGTGCCCCCCTCCACCATAATCCACCTCGATAATATCATAGCGGTGCTTAGGCGAAGCCCTGCGTCAGTAGAACATCATCATCGTCACCACGCCGTCGTGCTGACGGAACTCTCCCTCAAAGCTCGGCTGGATCGGAGTTCGAGGGACGTCATCGAGCTGAACATGTGCTGAACTCGGAGGTGCCGTGCGTTCGGTACTTGATCGGTCGGATCGGGAAGACGTACGACTACATCAACCGCGTTGTGCTAACGCTTCCGCTTTCGGTCTACAAGGGTACGTGGACAACACCCTCCCCTCTCGTTGCTATGCATCACCGTGATTTTGCGTGTGCGTAGGAATTTTTTTGTAATTACTACGTTCCCCAACACATACCCTTAGCCCCGAGGGTGAACTACTCCCTCCTCGTCACGGAGAGCTCCGGGATGATGAAGATGGCCACCAGTGATGATTTCCCCTCCGGCAGGGTGCCGGAACGGGCTCCCGATTGGTTTTTCATGGCTACAGAGGCTTGTGGTGGCGGAACTCCCGATCTAGATTCTATTCTGGAGGTTTGGGGATATATAAGAGGTGTTGGCGTCGAGAACAAGTCAGGGGGACCCACGAGGCAGCCATAAAGTCAGTGGGCGCGCCCTAGGGGGTGGGTACGCCCTCCACCCTTGTGGTGGCCTCGGGGCTCTTCTCCGGTATCATTTTGTTCTAGTTTTTTTTATATTTTCCAAAATAATCTCCGTAGATTTTCAGGTCAATTGGACTCCATTTGATATTCCTTTTCTGCGAAACCCAAAAACAAGGAAAGAACAGAAACTGGCACATGGCTCTAGGTTAATAGGTTAGTCCCAAAAATCATATAAAATAGCATATAAAACATCCAAGATAGATAATATAATAGCATGGAACAATCAAAAATTATAGATACGTTGGAGACGTATCATATGCTTATGCATGCATGCAACTTGTCGAGGGCCCCCCAGCGCTTCGTTTATTTCTTTGTTGCTCAGGGTCTGCACCTGGCTTTGTAGAAGGGGTTACATGCAACTGAGGCAAGGCCTGTAAAAAAGGGTGGCTGCCGGGCAGGGTCCGACAGCCGCGCCTTACGGGTAGAACTTGCGGAGATGCTCAATATTCCATGAATTTTGCAATCAAATGCCATCTCAAGTCTCCAGACGGACTGCGCTAGGTCTGGTACTCATACCACCTGGTAAGGGCCTTCCCAGTTCGGCGTCAACTTGTTTGTACCCTTGGCGGACTAAACGTGTCTGAGGACAAGGTCACCTTCCTCAAAACACCGGGTATGAACCCTGCGGCCATGATAGCGGCGCGGGGCTTGCTGGTAGCGTGTAGCACGCGTAGCAGCCCGGAGACGGTTCTCCTCGAGAAGCACAACATCGTCACGTCGATGTTGTTCCTGCGCTACTTCATCGTACGCAAGTACTCAAGGTGCCCCGTAAATGAGTTCCGTGGGGATAACTGCTTCTGAGCCATAGACTAGGGAGAAGGGAGCCTGCCCGGTAGCTTGATTTGGTGTCATTCTGAGGGACCAAAGAACCACCGGCAGCTCATCGATCCATTGCCTGCTGCACTTCTGCAGCTTATCAAATGTTCTCGTCTTGAGTCCGCGTAGCACTTCAGCGTTCGCCCTCTCAGCTTGTCCATTGCTTCTGGGATGTGCAATAGAGGAAAATGTGTCGACGTTCTGGGAATGGGGGTCCCCAGACTTGCCTGCCTGCGGCCCACGGCGTGGCTATGCTAGCGGGCATGTATGGCCCATTTTCATCAACAAGGAAATCAAGACCTTCGCGAGGAGCCAAGCCTCGCGAGGCAGACGACGCAAGACCTCCTCAGGAGCGGCCTCTCCAGGCTACCTCGCGAGGAGCGGAGATATCAAGCTGGGGCAAACCTCATGAGGCTCTCGTGACGTGAGCCATGATGATCGACACCAGGCGGGCGCCAGCGCGAGTAGCGTCCTTGTTTCCTCTTTGGTGCTAAGGAGGCAGGCGCAGGCGCGGAGTACCGAGGCATCAGGCAAAGGTTTCCATATCGGTGCAACAAGACAAAGACCAGCGGGACGGCAAGACGGACGTCACCATGGAGCCCAAGATGGCGTCACTGATATGTCTCCAACGTATCTATAATTTATGAAGTATTCATGCTATTATATTATCCATCTTTGATGTTTAATGGGCTTTACTATGCACTTCTATATTATTTTTTGGACTAACTTATTAACCCAGATCCCAGTGCCAGTTTCTGTTTTTTCCCTTGTTTCAGTGTTTCGCAGAAAAGGAATACAAACGGAGTCCAAACGGAATGAAACCTTCGGGAAAGTTATTTTTGGAACGGAAGCAATCCAGGGGACTTGGAGTGCACGTCAGGGAATCAACGAGGAAGGCACGAGGCAGGGGGGCGCGCCCACCCCCCTGGGCGCGCCCTCCACCCTCGTGGGCCCCTCATGGCTCCCCTGACGTATTTCTTCCTCCTATTTATACCAATATACCCTAAAATGATCGGGGAACAGAACAGATCGACAGTTCCGCCGCCGCAAGCCTCTGTAGCCACCAAAAACCAATGGGGACCCTGTTCCGGCACCCTGCTGGAGGGGGGAACCCTCACCGGTGGCCATCTTCATCATCCCGGCAAACTCCATGACGAGGAGGGAGTAGTTCACCCTCGGGGCTGAGGGTATGTACCAGTAGCTATGTGTTTGATGTCTCTCTCGTGTTCTTGATTTGGCACGATCTTGATGTATCACGAGCTTTGCTATTATAGTTGGATCTTATGATGTTTCTCCCCCTCTACTCTCTTGTATGGATTGAGTTTTCCCTTTGAAGTTATCTTATCGGATTGAGTCTTTAATGATTTGAGAACACTTGATGTATGTCTTGCGTGGGACAACCATGGTGACAATGGGTTATTCTATTGATTCACTTGATGTATGTTTTGGTGATCAACCTGTGTGTTCCGCCCATGAACCTATGCATAGGGGTTGGCACACGTTTTCGTCTTGACTCTCCGGTAGAAACTATGGGGCACTCTTTGAGGTTCTATGTGTTGGTTGAATAGATGAATCTGAGATAGTGTGATGCATATCGTATAATCATACCCACAGATACTTGAGGTGACATTGGAGTATCTAGGTGACATTAGGGTTTTGGTTGATGTGTGTCTTAAGGTGTTATTTTACTACGAACTCTAGGGCTGTTTGTGACACTTATAGGAATAGCCCAATGGATTGATCGGAAAGAATAACTTTGAGGTGGTTTCGTACCCTACCATAATCTCTTCGTTTGCTCTCCGCTATTAGTGGCTTTGGAGTGACTCTTTGTTGCATGTTGAGGGATAGTTATGTGATCCAATTATGTTATTATTGTTGAGAGAACTTGCACTAGTGAAAGTATGAACCCTAGGCCTTGTTTCAACGCATTGCAATACCGTTTACGCTCACTTTTGTCATTAGTTACCTTGCTGTTTTTATATTTTCAGATCACAAAAACCTATATCTACCATCCATATTGCACTTGTATCACCATCTCTTCGCTGAACTAGTGCACCTATAAAATTTACCAATGTATTGGGTGTGTTGGGGACACAAGAGACTCTTTGTTATTTGGTTGCAGGGTTGTTTGAGAGAGACCATCTTCATCCTACACCTCCCACGGATTGATAAACCTTAGGTCATCCACTTGAGGGAAATTTGCTACTGTCCTACAAACCTCTGCACTTGGAGGCCCAACAACGTCTACAAGAAGAAGGTTGTGTAGTAGACATCAAGCTCTTTTCTGGCGCCGTTGCCGGGGACGTTAGTGCTTGAAGGTAACAAGGAGGAGCCTTCTATTCAACCAATCTCATTAATAAGGAGCTCCAAAAAGAGGATTGAACCCACACATGATGTGGTGAAGAAGAAGAAAAGAAAAAGGAAGAGAGGTAAAAAGACATCTCTCCCAAAGAATGTTGCTCCTATTATTGTTGTGCCTCATGAAAATGAATCAAAAATAATTGTGGAAGATGATACACTTGATGATGATCTCGTTATGCCTATTGCTTGTTGTGATGATTATGATTGGGAAGATAATAATACTTCTTATGATCTTGAAAATCTTTTTGGCACTTGCTTGGAAGAATATGATAATTGCTATACTATTGGTGCTATCCATACTATTAATGATGAGAGTGATTATGCTTATGATATGAGAAGGCCCAAGCTTGGGGAAGCAATGTTTGATGAGAATGACATATTTGAGAATATATTCGCTGAAATTAATGTTTGTCCCAAGCTTGGGGATCCTACGTTTAATGAAGATTATATTTTTAGCCTCCCAAGTTTTGATATGCAAAGTTGTTATGATGATAGCATGCCTCCTACCTATGATGATTATATTGATGAAAGTGGGTTTGGAAGAGTGTCAACTTTAGGAAGTAATGATCCCACAATTTTGGAGGATGTTGAATCTTATGATATTTATGAATGTGGATTTGGAGAGGTCATGACTTTATTTAGTGATGTATCCACTATTTCGGAAGAGGTTTCAATTGATTATGATGAGAACAAAGTTGCTACTTATGATGATTATTGTGATGAAACTTATGCTATAAAAAGTAGTGATGATTATATTTATGAAACTTGTCATGATTATGATTACCCTTTTTCTGAACATTACTCTTTTAATGTGGAAATAATTTATAGTATTCAAGTCTCTTATGAAACTCCCACTATTCGAATGAGAAGAATTTTGCTTATGTGGAGAGTAGTAAAAAATCTATGCTTGTAGATCATGAAAAGAATGCTTTAGGTGCTGGTTATATTGTTGAATTCATTCATGATACTACTTAAAATTGTTATGAGGCAGGAATTTATGCTTGTAGGAATTGCAATAATATCAAGTTTCCTCTCTATGTGCTTAAAGTTTTGAAGTTATGCTTGTTTTGCCTTCCTATGGTAGTTGATTATTGTTCCCATAAGTTGTTTGCTCACAAAATCCCTATGCATAGGAAGTCGGTTAGACTTAAATGTGCTAGCCATATTCTTCATCGTGCTCTCTTTATGTTTCAATTCTTATCTTTTATGTGAGCATCATTGAAATCATCATGCCTAGCTAGGGGCGTTAAACGATAGCGCTTGTTGGGAGGCAACCCAATTTTATTTAGTTTCTTGCTTTTTGGTTCTGTTTAGGAATTAATAATCCATTTAGCTTCTGTTTAGATGTGGTTTTGTGTTTTAATTAGTGTTTGTGCCAAGTAAGACCTATAGGATCTTCTTGGATGATAGTTATTTGATCTTGCTGAAAATTCCAGAAACTTTCTGTTCATGAAAACAATTGTTTAAAATCACCGGAACGTGATAAAATATTGATTCCAATTGCAGCAGATCAATAAACAAATTTTATAGGTCGTCCTATTTTGGTAGAATTTTTGGAGTTCCAGAAGTTTGCCTTAGTTACGGATTACTACAGACTGTTCTGTTTTTGACAGATTCTGTTTTTCGTGTGTTGTTTGCTTATTTTGATGAATCTATGGCTAGTAAAATAGTTCATAAACCATAGAGAAGTTGGAATACAGTAGGTTTAACACCAATACAAATAAATAATGAGTTCATTACAGTATCTTGAAGTGGTGTTTTGTTTTCTTTCGCTAACGGAGCTTACGAGTTTTCTGTTAAGTTTTGTGTTGTGAAGTTTTCAAGTTTTGGGTAAAGATTCGATGGACTATGGAATAAGGAATGGCAAGAGCCTAAGCTTGGGGATGCCCAAGGCACCCCAAGGTAATATTCAAGGATAACCAAGAGCCTAAGCTTGGGGATGCCCCGGTAGGCATCCGCTCTTTCGTCTTCGTTCATCGGTAACTTTACTTGGAGCTATATTTTTATTCACCACATGATATTTTTTTGCTTGGAGCGTCATATCATTTTATTTTGTTTTGATTGCTGTTGGAATAACGTATAAAGATCTGAAATTTTTAAAATGGGAGAGAGTCTTCACATAGCTACATAATTATTTAACTACTCATTGATCTTCACTTATATCTTTTTGGAGTAGTTTGTCATTTACTCGTGTGCTTCACTTATATCCTATGAGTAAATGGTTGAATTATTTGAATGTCATAAATCTGAAATTATATATGTTTCGTATGCCTTTCCTATGGGGAGTAATGACTTCACATATAAGAAGTAGAGGTGGTAAATTTTTTGAAGGTTAGCAAACATTGTATTGGTCACTTGAACAATTCATGAAAGAATATTGAAGGAAGAGAGATTTCACATATAAATATACTATCTTGGACATCTTCTATTATTGTGAGCCCCATTAATTATTTTCAAACCTGAGCAAATTAGTTGAAGTTGGACAAGGAAGACAACATAATGATTTATGCTTGGGTATATTTGTGTAGAAGTTATATTGTTATGGATCCTCTAACATGTGGTGCTTGCTATTTAGAATCCTTTGCTAGAGAAAATATCTGTACTAAGCAGGAATACTGCTTGTGCATCCAAATCTTTGAACCAAGTTTCTTCCATGAGTGTCCACCATATCTACCTATATGCGGTATTTACCTGCCGTTCCAAGTAAATTTACATGTGCCAAACTCTAAACCTTCAAATAATAATTTGTTTTGTATGCCCGAATCGCTCATGTAGCGACAAGGGGCTGTCAGTATCTTCCATGCTAGCTAGGTTATTCTCACGATGAGTGGACTCCGCTTATCATTCACGAGAAAATGGCTAGTAACTGGGATGCCCAGTCCTATGATAAAAAGATCAAAAACATATTCGCAAATAATTTAAACAAAACTCCCCCAGGAATGTTGATAGTTGGACGGCACCCGTTGTTTCGGACAAGCCGTGGAGTGTGAATGTTGGTGGAGGGGGAGTAAAAAATTTACCTTTCTGCGTGGGAACCGCTTATGATGTATCTAGTATGGAGTATATTGGGAACTCTTGGTCGTTATGTTGACAATGAAAGCATACCTCTCAAAATTATTTTTATCTCTGTTTTTGCTTCGAGCTCTGGCACCTCTGCAAATCCCTGCTTCCCTCTGCGAAGGGCCTATCTTTTACTTTTATGTAAGAGTCAGTAGTATTCCTTCTCATTCCAACCTACTCTTTAGTTGGCAAGCATCATGTGATGGAAAGATCTGAGCATATATGGCCATTCAAATATATTTGATCATGAATTATTATTGTTGACAATTATCTATATGATAATTAAGTTGGGAGGCGAAACATTAAGCCCCTATCTTTCTCTGTGTTCGATGGATGCTATTTGTTCTAAAAATATGCTTTGAGTGGTAGCAATCATGGAAGACTATATGAAAGTTGAGTATGTGGAGTTTGCTAAATCAAAGCTCTGACATAGACTCTTCCTGGAAATAAGATGAATTGTAATTGTTTGATGACTAATAACACGGTTTGTTAGTTCTCAAGAAAGTTTATGATCTATACTTTAACATGTGAATAGTTTGTTACTTGATCATGCAAAGTTCTATGAGTTGAGCTACTATTATAACATATAATGATGCTAGAAAAGGTGATTGAAATTATCATTGATCAAACTTATGCACTTGCTAGCATTCACACTTCATAAATTCTTTCTTTTATCATTCACCTACTCGAGGACGAGCAGGAATTAAGCTTGGGGATGCTGATACGTCTCCAACATATCTATAATTTATGAAGTATTCATGCTATTATATTATCCATCTTGGATGTTTAATGGGCTTTACTATGCACTTTTATATTATTTTTTGGACTAATTAACCCAGAGCCCAGTGCCAGTTTCTGTTTTTTCCCTTGTTTCTGTGTTTCGCAGAAAAGGAATATCAAACGGAGTCCAAACGGAATGAAACCTTCGGGAAAGTTATTTTTGGAACGGAAGCAATCCAGGGGACTTGGAGTGCACGTCAGGAAATCAACGAGGAAGGCACGAGGCAGGGGGGCGCCCACCCCCTGGGCGCGCCCTCCACCCTCGTGGGCCCCTTGTGGCTCCCCTGACGTATTTCTTCCTACTATATATACCAATATACCCTAAAACGATTGGGGAACAGAAGAGATCGGGAGTTCCACCGCCGCAAGCCTCTGTAGCCACCAAAAACCAATCGGGACCCTGTTCCGGCACCCTGCCGGAGGGGGGAACCCTCACCGGTGGCCATCTTCATCATCCCGGCGCTCTCCATGACGAGGAGGGAGTAGTTCACCCTCGGGGCTGAGGGTATGTACCAGTAGCTATGTGTTTGATCTCTCTCTCTCTCGTGTTCTTTATTTGGCACGATCTTGATGTATCTTGAGGTTTGCTATTATAGTTGGATCTTATGATGTTTCTCCCCTCTACTCTCTGGTAATGGATTGAGTTTTCCCTTTGAAGTTATCTTATCAGATTGAGTCTTTAATGATTTGAGAACACTTGATGTATGTCTTGCGTGGGATAACCGTGGTGACAATGGGTTATTCTATTGATTCACTTGATGTATGTTTTGGTGATCAACTTGCGGGTTCCGCCCATGAACCTATGCATAGGGGTTGGCACACGT
Source organism: Triticum aestivum (assembly GCF_018294505.1). Lineage (NCBI taxonomy): Eukaryota > Viridiplantae > Streptophyta > Magnoliopsida > Poales > Poaceae > Triticum > Triticum aestivum. The sequence goes on along the minus strand of NC_057814.1, from coordinate 484,753,835 downwards.
TTTTGTCTTGACACTCCGGTAGAAACTTTGGGGCACTCTTTGAGGTTCTATGTGTTGGTTGAATAGATGAATCTGAGATTGTGTGATGCATATCGTATTATCATACCCACGGATACTTGAGGTGACATTGGAGTATCTAGGTGACATTAGGGTTTTGGTTGATGTGTGTCTTAAGGTGTTATTTTACTATGAACTCTAGGGCTGTTTGTGACACTTATAGGAATAGCCCAATGGATTGATCGGAAAGAATAACTTTGAGGTGGTTTCGTACCCTACCATAATCTCTTCGTTTGTTCTCCGCTATTAGTGGCTTTGGAGTGACTCTTTGTTGCATGTTGAGGGATAGTTATGTGATCCAATTATGTTATTATTGTTGAGAGAACTTGCACTAGTGAAAGTATGAACCCTAGGCCTTGTTTCAACGCATTGCAATACCATTTACGCTCACTTTTATCATTAGTTACCTTGCTGTTTTTATATTTTCAGATTACAAAAACCTATATCTACCATCCATATTGCACTTGTATCACCATCTCTTCTCCGAACTAGTGCACCTATACAATTTACCTTTGTATTGGGTGTGTTGGGGACACAAGAGACTCTTTGTTATTTGGTTGCAGGGTTGTTTGAGAGAGACCATCTTCATCCTACACCTCCCACGGATTGATAAACCTTAGGTCATCCACTTGAGGGAAATTTCTACTGTCCTACAAACCTCTGCACTTGGAGGCCCAACAACGTCTACAAGAAGAAGGTTGTGTAGTAGACATCAGTCACCACCAGAGCCTTTTGCAGGCGAAGAACACTTTTGTCAGGATAGCTTGTACTAGCTGTCCCCTTTCAAATTTGCCTGCTGTTGTTGGCTCCCTTCCCGCTCTATATTTGGGAAGAGGACCAGGGCCTATATAAGTTGGGCTAGCCACCACAGAGGGGGGAGGAGTTCTGATCCACCAGTCCACAGAGCACAAGAACACCTCAACTTAAGGAGGCTGTTCTTCCCCTTGTACTGTTCATCATCAGCCCAAGAGGCAATCCACCACCACACACTGGAGTAGGGTATTACACCACAATGGTGGCCCGAACCAGTATAAACCTCGTGTCTCTCCGTGTTGTGAGTTCGTCGAGTTCGTCCGTGAGATCTTAGCGAGCTAGGGCGTGGATCGGTAGGAAGGAAAGAACTTTGCGCGCACCCCAGAGTTCGAACCTTAAGGTTTTGCAAGAACCCCAGATCCGACATTTGGCATGCCAGGTAGGGGTGCGCCGTAGCTTCTCTCCACCGGCCTACGCCCCACGCCGCCACACTTTGCCCCCATGGCGGGTGCCCCGCCATCCGCTCCTGCGGCCGGTGTCGACGACGGGGCCAGGGGGCTCCGAGCCCCGGCCCCCGCCCTGCGACGGGAGCGATGGCCACCCAAGTTCAGGCCGGAGATGCCGCCGCGCTACGACGGCGCGACGGACCCTACGCCGTTCCTACTGGTGTACAAGGAGGCCGTCCTCGAGGCCGGGGGAGACGACAAGGTCATGGCCAACTGGTTCCCCATGGCCCTCGTTGGCGAGCCACGCGCCTGGCTGCTCAACCTCCCTGGATCCACGGTGGCGTCCTGGGGGAAACTCCGCGACCTCTTCACTGCTCGCTACGCGGTGCCGGCGCACCACGCAGTCGCAGCCCTGCTAGGCGGTCACAAGCACCGCCTTCAGATCGACACGTCAAGCCGTTCCTCCGTCAGATTGGGGCCGCTTCCAAGCGCCCGGGGGCTCCCCCAAGTTGGGCTGCGCCAAGCCGACCTCACCTTCAGCTTAGAAGACCACCCTGGCTCCACCACTGGCTCGGGCATGCTCCCAATGCTCTGCACGCCCACCATCTGCAATGTGGCTGTTACCAAGACCCTCATCGATGGCGGTGCCGGCCTCAACTTGCTCTTCGTGGAGGCCTTCAGCCTTCTTCACGTGCCGCTCGAGCGGCTTAGTCTCCGCAAGCCCTTCTCGGGAGTTGGTGGCGGCGCTGCCCACTCTCTGGGACAGATCCGTCTCCCAGTCACCTTCGGCACACACGACAACTACCGCACCGAGCTGGTCGACTTTGACATCGCCCGCATCAGCCTCCCGTACAATGCCATCCTCAGGTACCCGGCTCTCGCCCAGTTCATGGCGGCGACTCACCCGGCCTACAACCTCATGAAGATGCCTGGGATCAAGGGCGTCCTCACCATCAAGGGAGACACCAAGGAGCCCGTAACGGCACTCAAGCTTGCCTTCAAGACCGCAGCGGCGGCGCAGCCCGACGGCGCCGGTACCGCCGAAGCCAAGGAGGCCGCGCCCACCAAGAAGAAGCAGTTGTTCACCCAAGACAAGGCGGAAACCAAGCAGGTGCCAGTCAATGAGGACGGACCCTCGGGAGCCACCTTCACCATACGTGCCGGCCTCGGTCCCGTCCAAGAAGAGGCGCTGGTAAGGTTCTTGCGCGCAAACAAGGATATATTCGCATGGGAGCCCAATCAGCTGGTGGGGGTTCCGAGAGAGATGATTCAGCATCACTTAAGGGTGTGCCCCAACATGCACCTTGTCAAGCAACGAGCGAGGTGGCAATCCACGGAGAAGCAGGCCTTCATCGTCCAGGAGACCCGCAAGCTGGAGGCGGTGGGTGCCATTCGCGAGGTTCGGTATCCCACATGGCTGGCAAACCCAGTCATAGTGCCGAAGAAAGGCGGGAAGGAACGGATGTGTGTCGACTTCACCAACCTTAACAAAGCTTGCCCCCAAGATCCGTTCCCGCTCCCGCGTATCGACCAGATCGTCGACTACACCACCGAGTGCGACTTGTTGTGTTTCCTAGATGCGTTCTCAGGATATCACCAGATCAAGATGGCGGTGGAAGATGTGGAGAAGAAAGGCTTCCTGACCCCGTGTGGGGTGTACTGCTACACTTGCATGCCCTTCGGGCTGCGCAACGCAGGCACGACCTTTCAGCGACTAATGCACATCGCCTTGGGGCGACAGCTCGGGAGAAACACAGAGGCCTACGTCGACGACATAGTGGTAAATTCTCGGGAGGCGAGAACCTTGATTCAAGACTTGGAGGAGACCTTCGAGAGCCCGCGCCAGGTGAACTTGCGGCTTAACCCGGAGAAGTGTGTGTTTGGTGTCCCTTTCGGCAAGCTGCTGGGATTCCTCGTGTCCCACAGAGGGATCGAGGTGAACCCAGAGAAGATCAAGGCCATCGAGGACATGAGCCCACCACAGACCCTCAAAGAGATGCAGAAGCTGGCGGGACGAGTGACTTCGTTGGGGCGTTTCATCTCCAAGCTAGGAGTGTGCGCCTTACCCTTCTTCACGTTCATGAAGAAGAAGGGCCCGTTCGAGTGGACCGCAGAGGCCGACTGAGCCTTCCAAGACATCAAGAAGTACCTGACCAGCCCTCCGGTGATGGTGGCACCTCGACCTCTCGAGCCCCTAGTGCTCTACCTTGCCGCCGCCCCGTACTCCGCCAGCGCAGCGCTGGTGGCGGTTCGGGAGGAGCACCAATCCAAGGGCCCATTGTGCCAAGCTATAGCTGCAGTAATGCAGGGTCAAGAAGGCGCCGCAAAAGCCTTGGCAGTAGAAGACCAAGCTCAGCAAGACGATGTTGCCGAAATTCCCGAAAGCAGTCAGGCCTTAGGAGCCCATTCACCTCATGAGACGCCCCAATCTCCGCAAGACCCGAGACTCAACAGCGCGCCAGCCCTCGTCGAGCACCCGGTGTACTTTGTTAGCACTGTGTTGCGGGACGCGAGGGCACGATACCCCATGCCTTAGAAGCTCCTGCTCGCGCTATTGGTGGCCTCACGCAAGCTGCGGCACTACTTCCAGGGCCACCCTATCAAGGTCGTCTCGGCCTACCCATTGGAGGGGTGCTCAGGAGCCCCAACTCAGCTGGAAGGGTCGCTGAGTGGAACATCGAGCTGCAAGCATTCTAGTTGGAGTTCAGCACCACCAGGGTCATCAAGGGGGCCGCGCTCGCTGATTCTATGGCGGAATGGACGGATGCCCCGACACTCGAAGAAGGCGAAGACCAATCCACCTCGCCAGGAAGCGAGGCACTGGACGGTTGGGTCATGTACTTCGATGGCACCTTCACGCACCAGGGCGCAGGGGCTGGAGCAGTACTAATCTCGCCCACTCAGGATAAGCTCTACTACGCCGTGCAACTCTGATTCTAGCACGGCAAGAAGGTCTCCAACAACATCGCAGAATACGAAGGCCTGATAGCTGGCCTGAAGGCCGCATCAGCTCTGGGGGTGAAGCACCTTATCGTTAGAGGCGACTCGCAGCTTCTCGTCAACTTCTCCAACAAAGTATGCGAGCCGAAGGACGAGCATATGGAGGCATACCTCACGGAGGTGCGCAAGATGGAGAAGAAGTTCATGGGCCTGGAGCTACAGCACGTGCCCTCGGGCACCAACAAGGAAGCCGACGACATCGCCAGGAGAGCATCCAAGCGGCAGCCGCAAGAGCCCGGCGTCTTTGAGGAACGGCTCTTCAAGCCATGAGTGACACCACCACTTTCAAGCAAGGCTCGGCCTCGGGAGGAGCTCCCACAGCCACCTGCCACGGGAGCCCCAGCCTGTGGCCCGACCTCAGGAGCTCGCCTGCTCTTGGTGCTGGAGCCCCAGGAGGAATGCTAGACCATGGAATTCAAGGAATACCTGATGCAAGGGATGCTGCAGGAGAAGGAAGAGGACGCAGAGCGCGTGCCCGGCAAGCCACGGCATACTGTATCTAGGACGGTGAGTTGTACAGGAAGCGACCGAACGATGTTACGCTGTGCTGCATCTCCAGTGACCAAGGAAAGGAGTTGCTGGTTGACATACACGGTGGGGACTGCGGACACCACTCGTCGTCATGGACTCTCGTCGGCAAGGTGTTCTGCAGTGGATTCTACTGGCCCACGGCGCTCAACGACGCAGCCGAGTTGGTGAAATCCTGCGAGGCTTGCCAGTTCCACGCCAAGCAAATTCATCAGCCGACTTAGGGCCTCCGGACCATCCCGCTCACGTGGTCGTTCGCGGTCTGGGGGCTGGACATCCTGGGCCCGTTCCCTCGAGCGCCAGGGGGCTACCGCTACCTCTACGTCGCCATCGACAAGTTCACCAAGTTGGCGGAAGTGGAAGCCGTCCGTACCATCCCAGCCGGCTCTGCTGTCAAGTTCATGAAGGGCCTCATGAGCCGCTTCGGGGTCCCCAACCGCATCATCACAGATAACGGCTCGCAGTTTACTAGTAACCTCTTCAAAACCTACTGTGCTAACCTTGGAACGCAGATTTGCTATGCTTCGGTGGCGCACCCCAGGAGCAATGGCCAGGCCGAACGCGCCAACGCGGAGGTTCTGAGGGGCCTCTAGACCAGGACCTTCAAGAAGAAGCTCGAGGCCTGTGGCAGGGGCTGGCACGACGAGCTTCAGTCCGTGCTGTGGTCCATCCGCACCACCGCCACCAAGCCAACGGGCGAGACCCCATTCTTCCTTGTCTACGGAGCTGAAGTAGTCCTCCCTCACGAGGTCAAGCATCGCTCCGCACGGGTCCTAGCGTTCGACGAAACGCAGCAGGACGCCACGCGGGGGATGGATCTCGTGCTGGGGGAGGAACGTCGTCGCGAAGCTGCGCTGAGGGCGGCAAGGTACCAGCCAGCGCTGCGGCGATACCACTGCTGCAACATCCGCTCCAGGACGCTCGAGGTGGGCGACCTCGTCCTGAGGCGGGTCCTCTCCAGGGAAGGGCTGCACAAGCTCTCACCCATGTGGGAGGGCCCGTTCAGGGTTGTCCATGTCTCCAGGCCTGTCGCCGCGCGCCTGGAGACATAGGACGGGATACCCATCTAGAAGGCCTAGAACATCCAGCACCTCCGGAAGTTCTACCCATGAAGCAAGGCCCAGAGCCTGTGAAGAAGGCCCGGTGCCTGTGAAGAATCGCCGCCCCTGACACTCTCACGTAATAATGAGTGGGGCTGTACACGCCCCGAAGTCTCAGGAGCGCCGGCCTCGGGCCCCGGGGCTCCGTCCCACACCTAGTGGCAGCACTTAGCTCCGCGCTGGTGAGAAGACTTGAAGACTAGATTAGGTGCCGGACGCGGCTTTTCATTTGCTTTCCGTAGTTGGCTCGCTTTTTCTTAACCGAAGTTTGCTTTTAGTGTTCCTTGCTGATTCGATTCCCTCGCCTCTTACCGCATTTTCTGGCTCTGATTCGCTCGTGTTCTCTCTCTCGGATACCTCGCGAGGGGGCTAGGCAGGTGCCCTCACGAGCATTTTTCTCCTCTCTGCCTTCTCGTGAGCCACCCTCGTTCGAGCGCATCTCTCCTAGTCCGTGCCCCACGGGTACCGTGATACAAAGCGCCAGGGTAAGGCTTTGGTGGACGGCAAATCTTCTAGCGCACCTCCTAATGAATTTTTGCAGTTCCTGAGCAAGCACAGACCACCAGGTCAGGGTGGACACGAGGAAACAAACACCTCGTAAGGAAGAGGGCGTCCCGGATGCACCAGGTTAAGTTATCTTTGTGCAAAATAGCAACACGGCACGGGAACAACACGCATAGTGCAATAACCAAGGAACCACAGTTCGATACTCGCCCCTCTGGGCCCATACTGGTTTCATTGTTTGATGCAGGAAAAAGAGCAAAACAAAAGCAGCGTTGCACCGATCCATGAAGGCAGGCTGTAACGCCCACGATGCGGCTATATCTCGCACGTGTCGAGGCACGACTTAGAGGCATAACCGCATTGTGGTTTTGTCGCAAGAAGGGTCATCTTCACACAATCCCATGTAATGAACAAGAGTGGGATAAAGAGTTGGCTTACAATCGCCACTTCACACAATACATAAATAAATTCATACATCAATCAGAGTACACACATAGGTCCGAGTACGGAACCAAAAGAAAAGAAGACAACCCCAAATGCTAGATCCCCGATCGTCCCAACTGGGCTCCACTACTGATCATCAGGAAACGAAACATGGTAACGACCAAGGTCCTCGTCGAACTCCCACTTGAGCTCAGTTGCTTCACCTGCACTGGTATCATCGGCACCTGCAACTGTTTTGGAAGTATCTGTGAGTCACGAGGACTCAGCAATCTCACACCCGCGAGATCAAGACTATTTAAGCTTAAGGGTAGGAAAGGGGTAGTGAGGTCTAGCTGCAGCAAGCACTAAGCATATATGGTGGCTAACATACGCAAATAAGAGCGAGAAGAGGAGCAACGGAACGGTCGTCAACTAGTAATGATCAAGAAGTGATCCTGAAACTACTTACGTTCATGCATAACCGGAACCGTGTTCACTTCCCGGACTCCGCCAAAAAGAGACCATCATGGCTACACACACGGTTGATGTATTTTAAATAAGTCAAGTGTCAAGTTCTCTACAACCGGACATTAACAAATTCCCATCTGCCACATAACCGCGGGCACGGCTTTCGAAAGATAATACCCTGCAGGGGTGTCCCAACTTAGCCCATCATAAGCTCTCACGGTCAACGAAGGATAGACCATCTCCCAGGAAGACCCGATCAGTCTCGGAATCCCGGTTTACGAGACATTTCGACAATGGTAAAACAAGACCAGCAAAGCCGCCCGAATGTGCCGACAAATCCCGATAGGAGCTGCACATATCTCGTTCTCAGGGCACACCGGATGAGGCAGACGTCGGGTTGGCATAGACCCTGGTTACCCAGGGGGCGCCGGACATCGCTCGGTTTTGACCAGCACTTGAAGGAGCACCGGCCCAGGGGGGTAAAATAAAGATGACCCTTGAGTCTGCAGAACCCAAGGGAAAAAGGCTTAGGTGGCAAATGGTAAAACCAAGGTTGGGCCTTGCTGGAGGAGTTTTATTCAAAGCGAACTGTCAAGGGGGTCCCATAAATCACCCAACCGCATAAGGAACGCAAAATCAAGGAACATAACACCGGTATGACGGAAACTAGGGCGGCAAGAGTGGAACAAAACACCAGGCATAAGGCCGAGCCTTCCACCCTTTACCAAGTATATAGATGCATTAATTAAATAAGAGATATTGTGATAACCCAACATAAACATAATCCAACATGGAGCAATCTTCATCTAAACCTGCAACTAGCAACGCTATAAGAGGGGCTGAGCAAAAGCGGTAACATAGCCAAACAACGGTTTGCTAGGAAGGGTGACAAAGGTTAGAGGTGGTTTCATGGCAATTTGGGAGGCATGATATAGCAAGTGGTAGGTAGCGCGGCATAGCACTAGAGCGAACAACTAGCAAGCAAAGATAGAAGTGATTTTGAGGGTATGGTCATCTTGCCTGAAATCCCGCTAGGAAGAAGAACGAGTCCATGAAGAAGACAAACGGATGTAGTCGAACGAATCCTGACGACTTCGGAACGAAACCGAAGCTAACGAGAGAAGCAACCCGGAAAGAAACAAACAACATAGTAAACAACCACCACATACACATGGCATGATGCCCAAACAAGTATGATGCATGTCCGGTTTAAATATGCGTGGCGTGGCAAAGTGCAACAAACAATACTACAAGTTAAGTGGAGCTCAATATGCAACGAGTTGCATATTGAAGAAACACCACATTTAGTTATTTAGTTAACTCTCGGTTGTGTACCCCATGATAATAAATGTTGTTAAACATGGCAAAAGGTGAAGCATAAGTAAACTAACTATTTAGGCAAGTTTAAATGAGGCCGGAACAACAAACAACAATTCTGGAAAATCCTCATGTCCATATTTTAGATTTGGTACTGTTCTGCCATAAACACAATTTTAATGTTGTTAACCAGCAAAATAAAGTGCACCAAGTTAAACTATACATTTTTCTACCCCATTTACATATATAATTTATTAAAATCCGAGCTACGGTTATTTAGTTATGAATTAAAGCATTTTAGTATGGCATTATGCAAAATAAACACAAACAGCATGTTAAACATTTTATCATGGGATGAAAGTGGCATATTATTAATCTACACAAAATTCTAAGTATTTTACATGTTTGAAACATTTTAATCCGATGCATGGTTGTGGAGTTATTAAAGCGTGAACATGGAGGGTTTTGCTGTAAACATGCAGTTTCTCTGGAAATTAGATAAATCGTCCAGAGCAGAAAAAAATAGATCGGGCTGGAAATGGTGCACTGCTCACATTGGGCCCAGAGGAGAAGATGGGCCGGCTTGGTGAAGGACCTGGCAGGCCGAGGCTGGAGCTGGGGCTGGGCCGACTTGCGCGGGAGGCTAGGCCAAGGCGCTCTCTTGGCTTGGTCAACGCATGCGGGCTGGAGCGGTTCGACGCGAAGCAGGGGAGGCAGCAGGCGCGGCTTGGACTCCGGCGAGGACGAGGCAGGGCAGCGGCGCCCTGGAACTTGCAGGAGACGGCGAAGCGGGACTTGGCGCTGGGGTCGTCCTCCTCGCGTGCGATGACGAAGCAGAAGGGGACGGCGGCAGGGACTTGGCGAAGACAGGAGACGGCATCTTGGCGCGGTTTCGACGAAGGGCAACGCCGGAACGACGGGGACGCGGGTCTCCAAGGTGGCGGCCGCACGCACGAAGCAGAGGCACGGCGGTCTACAGGAGGCTGAAGAGGGACTTGGCGGAGCGAGGGCGCACGGGAACCGGCCGGATCCGAGGCCAGGGCGGCGGCTTGGGGAGGCAGATGAAGCACTCGTTCGTCCCGCACGAGCGGAAGCAGTGGGAGCATAAGTGCAGGGGGAGCCCCGGAGATGGGGACGACAGGTGGACGAGGGGGCGGATCCGAGCCACTGGTGCTCCGGTGGAACAGCAGCGGCGGAGTAGCATCTGGGCACAGGGACGCGAGCTCCTCTCAACGGCCATGGCGGAGAGCTCCTGTAGAAGAAGATGAGAGGCAGTCCCGTGAGAGAAAGAGACATGAAGAAGGGAAACGGGAGGAAGCAGAGGAGAGGGACGCGAGGGTCTTGCTGGAAGTGGTCCCCGGTGGAGCTCGGCGAGCATCTCCTCGGGCGCGAAACAGGTAGCGCTTGGAGGGGACGTGCTGCTCTACAAGTGCTGGACGCGTCCATGGAGGCAGGGGAGGCCGCGGCGGAGGTCGATCGAGGGGGGTGCTGGTTGGGTTCGCTGTAGAGACGAGGAGGAGAAGGTGGTGGCTTGCTGGTTGGTGGGATGGGGAAAATGAGGAGAATGCAGGATCGATTGGGTGGATCGGGCAAGATCCCGAGGAAAGGGGGACAACTAGTGGCGGCGGATGGGATGGATGGAATGGATCCCTAGAAAATAGGGTTTGGACTGTATAAATAGCTAGGTGGACTAGCTTAAGGCAAAACAGACCCTCCGATCAAAATTGAACGGTCGAGAAAAATAGGCTATGGGCGTCCAACTAACAAAACGGAGATATTTTATAGATGTTTGGGGATGATCCGGATTCAACGGTAACAAAAGTCCGGTTTGGGTTCGGGGAAGTTTCGGACACGGCAAGAGGTCGATGCACCATACAGAGAGACTCCGGTTTTGGCAAGAGGGCAAACGAATAACAAGGTTAGTCTCCGAACGAACAACAAAAGCAAGGGGAGACGCGGCACCTACGAGCGGATGCAAGTTTTAAGAAAACATGTGGATGCAATGCGTATGATGACATGATGAAATGCAACAAAAAAAAACACGCGGCAACAATGCAAAACATGGAAAGTGTCTGGAGCGTCGGTCTCGGGGCGCTACAACACTCCACCACTACAAGAGGATCTCGCCCCGAGATCTAGGATGGCACCGGAGATAAACGGGAGGGGAAGAGAAGAGGTAAAACTAATTGCTTCTTAGACAAATGAGTGAAACCAAAGAACCTTTTGGGGTTGAACAAATCGAAAGAAATGACCCAACAGAGATAAGCGAATTGAGAGCACTCCGTAGTAAACGGAAGCAAGGAACACCATGAGAACCTTGAGGTTAAGTGACACGATAAATATTTAAACCACTCCGGTTTAAACAAGATAGGGAAGGAATAAGAATGAAATAATTTGGGCAGCACTCCGACTGTAAATGGAAGGAATTGAACATGAACTTAACAAGATGAGAGGATACTTAATGAAATCAACAGCACACTGCCTCCGGAACTAATGAAACAATGGCACAAGGGGTAAGAAAGATTTCAGACAGCCCTCCGGTTGAGGAAGGAGACAAAACTTGATAAGATGAGAGAACTCGAATGAAAACACGACACTCCGGTTAAATGGATAAGTAAGAAAAGAACACGATCCTCACAATTCGAGATGATGAGCGAAGAGAGCAACATCACCATGCCTCCGGAAGAAAAGAAAAATAGAAGATAGATCATTGGAATAAAGACTGGAGAAGAAAATGACAACTTCTGCCACAAATGAGCTTGGAAAGCATCCTTCCAAGAAGGTAATAACGGAGTTGTTGGGAAATCAACAATGAAAAGAACAAGCTTGTTGTGGGCTTATGGAACACATCTCAAAATTATGAGGTGACAACCCGCCACTAACGGAAGCAATTGCTTGCTTGAGATCAACGAAGAGATGAGAACTTCTCTCGCCGAGAGGATAGGAGAAAACTTGGATCAATGATAGACACCACAAATAGCTACATTCCTTCGGGAAGGCTATAGGTGAAATATAACCCAATACAACTCCAATAAAAAGATTGATTGGTTGAAAAGATCTCTTGAACAAACAGAAAATGATGAATTTAAATATATCACTCTTGAAAACTTGTGAATCATGAAACGCGAAGGGAAATTATCAAGAATGACATAACACCATCCCAAAAGATAATTGGGAAAGAATTGCACTTCGGAATGCAAGATGAAGAATGCTTGAACTCCTCAAAACAAAACATGTGTTGAACACCATGTTTATTTTAGGGTATAGCTTGGCGGATCTTAACTCCGAGAGAAATCTTGAAGAACAATTGAAGAATGAAAAGAATCCTTGCAATGATTTAGATGGGGCTTTGAAATGATATAATCGAAATAACTTGGAGCTCCGGAAAGAAAAATGAACAACTTGGAACCGAGAATTTTCATGAACCTCCGGAATAAGGAATTGAATTTTACTCGATGAAGCAAGAATAAGAATTACATTATGATTATCCTTCATCAATTACATTGATGACAAGCAATGGATTTGGCATACTACTTATTCTCGTAGAAAGGATTTAGATAGATATTGCGCAAACTTGGGAAGGTCTTCATCGAACCACCGGTAGGATTGAAACAACGAATAAATATATATGATAACGAAGGAAGAGAACTCTTGAACGAACCACCGTAAGAATTGGAAATGAAAGTAGCAAAGGCACAATTCACCGGGAAGAATTAGAAAAAATGAATAAAGATACTTGACGGAATATAAATATATGAGAACGAAGAGATCACAAACTGACTAGGGAATACTTGAGCGATGCACCATAAGATTTGGAGAACGAGATCCAAAAGCTGAGAATGAATAATTATGACATGATGGCCTTTGGATGATCAAGAAACGAAAACAACTCATGAAAATGCTCCGTATGGTTATGAAAAGAATTCTCGCAATCGAAAACAATTATGAGAGGATGGCATCAAGTTAGAACCATGAATCTTCAAGAGAACGGACCAAGATTTAAGAGAAACTCTTCTTCAGTCTTCAAATGTTGAGAATGATGACGAGAAACACCACCATGAATTGTTGAGGCACTCCGGAACCATGAAGAATAGAAAGGTTGAATCAACAATGAAAAGAATTTGAAAGATCTTGGAGAAAGACATATGAGTGATGATAACCCATCCTTACGTCAAACTTTGAAACTAATTTGAGAATAACTCCAGAAAAATTAGAAGAGTCAGGTAAGATCCTGGAAAAAGACCTGTGGGTTAGGGCCCACTCAAAAGAAACACCGTTGAAATGATTACTTGAAAAAGAGATTCCACCGGTTGAATTAAATGGCTTGAATGATATAACAACCTCAAAATCCCTTGAACGGATTGAGAATGGAAAGCACGAATCTTCTGAGATATGTTCAACACTCCGGAACAAATGAATAGCGAGAGCTGAATGATTACGAGGTGCACCGGTACTAGAGAAACATTTGAAACGAGGAAAAGATATGATCGACAAAGCTTGAATTTAATCCAACGGAGAAGAATACAAGAATGAAGAATGATGAACTTGAAGTTTCGTGAGCATCTTCACGAGAAATCACCGGTTAAGAACATTGATGGAAAAGAATGGAGAAACTTCACATCCATAAGATGGATACATGATTAAGAAATCTGAATCCTTGAAGAAAGAGGGTGGGAGGGCGGGAAAACAAAGGCAACTTGGGGCAGATGGAATAAACACCGTTGCAAAGAACTGAGAATCGATCTCGCGAATGTTGAAATGATCAGATCCACTTGAAGAGAAGCACGTCGGTTAGAAAAGAATTGGCATGACAATCTCGATGATCAAGAAGGCTTAGTATCCACATAGAAATAGGGGAACACCGCTTAGGGAAAGGTATGGATTGAACATTTGACTTCGAAGCAACTCGAATACCACAATTCAAAACAAAACAAAGTATTTGGCTTGCGGAATAAGCCGGAACAAACATATGATAGAGATTTCGTTTGAAGTTTTCGTGGTGGGGCCCACACGGGCTCAATCGTACAGAACCATCATGTACAAGGCAGTGCACGTGACATACGAAGCGTCCCCGAGTCGGCATAGCCAAGGACTCTTTAAGACACTACGAGACCACTGTAAAACTAACCGTGGAAAGGCGGACCACTAGACGTCGAACCCCAATCTCATATCATGCATCTGTCGGAAAGATATCCTAGGAGCTACTTGAATTCCCACTTATAAACTCCCGAAAATTTCTGGTTATGCAATCAGGTGTTGGGGATACAGGGGACACAAAATATATCACCCAAACTAACAATACCTAGATCCAGCTGTATCCATCCTTCAACACATAACCAAGAAACTTTCAGAAATCATTTACCTGAACCTTTGAAAAGCATCCGTTATACGAGTTATGGCAATACTCCCGAACTCCCGCCCCAGTACTGGGTGGCGTCGAGGTGATCTCACCAACAACTGCATAAAAGAGATTTTCGATGTCGGGGAAACTCAGGTATTCCAGAACTGCAACGATAAAATTGTGACGACAATACCTCGGAGCTCAACTCCCCGGGACACTGCCACAACCCCTAAATGTCAGGAGGCACCAAGAACAATGTTCTCGTCACAAAACCATCGGAACGATTCCAAGATACCCGCGTGATCCTAAAATTATTTTTAGTGAAATTTGAGGAGAGAAGAGTCAAAATTTCTACGTCAGGGGACCTCACCAGAGCGACGAAGGGACTGAGGAGTAAAAAGAATCCAAGTCTCCGATATATATAATCCTAAGACTCAAAACATTTTGTTCTAGACTCAACAACGCCAGCGATTCGATCAAGCAGGGGGCTCCTAAGTCGGGGATGGCTCTGATTACCAACTTGTAACGCCCACGATGCGGCTATATCTCCCACGTGTCGAGGCACGACTTAGAGGCATAACCGCATTGTGGTTTTGTCGCAAGAAGGGTCATCTTCACACAATCCCATGTAATGAACAAGAGTGGGATAAAGAGTTGGCTTACAATCGCCACTTCACACAATACATAAATAAATTCATACGTCAATCAGAGTACACACATAGGTCCGAGTACGGAACCAAAAGAAAAGAAGACAACCCCAAATGCTAGATCCCCGATCGTCCCAACTAGGCTCCACTACTGATCATCAGGAAATGAAACATAGTAAAGACCAAGGTCCTCGTCGAACTCCCACTTGAGCTCAGTTGCGTCACCTGCACTGGTATCATCGGCACCTGCAACTATTTTGGAAGTATCTGTGAGTCACGAGGACTCAGCAATCTCACACCCGCGAGATCAAGACTATTTAAGCTTAAGGGTAGGAAAGGGGTAGTGAGGTCTAGCTGGAGCAAGCACTAAGCATATATGGTGGCTAACATACGCAAATAAGAGCGAGAAGAGGAGCAACGGAACGGTCGTCAACTAGTAATGATCAAGAAGTGATCCTGAAACTACTTACGTTCATGCATAACCCGAACCGTG
This sequence comes from Triticum aestivum, assembly GCF_018294505.1. Taxonomy (NCBI): domain Eukaryota; kingdom Viridiplantae; phylum Streptophyta; class Magnoliopsida; order Poales; family Poaceae; genus Triticum; species Triticum aestivum. The sequence goes on along the minus strand of NC_057814.1, from coordinate 484,738,758 downwards.
TTCACTTCCCGGACTCCGCCGAAAAGAGACCATCACGGCTACACACACGGTTGATGTATTTTAAATAAGTCAAGTGTCAAGTTCTCTACAACCGGACATTAACAAATTCCCACCTGCCACATAAACGCGGGCACGGCTTTCGAAAGATAATACCCTGCAGGGGTGTCCCAACTTAGCCCATCATAAGCTCTCACGATCAACGAAGGATAAACCTTCTCCTAGGAAGACCCGATCAGTCTCGGAATCTCGGTTTACGAGACATTTCGACAATGGTAAAACAAGACCAGCAAAGCTGCCCGAATGTGCCGACAAATCCCGATAGGAGCTGCACATATCTTGTTCTCAGGGCACACCGGATGAGCCAGACGTCGGGTTGGCATAGACCCTGGTTGCCCAGGGGGCGCCGGACATCGCTCGGTTTGGACCAGCACTTGAAGGAGCACCGGCCCAGGGGGGTAAAATAAAGATGACCCTTGAGTCTGCAGAACCCAAGGGAAAAAGGCTTAGGTGGGCAAATGGTAAAACCAAGGTTGGGCCTTGCTAGAGGAGTTTTATTCAAAGCGACCTGTCAAGGGGGTCCCATAAATCACCCAACCGCGTAATGAACGCAAAATCAAGGAACATAACACCAGTATGACGGAAACTAGGGCGGCAAGAGTGGAACAAAACACCAGGCATAAGGCCGAGCCTTCCACCCTTTACCAAGTATATAGATGCATTAATTAAATAAGAGATATTGTGATATCCCAACATAAACATAATCCAACATGGAGCAATCTTCATCTTCACCTGCAACTAGCAACGCTATAAAAGGGGCTGAGCAAAAGCGGTAACATAGCCAAACAACGGTTTGCTAGGAAGGGTGACAAAGGTTAGAGGTGGTTTCATGGCAATTTGGGAGGCATGATATAGCAAGTGGTAGGTAGTGCGGCATAGCAATAGAGCGAACAACTAGCAAGCAAAGATAGAAGTGATTTCGAGGGTATGGTCATCTTGCCTGAAATCCCGCTAGGAAGAGGAACGAGTCCATGAAGAAGACAAACGGACGTAGTCGAACGAATCCTCACGACTCCGGAACGAAACCGAAGCTAACGAGAGAAGCAACCCGGAAAGAAACAAACAACATAGTAAACAACCACCACATACACATGGCATGATGCACAAACAAGTGTGATGCATGTCCAGTTTAAATATGCGTGGCATGGCAAAGTGCAACAAACAATACTACAAGTTAAGTGGAGCTCAATATGCAACGAGTTGCATATTGAAGAAACACCACATTTAATTATTTAGTTAACTCTCGGTTGTGTACCCCACAATATTAAATGTTGTTAAACCTGGCAAAAGGTGAAGCATAAGTAAACTAACTATTTAGGCAAGTTTAAATGAGGCCGGAACAACAAACAACAATTTCGGAAAATCCTCATGTCCATATTTTAGATTTGTTACTGTTCTGCCATAAACACAATTTTAATGTTGTTAACCAGAAAAATAAAGTGCACCAAGTTAAACTATGCATTTTTCTACCCCATTTACATATATAATTTATTAAAATCCGAGCTACGGTTATTTAGTTATGAATTAAAGCATTTTAGTATGGCATTATGCAAAATAAACACAAACAGCATGTTAAACATTTTATCATGGGAAGAAAGTGGCATATTATTAATCTACACAAAATTCTAAGTATTTTACATGTTTGAAAGATTTTAATCCGATGCATGGTTGTGGAGTTATTAAAGCATGAACATGGAGGGTTTTGCTGTAAACATGCAGTTTCTCTGGAAATTAGATAAATCGTCCAGAGCAGAAAAAAAAGATCAGGCTGGAACTGGTGCGCTGCTCACATTGGGCCCAGAGGAGAAGATGGGCCGGCTTGGTGAAGGAGCTGGCAGGCCGCGGCTGGAGCTGGGGCTGGGCCGACTTGCGCGGGAGGCTACGCCGAGGCGCTCGGTTGGCTTGGTCAACGCGAGCGGGCCGGAGCAGTTCGACGCGAAGCAGGGGAGGCAGCAGGCGCGGCTTGGACTCCGGCGAGGACGAGGCTGAGCAGCGGCGCCCTGGAACTTGCGGGAGACGGCGAAGCGGGAATTGGCGCTGGGGTCGTCCTCCTCGCGTGCGATGACGAAGCAGAAGGGGACGGCGGCAGGGACTTGGCGAAGGCAGGAGACGGCATCTTGGCGCGGTTTCGACGAAGGGCAACGCCGAAACGATGGGGACGCGGGTCTCCAAGGCGGCGGCCGCACGCACAAAGCAGAGGCACGGCGGTCTGCAGGAGGCTGAAGAGGGACTTGGCGGAGCGAGGGCGCACGGGAACCGGCCGGATCCGAGGCCAGGGCGGCGGCTTGGGGAGGCAGACAAAGCACTCGTTCGTCCCGCACGAGCGGAAGCAGCGGCAGCAGAAGTGCAGGGGGAGCCCCGGAGATGGGGACGACAGGTGGACGAGGGGGCGGATACGAGCCACTGGTGCTCCTGTGGAACAGCAGCGGCGAAGGAGCATCTGGGCACGGGGACACGAACTCCTCTCAACGGCCATGGCGGAGAGCTCCTGTAGAAGAAGATGAGAGGCAGTCCCGTGAGAGAGAGAGAGACATGAAGAAGGGAAATGGGAGGAAGCAGAGGAGAGGGACGCGAGGGTCTTGCTGGAAGTGGTCGCCGGTGGAGGCCGGCGAGCATCTCCTCGGGCGCGAAACAGGCAGCGCTTGGAGGGGACGTGCTGCTCTGCAGGTGCTGGACACGTCCATGGAGGCAGGGGAGGCCGCGGCGGAGGTCGATCGAGGGGGGTGCTGGTTGGGTTCGCTGTAGAGACGAGGAGGACAAGGTGGTGGCTTGCTGGTTGGTGGGATGGGGAAAATGAGGAGAAGGCATGATCGATTGGGTGGATCAGGCAAGATCTCGAGGAAAGGGGGACAGCTAGTGGTGGCAGATGGGATGGATGGAATGGATCCCTAGAAAATAGGGTTTGGACTGTATAAATAGCTAGGTGGACTAGCTTAAGGCAAAACGGACCCTCCGAACAAAATTGAACGGTCGAGAAAAATAGGCTATGGGCGTCCAAATAACAAAACGGAGATATCTTATAGATGTTTGGGATGATCCGGATTCAACGGTAATGAAAGTCCGGTTCGGGTTCGGGGAAGTTTCGGACACGGCAAGAGGTCGATGCACCATACAGAGAGACTCCGGTTTTGGCAAGAGGGCAAACGAATAACAAGGTTGGTCTCGGAACGAACAACAAAAGCAAGGGGAGACGCGACAACTACGAGCGGATGCAAGTTTTAATAAACCATGTGGATGCAATGCGTATGATGACATGATGAACTGCAACAAACAAAAATAACACGCGGCAACAATGCAAAACATGGAAAGTGTCTGGAGCGTCGGTCTCGGGGCGTTACATAGGCCCCTAGTGACATCCCGAGCCTAGCCAGCCCCTCCTCGCGCTTCACGGAGGCGCGGCGACGAGACGACCCGCTGCCGCCTTCAAAGCGGGCGCGGCGGCACGGCGGCTGGTCATAGCCACCACTGTTGGAGCTGTCACCGGAGGAAGAGCCACCATAGCTGGACGAGACACGGTCGCCGCCGAGGGCGGGCTCGCCCTCACCCTCGTCGCGACCGTCGCCAAGGCCGAGCTCCTCCTCGCTGTCGTTCGTCTCGGGGCAGCACCCGGCGCGGCGACCATCTTCCCCAAACACCCTCACATAGAGGGTCGCTCCACCATCATACTTGAAGTGGAGGGTGCACTGCCTGCCCAGGCCACGCGCGCGGGCGAACGTCTGCCAGCCGCGGGCCAGGACTATGTTGCCCGCGGCGGAAGTCTCGACCGCGACCCAAGAGGCCTTGCTACAACAACCATCCGCCTGGACCAGAGGCCGGCAGTTGGTCGACGAAGAAGCGTGGGAGCTGGAGCCAGTTGCCAGCCGGGTTCTCCGACCAGACGACGAACTCCGGCAACACTTCTGCCGAATGGAAGCACGGACGGGGAGGCCGCGCCACCATGGCACGCCTCCCTTCGTCAACTTGACCGCCATGGCTGGGACGACCCCCTCCGCGTGCCGCGGCGCCGCCACGACAATGGGCCGTGGCGGGGGTCGTGACGTGCTTGCGCGGACGGCCGCGTCTGCGCTTGGGTGCCGGAGAACCGGGTCCCTCGCGAGGGGCTTTCCCCTTCTCGGCGGCAGAGAACTTCCTTCGTGGCGCCATTAGTGGCACTGCTAGCAATGGAGCGAGGAGGAAGAAGCAAGCGAGCAAGGAAGAGATGGACGACGGGGGCTCCGCCCCCCCCCCCATTTATAGCGGAAGAAGGCCAATCGGTGCCTCCCATGATCGCAGGTAATGATGGTTTTCCTTGCATGTCACAGGGACTTGTCAAATCGAGTAGTTGCCGAGGCAGCATGGGGAAGAGGAGACGCCCACATCCAATCAACCGCCACGCATCGACCGAGGCCGCAGGCTTTTGGGGCCTGCGGCGCTCCGTACTTGACCTTTGGCTTCGCCTCGAAGCCAAGCCCGAGCGCACCTTGGGCCCGGGGGCTACTTTCGGCATTCTGGGAACGGGGGTCCCCAGACTTACCTGCCTGCGGCCCATGGCGTGGCTATGCTAGCGGGCCTGTACGGCCCATCTTCATCAACAAGGCAATCAAGACCTTCGCGAGGAGCCAAGCCTCGTGAGGCAGACGACGCAAGACCTCCTCAGGAGCGGCCTCTCCAGGCTACCTCGCGAGGAGCGGAGATATCACGGCGGGGCAAACCTCACGAGGCTCTCGTGACGTTAGCCATGACGATCGACACCAGGCGGGCGCTAGGCGGGCGCCAGCGCGTGTAGCGTCCTTGTTTCCTCTTTGGTGCTAAGGAGGCAGGCGCAGGCGCGGAGTACCGAGGCATCAGGCAAAGGTTTCCATATCGGTGCAACAATACCAAGACCAGCGGGACGGCAAGATGGAGGTCACCATGGAGCCCAAGACGGCGTCACCACCAGAGCCTTTTGCAGGCGAAGACCACTTTTGTCAGGATAGCTTGTACTAGCTGTCCCCTTTCAAATTTGCCCGCCGTTGTTGGCTCCCTTCCCGCTCGATATTTGGGAAGAGGACCAGGGCCTATATAAGTAGGGCCAGCCACCACAGAGGGGGGAGGAGTTCTGATCCACCAGTCCACAGAGCACAAGAACACCTCATCATCAGCCCAAGAGGCAATCCACCACCACACACTGGAGTAGGGTATTACACCACAACGGTGGCCCAAACCAGTATAAACCTCGTGTCTCTCCGTGTTGTGAGTTCGTTGAGTTCATCCGTGAGATCTTAGCGAGCTAAGGCGTGGATCGGTAGGAAGGAAAGAACTTCGCGCGCACCCCAGAGTTTGAACCTTAAGGGTTTTGCCGGAACCCCAGATCCGACAAAATGAGATCTTGCTTCTGAGGGCATGAACATATTGCATGAGGGCGCGGCTCATGAACTGGGTGCTGTTGTCGGTGATGATCCGGGCAGGGACCTCGAAACGGCACACCAATCCTTTCAAGAACTTGATAGCTGACTAAGCAATCACCTTCCTCGTGGCATCTACTTACGGCCACTTTGTAAAATTTTCGATTGCAACGAACAAGAATTCAAAGCCCTCGGAAGCTCGGGGGAAATGGCCGAGGATATCGAGCCCCCAGACCGAAAACGGCCATGACAAAGGGATTGTCTGAAGAGCTTGGGTAGGCAGATGGATATCCTTGGAATGGAACTGGCAGGCTTCACACTTGGTGACTAGCTCGACCGCATCTTGGAGGGATGTGGGCCAATAGAATCCTTGCCGGAATGCTTTCCCAACCAAAGCCCTTGATCCAATGTGGGAGCCGCACATGCCTTTGTGTATTTCCGCCAGCAGTTCCATTCCTTCTTCCCGACAAATACACTTAAATTTCACAAAGTTGGTCCTTCTTATGTATAGTGTGTCATCGACAAACTGATACATACTGGCCCTCCGGGCTACTATTTCCGCTTCTTCTTGCTATTCGGGAAGTTCTCTAGTTTGGAGGAAATGTCGGGAGAGACTTACCAGAGTCCAATTTCCTTCTTTTCCGAGCCATTGTTGCTGGGGATACGAAGGGCTGAGTCAGATGGAGAACAAAAGTTCCTGGTTCCACAGGAAGCTTCTGCGTAGCGCACTTTGATAGATGATTAGCAATGTTGTTTTATGCACGAGGTACGTGCTCTGTTTGCAATCCATCAAAGCGCTCCTCCAACCTTCTCACTTCCTCAACGTATGCCTCCATCAATGGACTTTGGTAATCCTTGTTGACTTGTCTCACCACAAGTTGTGAATCCCCTCGAATGATCAGCTTCTTGATCCCCAATTATGTGGCAATTCTGAGCCCGGCAAGGTGCCCTTCATACTTTGTTGTATTGTTGGTCGCCTCCTCCTGGTGAAAATGCATCTGGACGACGTACCTCAAGTGCTCTCTAGTATGATCAACGAGAAGCACGCCAGCTCCTACACCTTATAGGGAGAAGGCACCATCAAAATACATGATCTATTCTTGGGGCGCTTCCTTACAGGGGATAATTGTTTCTCGCACTTCTTCATCAGGGGTTGGCATCCATTCTGCAATAAACTCTCCCAATGCCCTGCTCTGAATCATTGACGTGCTTTCAAACTTTAGGCCAAAGCTGGATAACTCCAATGCCCATTCCACTATCTTGCCGGTAGCCTCTGGGTTTCAGAGTATCCTTTGCAACGGGAAGCGGGTGACAACCGTGATCTCATGGGCTTGGAAGTAGTGGTGTGATGACCCACAAGTATAGGGTATCTATCGTAGTCCTTTTGATAAGTAAGAGTGTTGAACCAAACGAGGAGCAGAAGGAAATGATAAGCGGTTTTCAGCAAGGTATTCTCTGCAAGCACTGAAATTATAGGTAACAGATAGTTTTGTGATAGGATAATTTGTAACGAGAAACAAGTATCAAAAGTAAATAAAGTGCAGCAAGGTGGCCCAATCCTTTTTGTAGCAAAGGACAAGCCTGTACAAACTCTTATATAGAGAAAAGCGCTCCCGAGGACACATGGGAATTATCGTCAAGCTAGTTTTCATCACGTTCATATGATTCGCGTTCGGTACTTTGATAATTCGATATGTGGGTGGACCGGTGCTTGGGTGTTGTTCTTACTTGAACAAGCATCCCACTTATGATTAACCCCTATTGCAAGCATCCGCAACTACAAAAGAAGTATTAAGGTAAACCTAACCATAGCATGAAATATGTGGATCCAAATCAGCCCTTTACGAAGCAACGCATAAACTAGGGTTTAAGCTTCTGTCACTCTAGCAACCCATCATCTACTTATTACTTCCCAATGCCTTCCTCTAGGCCCAAATAATGGTGAAATGTCATGTAGTCGACGTTCACATAACACCACTAGAGGAGAGACAACAAACATCTCATCAAAATATCGAACGAATACAAAATTCACATGACTACTAATAGCAAGACTTCTCCCATGTCCTCAGGAACAAACGTAACTACTCACAAAGCATATACATGTTCATAATCAGAGGGGTATTAATATGCATAAAGGATCTGAACATATGATCTACCACCAAAGAAACCAACTAGCATCAACTACAAGGAGTAATCAACACTACTAGCAACCCACAGGTACCAATCCCAGACTTTGAGACAAGAATTGGATACAAGAGATGAACTAGGGTTTGAGAGGAGATGGTGCTGGTGAAGATGTTGATGGAGATTGCCCTCTCCCGATGAGAGGAGCGTTGGTGATGACGATGGCGATGATTTCCCCCTCCCAGAGGGAAGTGTCCCCGACAGAACAGCTCTGCCGTAGCCCTAGATTGGTTCCGCCAAGGTTCCGCCTCGTGGCGGCGGAGTCTCGTCCCAAAAGCTTGCTTATGATTTTTCTTCGTACAAAAGACCTCATATAGCAGAAGATGAGCACTGGAGGGCCAACAGGGGGCCCACGAGGCAGTGGGCGCGCCCAGGGGGGTAGGGCGCGCCCCCCACCCTCGTGGCCAAGGTGTGGGTCCCCTCTAGTATTTCTTCTGCTTAGTATTTTTTATTATTTACAAAAATAACTTTCGTGGAGTTTCAGGACTTTTGGAGTTGTGCAGAATAGGTCTCTAATATTTGCTCCTTTTCCAGCCCAGAATTCCACCTGCCGGCATTCTCCCTCCTTATGTAAACCTTGTAAAATAAGAGAGAATAGGCATAAGTATTGTGACATAATGTGTAATAACAGCCCATAATACAATAAATATCGATATAAAAGCATGATGCAAAATGGACGTATCAACTCCCCCAAGCTTAGACCTCGCTTGTCCACAAGCGGAAGCCGATAATGATAAATATGTCCACATGTTTAGAGGTAGAGGTGTCGATAAAATAAAATACGGAAATGAGGGCATCATGATCATTCTCATAACAGCAACATATATGGATATTGTCATATGATTTCCTATGCTCAAGTAATAATCTATTCACAATGCAAAGTATGAATCAGAAACTTTATTGAGAACCAACAAACTATAATCTCAGTCATCTAAGCAATTGCAATTTATCATAACATCAGAAAGAGTCTATATCAGAGCTTTTTAGCAAGTCCACATACTCAACTATCATTTAGTCTTTCACAATTGCTAACACTCAAGCAATACTTGCGGATACGGAGTTTTAATCGGACACAGAGAAAGATAGGTGCTTATAGTTTCGCCTCCCAACCTTTTACCTCAAGGGTAATGTCAACAATAATAACTCATGCTAAATTACATCCAATTAGATATATATATCAGGATCTTTCCAACATACTATGCTTGCCAAAGAATAAAATGTAAAAAGGAAAGGTGAAGATCACCATGACTCTTGCATAAGGTAGAAGATAAAAGTAAAAGATAGGCCCTTCGGAGAGGGAAGCAGAGGTTGCCATGCGCTTTCAGGGTAGGATGCACAAAATCTTAATGCGGAAGAAAGTCACTTTATATTGCCACTTGTGATATGAACCTTTATTATGCAGTCCGTCGCTTTTATTTCTTCCACATCACAAGATCGTATAAAGCTTATTTCCTCCACACCAATCAATCATACATATTTAGAGAGCAATTTTTATTGCTTGCACCGATGACAACTTACTTGAAGGATCTTACTCAATCCATAGGTAGATATGGTGGACTCTCATGGCAAAACTGGTTTAAGGGTTTTTGGAAGCACAAGTAGTATCTCTACTTGGTGCAAAGAATTTGGCTAGCATAAGGGGGAAAGGCAAGCTCAACATGTTGGATGATCCATGACAATATACTTTATCTCAGATATAAGAAAACATAACCCATTATGTTGTCTTCCTTGTCCAACATAAACTCTTTAGCATGTCATATTTTAATGAGTGCTCATAATCATAAAAGATGTCCCAAATAGTATATTTATATGTGAAACCTCTCTTTCTTTATTACTTCCTATTAATTGCAACAATGACCAAAGCTATGTTTGTCAACTCTCAACAACTTTTAATCGCCATACTCTTTCTATGTGAAGTCGTTACTCTCCACAAGATCAATATGATCTCTTTGTTTCTTTTTATTCTTTTCTCTTTCTTTTATTCCCTCAAGATCATGGCAAAATAATCAAGCCCTTGACTCAACACTAATCTTTATTATATATAGCTCACGGACTCGATTACATAGAGGGATCATAAAGCAAAACTCAAAACTAGATCATACCAAAACTTTTATTCTACTAGATCAAAATACTACTAAAAGGATCGAACTAAGAAAAATAGTAAAGATAGGAGATGTGGTGGTGATACGATACCGAGGCATCTCCCCCAAGCTTGGCAGTTGCCAAGGGGAGTGCCCATACCCATGTGGGTATATCTCCTTTGCTGGTGAAGAAGGTGGAGGTGATGATGGATAGTCGCACATCGAGCGTAAGAGGTCCTCCAACTTGCGGATAATGCCCTTGAGTGCGATGATATGCTCCTTCAACAAAATATTTTGACGTGTGAGATACTTGTTTTGTATGCAAGCTAACTCAACCATCTTGAAAGCTTCGATCTCAGTTGGGGTAAGAAGATTGTGATCAGGTTGAAGGATGTCTTCTGTTGCCGGAACTTGGTCCTCCGTGGCCTTCTTGATCCCTTCATCCTTGTTGATCTCCATGGGTTCTTCCCTCTTCAGCTCTATCTTCATTAGCCAAGCATCGTGGTCACCATTGTTGGAGGAGGGGGACGACATGATGCCTGGCCTTGACAACCCTGACAGAAAATAGCTCGAAACGAAAATAGAGAATATTTGCGTGATACAGGAGTCAAAACCTTCGGGAGATTATATAAGGAATTTTTACCGACCAAAATACGTAACATGCAAGAAAACGAAGTCCGGAGAGCACACGAGGTGCCCACGAGGTAGGGGGCGCGCCCAGTAGGGTTGGGCGCGCCCTCCACCCTCGTGGAGGCCACGTGTCCTTCCCGGACTGCTTCTTATTTTCCTATTTTTCTAAATATTCCAAAACGGAGAAAAATTGCCATTAGAACTATTTTGGAGTCGGTTTACTTACCGTACCACATACCTATTCCTTTTCGGAGTCTGAAATATTCCAGAAAGTGTCCCTTATGTATTCCTCCGGGGTTACGGTTTCAATAACATTGGTTTCAACATTTATAGGATTACCTGAGATATAATGTTTGATTCTTTGACCGTTCACCACCTTCGGATTTGTGCCTTCGAAGTTGTTGATTTTTATGGCACCGGAATGGTAGACGTCCTCGATAACGTAAGGACCTTCCCATTTGGAGAGAAGTTTCCCTGCAAAAAATCTTAAACGAGAGTTGTATAGTAATACATAATCACCTACATTAAACTCATGCTTTTGTATCCTTTTGTCATGCCATCTTTTAACTTTTTCTTTAAACAACTTGGCATTCTCATAGGCTTGGGTTCTCCATTCATCAAGTGAGCTAATGTCAAATAACCTCTTCTCACTGGCAAGTTTGAAATCATAGTTGAGCTCCTTAATAGCCCAATAAGCCTTATGTTCTAGTTCGAGAGGTAAGTGACATGCTTTTCCATAAACCATTTTATACGGAGACATACCCATAGGATTTTTATATGCAGTTCTGTAGGCCCATAATGCATCATCAAGTTTCTTGGACCAATTCTTTCTAGATCTATTAGCAGTCTTTTGCAAAATTAATTTGAGCTCTCTGTTGCTCAATTCTACTTGACCACTAGACTGTGGGTGATAAGGAGATGCAATTCTACGATTAACATCATATTTAGCAAGCATTTTTCGGAAAGCACCATGAATAAAATGTGAACCACCATCAGTCATTAAATCTCTAGGGACTCCAAACCTCGGAAAAATAACTTCTTTAAGCATTTTAATAGAAGTGTTATGCTAATCAAAGCCCCACTTAGTAACGTAATCAACAGCAACTAAAATATGTGTGTATTCATTAGAGGCAGGAAAAGGTCCCATATAATCAAAGCCCCAAACATCAAATGGTTCAATAACAAGTGAATAATTCATAGGCATTTCTTGACGTCTACTAATATTACCAATTCTTTGACATTCATCACAAGATAAGACAAACTTACGGGCATCATTGAAGAGAGTAGGCCAATAAAAACCGGATTGCAATACCTTATGTGCAGTTCTGTCTCCAGCGTGGTGTCCTCCATAAGCCTCGGAGTGACACTTGCATAGGATCTGCTCCTATTCATGCTCAGGTACACAACTTCTAATAACACCATCTACTCCTTTATAAAGATGTGGGTCATCCCAGAAGTAATGTCTTAAATCATAGAAAAACTTTTTCTTTTGTTGGTATGTGAAACTAGGTGGTATGAATTTAGCAATGATGTAATTAGCATAATCAGCATACCATGGAACAATACGAGAAGCATTTATGACATTTAATTGTTCATCAGGAAAGCTATCATCAATAGGTAGTGGGTCATCAAGAACATTTTCTAACCTAGACAAGTTGTCTGCAACGGGGTTCTTAGCTCCCTTTCTATCAATAATATGCAGATCAAATTCTTGTAGCAAGAGAACCCATCTAATAAGCCTAGGTTTAGCATCTTTCTTTTCCATAAGATATTTAATAGCAGCATGATCAGTGTGAATAGTTACTTTAGAATCTACAATATAAGGTCTAAACTTATCACAAGCAAATACAACTGCTAAGAATTCGTTTTCAGTAGTAGCATAATTTCTCTGAGCATTGTCTAGAGTTTTACTAGCATATTGGATAACATTTAATTTCTTATCAACTCTTTGCCATAGGACAGCACCTACATCATAATCACTGGCATCACATGTGATTTCAAAAGGTAAATTCCAATCAGGTGGCTGAACAACAGGTGCAGAGATCAATGCTTTGTTAAGTATTTCAAATGCTTCTACACAATCATCATCAAAGACAAATGGTATATCTTTTTGAAATAAATTAGTCAGAGGCCGAGAGATTTTTGAGAAGTCTTTAATGAACCTCCTATAAAAACAGGCATGACCAAGGAAACTTCTTATACCTTTGATGTCCTTGGGACATGGCATCTTTTCAATAGCATCAACCTTGGCTTTATCAACCTCAATACCTCTCTGAGAAATTTTATGCCCCAAGACAATACCTTCATTAACCATAAAGTGGCACTTTTCCCAATTCAAGACAAGATTAGTTTCTTCACATCTCTGCAAAACTCGATCAAGGTTGCTCAAGAAATCATCAAAAGAGGATCCATAGACGGAGAAATCGTCCATGAAAACCTCACAAATATTGTCACAAAAGTCAGAGAATATAGCCATCATGCATCTTTGGAAGGTAGCAGGTGCATTACATAAACCAAAAGGCATACGTCTATAAGCAAAAGTACCGAAAGGGCAAGTAAAAGTGGTCTTTGATTGATCATCGGCTGACACAGGTATTTGAGAGAAACCATAATAACCTTCTAGAAAGCAAAAATGTGTATGTTTGGATAATCTTTCTAGCAGTTGATTGATAAAAGGTAAGGGGTAATGATTCTTTTTAGTAGCTTTATTCAATTTGTGGAAATCAATTACCATCCTATGACCTGTAATAATTCTTTGCGGGATCAATTCATCTTTATCATTAGGAACGACAGTAATACCTCCCTTCTTAGCGACACAATGGACATGACTTACCCACTGACTATCAGCAACGGGATAAATTATACCTGCCTCAAGGAGCTTTAGTATTTCCTTTCTTACCACTTCTTTCATCTTAGGATTCAGCCGTCGTTGGTGATCACGAACTGGTTTGGCATCTTTCTCCAAATTTATTTTGTGTTGACATAGAGTGGGACTAATGCCCTTAAGATCATCAAGAGTATATCAAATAGCAGCATGGTGCTTCTTTAGAGTTTTCAATAATCTCTCTTCTTCATGCTCTGAAAGGTTAGCACTAATAATAACAGGATATATCTTTTTCTCATCAAGATAAGCATATTTAAGGGTATCAGGTAACGGTTTGAGCTCAAACACGGGATCACCCTTGGGTGGAGGAGGATCCCCTAGGATTTCAACGGGCAAGTTGTGTTTCAGTATGGGTTCCTGTTTGAAGAATACTTCATCTATTTCCCTTCTTTCATTCATAAACATATCATTTTCATGGTTTAGCAAATATTGTTCTAGAGGATCACTAGGAGGTACGGCAATAGAAGCAAGACCAATAATTTCATCCTTACTAGGCAATTCCTCTTCACGGTGTTGTCTACGAAATTTAGAACGGTTAAACTCATGAGACATATCACCTAGACCAATGGTAACAACATCCTTTTCGTAGTCTATCTTAGCATTAACAGTGTTTAAGAAGGGTCTACCAAATATAATGGGACAAAAGCTATCTTGTGGGGAACCAAGAACAAGAAAATCAGCAGGATATTTAGTTTTCCCACACAAGACTTCAACATCTCTAACAATTCCAATGGGTGATATGGTATCTCTATTGGCAAGCTGAATGGTAACGTCAATATCTTCTATCTCAGCAGGTGCAATATCATGCATAATTTCTTTGTATAAGTCATGAGGTATAGCACTAGCACTGGCACCCATATCACATAAGCCATGATAACATTGATCTCCTATTTTAACAGAAATAACAGGCATGCCTACCACAGGTCTATGTTTATCTTTAGCACAAGGTTTAGCAATTCTAGAAGTCTCTTCACGGAAATAAATAACATGCCCATCAATATTATCAGCCAAGAGATCTTTAACAATAGCAATATTAGGTCCAACTTTAACTTGCTCAGGAGGTGTATAGGTTCTAATATTGCTTTTACAAACCACAGTTGAAGCTTTAACATGATCCTTTATTCTAACAGGGAAAGGTGGTTTCTTAACATAAGTAGTAGGAACAATAGGATCATTATAAGTGATAGTCTTTTCTTCAACTTTAATAGGTGCAACTACTCTTACTTCTATGGGAGGATGATATTTAAACTACTTCTCCTTAGGGAGATCAACATGAGTAGCAAAAGATTCACAGAAAGAAGCTACTATCTTAGAATCAAGTCCATATTTAGTGCTAAATTTACGGAAAACATCGGTATCCATAAAAGATTTAACACAATCAAACTTAGGTGTCATACCTGACTCCTTACCTTCGTCGAGATCCAAATCTTCAGAGTTGCGTTTAATTCTTTCCAATAAATCCCATTTGAATTCAATAGTCTTCATCATAAAAGAGCCAGCACAAGAAGTATCGATCATGGTGCGATTGTTATCAGAAAGCTGAGCATAAAAATTTTGAGTAATTATTTCTCTTGGGAGCTCATGATTGGGGCATGAATATAACATTGATTTAAGCCTCCCCCAAGCTTGAGCGATGCTTTCTCCTTCGCGAGGCCAGAAATTATATATATAATTGTGATCACGATGAACAAGATGCATAGGATAAAACTTCTGATGAAATTCCAATTTCAATCGTTTGTAGTTCCATGATCCCATATCATCACATACCCTATACCATGTCAATGCATCTCCCTTCAAAGATAAAGGGAAGACCTTCTTCTTAATAACATCATCGGGTATACCTGCATGCTTAAATAATCCACAAACTTCATCCACATATATTAGGTGCTCATCAGGATGCATTTTTCCGTCTCCCGCAAAAGGATTAGCTAGTAGTTTTTCTAACATACCCGAAGGAATTTCAAAGTAGATAATTTAATTTTCAGTAGGTTCAGTAGGTTGAGGAGCAACTCTTTGCTCTACTGGTCAGGGTGAAGATACCCCGAACAAGCCCCTCAGAGGATTACTTTCCATAGTAACAAGTGACAGTAAATTTCAGCACACTATATGAATTTTTCCTTACAAAATTCCACCTGCCAAAGGCGCTTCACTCCCCGGCAACGGCGCCAGAAAAGAGTCTTGATGACCCACAAGTATAGGGGATCCATCGTAGTCCTTTTGATAAGTAAGAGTGTCGAACCCAACGAGGAGCAGAAATAAATGATAAGCGGTTTTCAGCAAGGTATTCTCTGCAAGCACTGAAATTATAGGTAACAGATAGTTTTTTGATAGGATAATTTGTAACGAGGAACAAGTAACAAAAGTAAATAAAGTGCAGCAAGGTGTCCCAATCCTTTTTGTAGCAAAGGACAAGCCTGGACAAACTCTTATATAGAGAAAAGCGCTCCCGAGGACACATGGGAATTATCGTCAAGCTAGTTTTCATCATGTTCATATGATTCGCGTTCGGTACTTTGATAATTTGATATGTGGGTGGACCGGTGCTTGGGTGCTGTTCTTACTTGAAAAAGTATCCCACTTATGATTAACCCCTATTGCAAGCATCCGCAACTACAAAAGAAGTATTAAGGCAAACCTAACCATAGCATGAAACATGTGGATCCAAATCAACCCCTTACGAAGCAACACATAAACTAGGGTTTAAGCTTCTGTCACTCTAGCCACCCATCATCTACTTATTACTTCCCAATGCCTTCCTCTAGGACCAAATAATGGTGAAGTGTCATGTAGTCGACGTTCACATAACACCACTAGAGGAGAGACAACATACATCTCATCAAAATATCGAACGAATACCAAATTCACATGACTACTAATAGCAACACTTCGCCCATGTCCTCAGGAACAAACGTAACTACTCACAAAGCATATTCATGTTCATAATCAGAGGGGTATTAATATGCATAAAGGATCTGAACATATGATCTTCCACCAAATAAAACAACTAGCATCAACTACAAGGAGTAATCAACACTACTAGCAACCCACAGGTACCAATCCCAGACTTAGAGACAAGAATTGGATACAAGAGATGAACAAGGGTTTGAGAGGAGATGGTGCTGGTGAAGATGTTGATGGAGATTGCCCTCTCCCGATGAGAGGAGCGTTGGTGATGACGATGGCGATGATTTCCCCCTCCCGGAGGGAAGTGTCCCCGACCGAACAGCTCTGCCGGAGCCCTAGATTGGTTCCGCCAAGGTTCCGCCTCGTGGCGGCGGAGTCTCGTCCCGAAAGCTTGCTTATGATTTTTCTTCAAACGAAAGACCTCATATAGCAAAAGATGAGCACCGGAGGGCCAACAGGGGGCCCACGAGGCAGGGGGCTCGCCCCCACCCTCGTGGCCAGGGTGTGGGTCCCCTCTAGTATTTCTTCCGCTCAGTATTTTTTATTATTTCCAAAAATAACTTTCGTGGAGTTTCAGGACTTTTGGAGTTGTGCAGAATAGGTCTCTAATATTTGCTCCTTTTCCAGCCCAGAATTCCAGCTGCCGGCATTCTCCCTCCTTATGTAAACCTTGTAAAATAAGAGAGAATAGGCATAAGTATTGTGACATAATGTGTAACAACAGCCCATAATACAATAAATATCGATATAAAAGCATGATGCAAAATGGACGTATCATGGTGTAGTTTCCTTTAGGCCATGACAAGGCCAAAAATCAATTTTGCATGCCAGAATACCTAGATCTAGCCCCCTGCAATAGAGAGCTGACGTAGTATACTGGGTGCTGCACTACCTTCTTCCTTGCCGCGTCCTTGGGGTTGCCTCTGCTGCTGTGCTCCCCTTTGTCCTGATCCACATCTGGCCTTGTCAGACTATTCTCTCTCTCTCTCTCTTCTCCGGGCGAAACACTTGCTGAGGCTCCTATCTGCTCCACTTCCCGCTGCGCCACTAAAGCTGCGCTAACCACTTGATTGGTTGCCGCCAGATATAGCTACAACGGCTATTGTGGTTTGGGTGCAACCAATGTGGGTACAGAGGATAAGTAGGTCTTCAAATCTTGCAGTGCTGCGTCTGCTTCCGGGGTCCACTTCATGGATCCTGCCTTCTTCAGAATCGTAAAGAACGGCAAGGCGTGCTCGGAAGACTTGGAGATGAACCTGCTAAGCACAGCAACGCATCCTATCAAACGCCTTACATCCTTGACTGTCTTGGGTGCCTGAATCTGCTTAATGGCCTTGATCTTATTTGGGTTGGCCTCGATCCCACGGTGGGATACAAAGAAGCCAAGTAGCTTGTCGGAGGGAACGCCAAACACACACTTCTCCGGATTCATCTTCAAGTTGATCTTGCGCAGATTAGCAAATGTCTCTTCCAAATCATGGATGAGGGTTGATCTGTCCTTGGTCTTGACCACAATATCATCCATATAAGCCTCAATGTTCCTGTGCAACTGTGGTCCAAAACCAACCTGGACTGCTCTTGCAAAGGTGGACCCGGCACTCTTTAATCCGAAAGGCATGCGCACAAAGCAATATGTACCACATGGGTGATGAATGAGGTCTTTTCTTCATCTTCCTTAGACATAAAGATTTGATGGTAACCAGAGTATGCGTCCAGAAAAGAGAGCAGATCACACCCGAAAGTGGAATCCACAATCTGGTCGATGCATGGAAAGGGGAATGGGTCCTTCAGGCATGCCTTGTTCAGATCTGTGAAATCTATACAAAGCCTCTATTTCCCATTAGCCTTGCGCACAAACACTAGGTTCGCTAACCACGTTGGATGTAACACTCCTCTGACCAAACCAGCTGCCTCAAGTTTCCTGATCTCCTTGGTGATGAATTGCTGCCATTCCAAGGCCTGCTTCCAGACTTTCTGCTTGACGGGTCGGGCATGAGGGCAGACAGCAAGGTGGTGCTCGATTACCTCCCTGGGAACACCAGGGATATCAGATGGTTGCCAGGCAAACACATCGATATTCGCCCGCAGGAAGGCAACTAGTGCGCTTTCCTATTTGTTGTCAAGGATGGCGTTGATAGTGAAAGTACCATCAGGGCCAGCCAGCCCTACCAAGACCTTCTTAACTTGGGGTGCAGCAGCCTTGGATTTCTTGCTGTTGGAACTCTCCGACACGTCATCCACAGGTGTGGCGCACTCCAAAGATGCACGCTTCTCGGATTCCATGCCGGTGCCCCTACTAGCCTTCTTCTTTCCTTCACTTTCCTTGGTGGGAACTGTGGCCTTAGCGGCCTCTACCGTGACTGCGTCCCGGTACATCTTATCCACGCAAATAATGGCGTCTTTCTTGTTTGCCGTAATGGAAATGACGCCCATTGGACCTGGCATCTTCAAAGTGTTGTAGGCATAGTGGGATGCCGCCATGAACTTGGCCAGGGCCGGATGCCCAAGGATTCCATTGTACGGCGGGGGGAGGTCGACCACATCAAGCACAACCTTCTTAGTCCTGTAGTTCAACTCTCCTCCGAATGTCACTGGCAACGTGATCTTTCCGTTAGGGTGACTCCTGCCGGGATTGACTCCTTGAAACGTGCTAGTGGATTTAAGCTCTTCCTCTGCTATCTGGAGTTTGCTGATAACCTTTGGGGAAATCAGATTCAACCTGGCCCCGCCGTCAACCAACATCTTTTGTGACTTTGAGGTTGCGGATTGTTGGTGAGACCAACAACGGCAAGCACCCTACCGAAGTGATGCGGTCAGGGTGATCCTCTTCATCAAAGATGATGGGCATGCGTGACCACCTAAGCGGCTTCCGAGAACCTACCACTGGCTCCATGGCATTGACCTCATGCGCCCACTGTTTAAGTTGGCGGTGAGAGGAGTGCAGAGATGCACCCCTGTTAATACACAGGGTGTCAGTGATCTTCTGGAATTCCTGCTCGCTGGTTTCCTCTTCATTCCCTCCATCACTTCCATCATTGCAATCCTCTTTCTCTCGGCCCCTGGTGGGTTTCCCTTGGTTCGGAGGAGCCTTGCCAGGGCGATTTCCTTCACTGCCCCGACCCTTCCCGCTAGTACCATTCCGACCCTTTTCTTTATCACGCTTCTCATATTCAGCCTTTTGCCTCTTGACGAGGTGCTCAACTTGATGACACTCCTGGAGATTGTGGCCTTTGGTCTGATGAATCTTGCAGTATGGTCCATCACTTTTCCCAGCTTTCTCAGCAGCTGCAACCTCCCGGCAGTCAGCGCATGCAGCAGCCTCCTTGCCGGGGGCTTCCGCCTTAACCTTCTTGCCGGTTCTAGGCGTGCCTCATCCCCCAACGGCCATCACTGCCTTATCTTTGCGCTTCTTCCTGCGCTTCTTGTTGTTGGTCTTCTTCTGACTGGTGGTCTCGTCGTCATCTTCTGAGTCGATGTCGATGCAATCTTCCTCTCTAGGAAGTTTCCTCCCCTCCTCCACCCAAGCACACTTGTCCGCCAAAGTGTAAATCTCCTTCACAGTCTTGGGCAACCGCACGTTCATCTTGGAACGTATCCTTCGGTTGCGCATGTTGGACTGGAAGGCAGATGTCACAGCTGCTGGGTGGATGTCTGGGATGTTTCTGTGGACTCGACTGAATCTCTGCAAGTACTTCCGTAGGGTCTCTCCTTCCTTCTGCTGGAGAAGCTACAAGTCGCTGGGTCGCCCTGGTTCTTGGTGGCCGCCCCTGAAGGCGCCAATGAACTCATGGCACAGGTCAGCCCAGGTCGAAATGGAGTTCTCCAGCAGGTGCATCAGCCAAGACCTCACATTTGACTTGAGTGCCAAAGGGAAGTAGTTGGCAAACATGTAGGATCAAAAGTATGTCTAGAGGGGGGTGATTAGACTACTTGACCAAATAAAAATCTAGCCTTTTCCCAATTTTGAGTCTTGGCAGATTTTAGCAACTTATCACAAGTCAAGCAATCAACCTACGCATGCAATTCTAAGAGTATAGCAGCGGTATGTAAATCATTGCATATGAAGGTAACGGGGAGGATTTTGGAGGGAGCAAACGCAATGTAGACACGGAGATTTTTAGCGTGGTTCCGATAGTGGTGCCATCGTACATCCACGTTGATGGAGACTTCAACCCACGAAGGGTAATGATACGTCTCCGTCGTATCTACTTTTCCAAACACTTTTGCCCTTGTTTTGGACTCTAACTTGCATGATTTGAATAGAACTAACCCGGACTGACACTGTTTTCAGCAGACTTTCTATGGTGTTATTTATGTGCAGAAACAAAAGTTCTCGGAATGAGCTGAAACTCCACGGAACATATTTTTGGAAAATATTAAAAATACTAGAAGAAGAATCCACGTTAGGGGGCCCACACCCTGTCCACGAGGGTGGGGCGCGCGCCTGCCCCCCTAGGCGCGCCCCTGCCTCGTGGGCCCCCTGACGCTCCACCGACCTCAACTCCAACTCCATATATTCACTTTCGGGGAGAAAAAATCAGAGAGAAGGATTCATCGCGTTTTACGATACGGAGCCACCGCCAAGCCCTAAAACCTCTCGGGAGGGCTGATCTGGAGTCCGTTCAGGGCTCCGGAGAGGGGAATCTGTCGTCGTCATCATCATCAACCATCCTCCATCACCAATTTCATGATGCTCACCGCCGTGCATGAGTAATTCCATCGTAGGCTTGTTGGATGGTGATGGGTTGGATGAGATTTATCATGTAATCGAGTTAGTTTTGTTAGGGTTTGATCCCTAGTATCCACTATGTTCTGAGATTGATGTTGCTATGACTTTGCTATGCTTAATGCTTGTCACTAGGGCCCGAGTGCCATGATTTCAGATCTGAACCTATTATGTTTTCATGAATATATGTGAGTTCTTGATCCTATCTTGCATGTATATAGTCACCTACTATGTGTTATGATCCGGCAACCCCGAAGTGACAATAATCGGGACCACTCCCGGTGATGACCGTAGTTTGAGGAGTTCATGTATTCACTATGTGTTAATGCTTTGGTCCGATACTCTATTAAAAGGAGGCCTTAATATCCCTTAGATTCCGTTAGGACCCCGCTGCCACGGGAGGGTAGGAAAGAAGATGTCATGCAAGTTCTTTTCCATAAGCACGTATGACTATATTCGGAATACATGCCTACATTACATTGATGAATTGGAGCTAGTTCTGTGTCAACCTATGTTATGACTGTTACATGATGAACCGCATCCGACATAATTCTCCATCACCGATCCAATGCCTACGAGTTTTTCACATATTGTTCTTCGCTTATTTACTTTACCGTTGCTACTGTTACAATCACTACAAAACCCAAAAATATTACTTTTGCTACCGTTACCGTTACTTCCATATTACTTTGCTACTAAATACTTTGTTGCAGATACTAGGTTATCCAGGTTCAGTTGAATTGACAACTCAACTGCTAATACTTCAGAATATTCTTTGGCTCCCCTTGTGTCGAATCAATAAATTTGGGTTGAATACTCTACCCTCGAAAACTGTTGCGATTCCCTATACTTGTGGGTTATCAAGACTATTTTCTGGCGCCGTTGCCGGGGAGCATAGCTCTATTCTTTCAGTCACTTGGGATTTATATCTGCTGGTCACTATGAAGAACTTGAAAGACGAGAAAACAAAAATTTATCCCTGAACTACGAGGGGAGGTAAGGAACTGCCATCTAGCTCTGCACTTGATTCACCTTCTGTTTTGAGTAAGCTTGCGACACCTAAACCTGCTTCTGCTATTAATTCTGATATGTCGCATGTTATTGATGATGCCACTTCTGCTATGCATGATACTTATGATGAAACTACTTCTATGCTTGATACTACTTTGGCACTTGGTGAATTTCTTGATGAACAACTTGCTAGGGCTAGAGAGAATGAAATTATTGAAACTGATAATATTGAAGATAGTGATGATGAAGACTCTTCCCCAAATAAATATGAATTACCTGTTGTGCCTGAGGGTTATGTTCTGGATGAACAATCTGCTAGAGCTATTTTAGCTTCCAATGATAGAAGTGATCTTAAGAAGTTATTAGCTAAATGGAAGCAGCAATCTCTTAATGCTAGAATGAAACCTGACCCTGCTTTTGCTACTTCACCTATATTTGTTACTGATAAGGATTATGAATTCTCTATTGATCCTGATATAATTACTTTGGTTGAATCTGATCCTTTTTATGGCTATGAATCTGAAACTATTGTGGCACATCTTACTACATTAAATGATATAGCCACCCTGTTCACTAATGATGAGAAATCTCGCTACCTTTATATCCTTAAAATATTTCCGTTCTCATTAAAGGGTGATGCTAAGATATGGTTTAATTCTCTTGATCCTGGTTGTGTGCATAGTCCCCAGGATATGATCTATTACTTCTCTGCTAAATATTTCCCCAGTCATAAGAAACAAGCTACTTTAAGGGAAATATATAATTTTGTGCAAATTGAAGAAGAGAGTCTCCCACAAGCTTGGGGGAGGCTTCTCCAATCACTTAATGCTTTGCCTGATCATCCTCTTAAGAAAAATGAAATACTTGATATCTTTTATAATGGACTAACCGATGCTTCCAGAGATTACCTGGATAGTTGTGCTGGTTCTGTTTTCAGGGAAAGAACATCGGATGAAGCTGAAGTTTTACTGAATAATATGTTGACAAATGAAAATAATTGGACACTTCCTGAGCCAATTCCTGAGCCTATTCCTAAACCAACTCCGAAGAAAAGAGGTGTTCTATTTCTGAGTCCCGAAGATATGCAAGAGGCAAAGAAATCTATGAAAGAAAAGGGTATTAAAGCTGAAGATGTTAAGAATTTAACTCCTATTGAAGAAATACATGGTCTTAATTTACCGCCTGTTGAAGAAACATATGATCGTAATCCATGACCTATTGAAGAAACTCATGGTCTTGATAACCCGACACGGGTAGTAAAGGTAAATTCTCTCTATAGATTTGATGAAGGTGATATTCCTCACTCTAAGTCTGCTAGACAATGCTTAGAAGAGTTTGATAATTTTATTGTCAAACAAGAAAACTTCAATGCTTATTTTGGTAGAAAATTGAAATACAATTCCGATACGCTTGAACACTTGGGTGATTATATGTCTAGAGTTAAAGGTGAACTTAAACTCATTACTAAACATGCTTCTATGGTTACCAGTCAAGTAGAACAAGTACGTAAAGCTCAAAATGATTTGCTCAATGAATTGAATAGTAAGAATAATGATTATGCGTTAGAGTGGCTACTAGAACTGGTAAAATGACTCAGGAACCTTTGTATCCTGAAGGCCATCCTAAGAGAATTGAGCAAGATTCTCAGAGAAATAATATTGATGCACCTAGTCCTTCTAAAAGGAAGAAAAAGAAAAATGAGAGGACTTTGCATGCTTCTAGTGAACCTATTGCTGAAACACCTGAGAATCCAAATGATATTTCTATTTCTGATGCAGAAACACAATCTGGTAATGAACATGAACCAAGTGAAAATATTAATGAAGATGTTCATGATGATGCTCAACCTAGTAATGATAATGATGTAGAAATTGAATCAGCTATTGATCTTGATAACCCACAATCAAAGAATCAACGTTATGATAAGAGAGACTTTGTTGCTAGGAAGCACGGTAAAGAAAGAGAACCATGGTTTCAGAAACCCATGCCTTTTCCTCCCAAACCATCCAAGAAAAAGGATGATGAGGATTTTGCGTGCTTTGCTGAAATGATTAGACCTATCTTTTTGCGTATGCGATTAACTGATATGCTCAATTTGAATCCTTATGCTAAGTATATGAAAGAAATTGTCACTAATAAAAGAAAGATACCGGAAGCTGAAATTTCCACCAGGCTTGCTAATTATACTTTTAAGGGTGGAATACCTAAGAAACTAGGAGATCCAGGAGTACCAACTATACCATGCTCCATTAAAAGAAACTATGTTAAAACTGCTTTATGTGATCTTGGAGCCGGTGTTAGTGTTATGCCTCTCTCTTTATATCATAGACTTGACTTGAATAAGTTGACACCTACTGAAATATCTTTGCAAATGGCTGATAAATCAACGGCTATACCTGTCGGTATTTGTGAGGATGTGCCTGTTGTGGTTGCAAATGTTACTATTTTAACAGACTTTGTTATTCTTGATATTCCCGAGGACGATAGTATGTCTATTATTCTTGGAAGACCCTTTTCGAATACTGCAGGGGCTATTATTGATTGCAAAAAAGGCAATGTCACTTTTCATGTTAATGGTAATGAGCATACGGTACACTTTCCGAGGAAACAACCTCAAGTTCATAGTATATAATCTATTGGAAAAATTCCATCGATTATTTTTGGAGGTTTTGAATTTCCTCTACCTAATGTCAAGAAGAAATATGATATTCCTATTATTGGGGATGTGCATATCCCCGTTGAGGTAACATATTGTTATTCGAAATTTCTCCGGTTCCATGTTAGTCGGAATGAGTTTGTTAACAAGACCTGATCAACCTTGTTAGTGGATTCCTTTTGATAAGCATGAGATGGATGAAACTAGAAAGCACAACCTTCTGTACCCTCTCTCTACTTTCTGTTATTTAGTTGAAATAAAGTAAAAATAGCATTTTCCTGTCTATTTTCTGAATTATCCGTGCAATATAAAAATACCCCGAAAATAGAAGGTCTCCAAATGCCCTGAAAATGGAATATGATTTTTTCTGGAATATTTGAGAATATCTGGCACTGAGAACACAGCAGGGGGAGCAAGCACCTGGCCACGAGGGTCCAGGGCGCGCCCACCCCTACGGGGCGCGCCCCCTGCCTCGTGGGCCCACGGTGGCTCCCCTCCACTTATTCCTGCACCCACACACTTCTTCTTCCTCCCAAAAAAATCACCATCCAGCTCAAGCACGAGTTCTAGCTCATTTTGCTGCAATTTTCGATCTCCTTGCTCAAAGTAGCTCTCACAAAACTGCTTGGGGGGGATTGTTCCTTGGTATGTGACTCCTCCATTGGTCCAATTAGTTTTTGTTCTAGTGCTTTATTCATTGCAAATTTGTGCTTCCTAGGTGACCATGCTCTCGAGCTTGCATGTCAAATTTATATGGTTCCAAGTAGTTATAATGCTTGATATAGTCTCTAGGCACTTGTAGGAGTAGTTGCTATCAATTTTCTTGAGCTTGGTTCACTTTTATTTTTGAAGTTACTAAAAATTTCAGAATTTTTCAGAAAATAATGAAGAGATTTTTCAGAGGCTCATCGAGCCGAAGCTCGAAGGAAAAGCAAAGTGAAGAAGCACGGAGGCCCAAATATAATTTGCCTCGCACCGCGGAGGTCCGGCCGTGTGAATGGCCTTCCAATGATTTCTTGAGTGCAGCCGGGATTTATGATGATTTTTATGAATTGGCTGAGAATGCAGGCCTCACCGACTTCCTCCGCGACCAACGCGAACAATATCTCTTACTCACCAATATTTTTGTGCAAAACTTCTACTATTATCCTAAGGAATCACCTCCTTTAGTAGAGTTTCATTTATATGATGTGGTTAAGGAGATGCCACTAGATGAATTTTGCAAGGTTTGCAAAATACCTTTTGAGGGTAGTTTAGAGGAACCACATCGTAAAGATGTGGACGGGTTTATTGACATTATTATTGTGGGGGAAACCAGGAAGGTTTCCGATGCAAGAATCACTAGCATACATTTTCCTGTTTTACGTTACTTTGCCATATTTGCTAGTCGTTTCTTAATTGGTCACCGAAACTGTGGAAACCTTAGTGTTCCTGATATTATTATTTTGTTCCATGGGTTATTCTGCGATAACACTGTTAGTATGGGCGGTATTATTGCCAAACGGTTAAGTCTGAACCGTACAAAGGGCCCCATCTTTGGAGGTATTTATGCTTCATGCCTTGCTGCACACTATAACATACCTATTAGGCACTATGAAAAAGAAGAAAAATTGTTGCCCACTGCTTATTTAGATTATAAGAGTATGGTAGCGCATGACTTTATTGTTAAGAATAGGGAAGGGGCACTTAAATACAAATTGTTCTTTGATAAACATCACACTAAGACTATTACCTTGCCTGCTCCCTCCTTGTTTAATTTATCTACAGGTCCGTATCTCGTTCCGTTGGCGGCCATTCACGCCTACCGAAACCCTACACCAGCCACGGAGCCGGAACCACAATTTGAACCTCCACGACAGTCTAATTACCAGTGGGATCCGGAGATGATTGCCAACCAGTGGCAATCAGAGTCTTCTTCATCTCAGTACGACCCCAACTACAACGATGGATATCCGCCAGGCCAGCCGTGGCAATAAACCAACTTAGGCCAAAAGCCTAAGCTTGGGGGAGTACGAATTTCTCACCGACATTACATTTATGTTCACACACACTCATTGCTAGATGTCGGTGCTCATACTCTTTCACTGTAATATCCATGCTAGTTTATTTTCTTTTTCTTGCTTTCTTCTTGTGTGTTTAAAAAAACCTTAAGAAAACCGAAAAAATTAGTGTAGCTTTTAGTTAGTTTACTTTTCTTGCTGTAGTAGTAATAATAAAAAAGAAAACCCAAAAAGATTTCCCATTCTTCTTTTGCTTGTTGGGAGTTTTCCCGTGTAAATAGTTTTATTTATTTTCTTTTCTTTGGGGGTCGATAGGAGAAGAACATAATTAAATTGTTGAAGTGGCTCTTATACGCATTATTGTTGATTTAACCAAGAGCCCATATTGCCTTGTCTTCTCCTGTTTATTGAATGCTTGCAGATTCTAGCTTAGTCCAATGCACGTGCACTCTTATTATTTTCACATCGTTCAGTCGTGCAAGTGAAAGGAAATTATGACGATATATGATGGACTGACTGAGATGAGAGAAGCTGGTATGAACTCGACCTCTCTTGTTTTTGTAAATATGATGAGTTCATCGTTCCTTATTCAGCCTACTATGAATAAACATGTTTGCAATGAGATTAGAGATCATAGTTGCTTATGCCATGCTTGATTAGCTATGAGTTATAATGGTTTACCTTGCGTGCCAACATGCTATTAAAATGGTTGTGATGTGGTATAGTGGGGTGGTATCCTCCTTTGAATGATTTAAGTGACTCGACTTGGCACATGTTCACACATGTAGTTGAAACAAATCAACACAGCCTTCACGATATTTATGTTCATGGTGGATTATATCCTACTCATGCTTGCACTCAATGGTTATTAATTTTAATGCATGTTCATGATTGTTGTCGCTCTCTATGTCGGAGTAAATGGCCACGGGTAGCCTAACCGACTGCCCCTGGTTCTTCTGAAAAAATTATCAGGCCTTTGGGCCTCCAAGCACTCCAAGCATTGGGCCGCCTTCCCTGGCCGGCTACCTCTGAAGCCGACTCCCGGAAGGCGACCCAGCCTCAGCAACCCCTCCCCGGGACGACTACGGGGTAGCCGACTCCAAGAAGCCGGCCAAGAAGAACGCCGACTCCAAGAAGCCGGCCGAGACCACAACCACCAAAGCTACACCCTCATAACGGTGACAAGACGGGGTGTGGCCACAGTGCGGCCCACTACCCCGGAGGCCCGAGGCAGGCATGGCCACAAGAGGCCGTACGGGATGACCGTCTCCTGTTCGGCTCGGCACTGTAGCCATGCCAGCCTCAACGTCATCCACGACCGACTCCTGTACGGCCCGCAGGCGCCGGGCCCCTTCCGCCAGAGAGAGGCGCGGAGCCGGCCCGGCCTCCCCCAGACGACCGAGGGTGTAGCCGGCCCCCAGAAGCCGGCTACCCCCTTCCTAGAAGCAGGAGCCCCATTAAGGAGACAAGACGAGGTAAGGCTTTAGTGAGATCCCCCGAGGCGGCCCACTGTAGCCACGCTTACCTCGACAAGGCCCTCGTCACCAGAGGCGAGGCTACAGTAAGCAGCCGCCGACAAGACCCTAGGCGGTGGGGCCGGCCTGTCGACCAAGAAGCCGGAAGCCGGCGGGACCCACCAGCCGGCAAGACCCAACAGCCGGCGGAGAAGCCGGCGAGCGTAGACACTGACGACTGGGACCAGTGCCCAGCCGGATTACCATTGTACCCCCGGGGGTAGGCCTACATAAGCCCCCCGAAGCACCCATGCAAAGGGGAAACGACTGAACACAGCACACACACCATAGAGATAGAGAGAAGCAAGAGCTAGCCTTGTTCTTCTTCTCCCTTAAACCCAACAGCTCTAGGAGCGATTGTAGCTACCTTTCCTTGATCTAGTGATCATGCGGAGACCCCATAGAGCAGGACTAGGGGTGTTATCTCCTCGGAGAGCCCCGAACCTGGGTAAGATCCGCCGGCGTGCATGTCTTCGCCTCATCCCGTTTCCAGGCACCGGCGATGTCTTATTGGCACCCACAATGATAAGCCATCCGTTGGCATATGTCGTACCAACCAGCCGACATTTGGCGCCCACCGTGGGGCCAGGTGCACCGTCGTCCGGAGACCTGTTCGGGACGGGAACCCTCTTCCTCCCCCGCGAGCGCAGCCAGCCTGCTGCGCCCGATGGCGTTTGCCTCGACGCGCTGCAAGGCGTCGACGACGCCTGCGCAGCGAGCTGCCTCGCCGATCTGCTCGGCGAGACTCGCATCTCCGACGAGCCTGCGTCCGACGCAGGCACCGACTACCCCGAGAACCGCCTCGTCAGCCTCCTCGACCAGCTTCATGTCTCCAGCGAGCCTGCTGCAGACATGGAGTCGGTCGGCTCCACCGACCCGATGCTCATCGACTCCGACACAGCATCGCTTGACGCCTACCCCTCCGACGTGGTGGTCTTCGACGACCCCCTCCCTCGAGCTGACAGTGGCAGCAGCGCTGTCACCGAAGTGCTGGTCATCAGCCACGTCGCCAACTCAGGAGAGAATGCCCACGACGCCCTGCAAGCGGCAATGCACGACCTCTCCGTCCCCATCCCGGCCGACGCCGACGCCGAGACCCTGGAGGCACGCCGCCTTGCCCTCATCGCGGAGGGCCAGAAGATAGCCTCCATGAGACGCCTCACCGAGGCCCACCAGCGCGAAGTCGATCGCGCCGCCTTCGGTACGCCGATGCCTAGCGGCCTGAGCCGAGCCGGCTTCGTCCAGAAGCACGGAGCGGCCGTCGCCAGCATGCTGGGGGCAGATCGCCCCGTCTACGCCACCCCGCTCGAGAATCTGCGAGCCGCTCAGGCGGCTGCAGAAGAGCTCAATGGGCTGGGAGCCGATGAGCTCCCCTACATGGCAAGACGGATCCAGCAGCTGATCGACGCGGCTGCAGAATGGCACGAAGCCGGCGCCCGTGCTGATAGTCATCCCCCGCGCCGGGAGCACGCCGCGACGTCCCGCTCGCCGACTGCGAGCGGCGCGCTCCAGAAGAAAGACAAGGAGCCGGCTGCCAGCCGCAGCCGGACTCGCATTACCATCGAGCGCGACGCGGAAGGCCGCCCTCGAGCGGTTGAACACCAAGGAAATCTGCCTCCTCCCCCGCCTCGAAGAGAAAGACGCCTCAGTCCGCCGCCTATCACACACCCGACTCTTGGCGACCGACTCGGCCGCCGAGAAGGAGTCGGCGAGAACGACGCCCGCCACAGGATCGACCGCCTTGCTCGATCCTTGGCGTTATAAGAAGAAGACGATGTAGGCCCGCCATGCTTTGGCCCCCGCATCCGCGACGAGCCCTTCCCCAAAGGGTTCTCGCTCCCCAGAGACACGCCCAAGTACAACGGCTCGGTGAAGCCGGAAGATTGGCTCATCGACTACTCCACGGCCGTCAGCATAGCCAACGGCAATCGGCGCGTCGCCGTGAAGTACGTCCCCCTCATGCTGCAAGGCACGGCGCGCACATGGCTCAACAGCCTCAAGCTATACAACATCAACAGTTGGCTGGACTTCACCGAAGTCTTCGTCCGCAACTTCACCAGCACCTACAAGCGGCCTCCCAAACCTCGCCAGCTCTCCCTCTGCGTCCAAGGGCCCAACGAGTCGACCCGCGACTACCTCACGCGATGGGCCGAGCTCCGCAACAACTGCGAGGGGGTGCACGAGGTCCAGGCCATCGAGTACTTCACCGCCGGGTGCCGAGAGGACACCCTCCTCAAGCACCGACTCCTCTGTGACGAGCCGGCTACCCTCGATGAGTTGCTGGTCATCGCGGACAAGTACGCCACAGCTGACTCCTCAATGAAGACGGAGCTCCGAGTGGACGCCTCGGGGAAAGTGATTGCTCCGGCTCCTAAGACGCCGGCTCGCGACCCTAATCGGCGCCCCTACCAGAACGACCACAAGCGCAAGGCCCCCATGACGACTTCCTCCAGTCGGCAGGTGGCCACAGTTGAAGACGAGCAGCCCGAAGAACGGCCCGCTCCCAAGAAGAAGGATGGAAGGCCGGCTTGGCAGCCGTCTTTCACCTACGAACAAGCTCTCGACGCCCACTGCAAGTTCCACAGCGGTGCGAAGCCATCCAACCACGCAACCCGGAAATGCCACTGGCTCACCCGCATCACCAAGGGCGAGGGGATGTTGCCGCCTCCGCCTCCCGGCCCGCCGCCTCCAGCCCCCCAGCAGCCGGCGGCTCGGCCGGCAGTCGGCGCCATCCAAGACGAATTTCCCGAAGAGCACGCCGCCTACGTCGTCTTCACCAGTCAAGCCGACGACAAGCGCAGCCGACGCCGACAGCATCAAGAAGTGAATGCAGTTGTCACTAGCACTCCCGAGTTCATGCACTGGTCAGAAAAACCAATCGGCTGGAGCCAGGCCGACCACCCAGAGGTAATGCCTTCGCCTGGCTCCTATGCAATGGTCTTGGATGTCACCCTCGCGACGGAGAGGCGAGCTGCCAGATTTTCCCGCATCCTGATAGACGGCGGAAGCAGTATCAACATACTGTACCGCGATACCATGGAGAAGCTGAACGTCAAAGCGAAGCAGCTCATGCCGAGCCGCACCGTCTTCCATGGTATCGTCCCTGGCCTGTCTTGCTCCCCAATCGGCAAGATCAAAATGGATGTTCTCTTCGGAGACAAAGATCATTTTCGCCGAGAAGCAATATGGTTCTAGGTAGTGGATTTGGAGAGCCCCTATCATGCACTGCTCGGCCGACCTGCCCTGGCCAAGTTCATGGCTGTGCCCCACTACGCCTACCTGAAGATGAAGATGCCGAGCTCGAAGAGAAGAAGAGAAGAAGATGTTGGAATGGGTTGTGGCCATGGCCGGCAAGCAGCCGACCTTGTCCCCCAACCCCAAGGATTGTGATGCGGAGGGCTCCTTCCAGCCTGCCAAAGAGACGAAGAAGATACCTTTGGACCCGGAGAACCCGGAGAGATTCGCTGTCATTGGGGCGAACTTGGACAATAAATAGGAAGGCGAGCTCGTCGACTTCCTCCGTGAGAATCGAGACATCTTTGCATGGTCCCCAAAGGACATGCCGGGTGTCCCGAAGGATTTCGCCAAGCACAAACTACATGTCCGAGCTGATGCGAAGCCGGTCAAGCAGCCCCTCCGCCAACTGTCAGAAGAGAAGCGAAGAATTGTGGGAGAAGAGATAGCCCGGCTCCTTGCCGCTGGCTTTATCATGGAAGTGTTCTTTCCAAAGTGGCTTGCCAACCCAGTTCTGGTTCTGAAGAAGAATAACAAGTGGCGTATGTGTATAGACTACACCAGTCTGAACAAGGCCTGCCCAAAGGATCCATTTGCTCTGCCACGGATTGACCAAGTGATAGACTCCACGGCCGGATGCGAGCTGTTAAGTTTTTTGGATGCGTACTCAGGGTACCATCAGATCAAGTTGGACCCAGCTGACCGCCTGAAGACTGCCTTCATCACACGCTTTGGAGCTTTCTGCTACCTGACTATGACATTCGGCTTGAGGAATGCCGGTGCCACTTTTCAGCGTTGCATGCAGAAATGCCTCTTGAAACAACTCAGCAGAAATGCCCACGTCTATGTAGACGACATTGTGGTGAAGACAGAGAAGCGCGGTACCTTGCTGGAAGAACTGAAAGAAACATTCGCCAACTTGCGCCGATTCCAAATCAAGCTCAACCCTGAGAAGTGCGTGTTCGGAGTACCAGCCGGCCAGCTGCTGGGCTTCCTGGTCTCCGAGCGCGGCATCGAATGCAACCCTGTCAAGATCAAGGCCATCGAGAGGATGGAGATTCCCACCAAACTGCGAGATGTGCAGAAGTTCACTGGCTCCTTAGCCTCCCTGAATCGTTTCATCAGCCGACTAGGAGAGAAGGCTCTCCCCCTGTACTGACTCATGAAGAAGTCCACTCACTTCGAGTGGAACGACCAAGCCGACCAAGCCTTCCATGAGTTGAAGAAAATGCTGACCACTCCGCCTGTCCTGGCGGCGCCGACTGAGAAGGAGCCCATGCTCGTCTACATCGCCGCGACTAGCCGAGTCGTCAGCACTGTTGTTGTGGTCCAGCTCCCGGAGGAAGGCCGAGCCCAGCTAGTCCAGAGGCCGGTGTACTATCTAAGCGAAGTGCTATCCAGCTCTAAGCAAAACTACCCGCACTACTAGAAGATGTGCTATGGGGTGTACTTCGCTGCCAAGAAACTGAAGCCCTACTTCCAAGAGCACCCCATCACGGGTCGTATGCACTGCCCCGCTCGCCGAGATCATAGGCAGCCGGGATGCATCCGGCCGGGTGGCAAAATGGGCCATTGCATTTGCCCCCTACACAATCTTCTACCAACCCCGCACCACCATCAAGTCGCAAGCATTGGCCGACTTCCTCGTCGACTGGGCCGAGACCCAGTACCTACCGCCGGCTCCCGACTCTACCCATTGGCGGATGCACTTTGACGGGTCCAAGATGCGCACCGGCTTGGGAGCCGGCATCGTCCTCACCTCTCCCAAAGGCGACAAGCTCAAGTACACGTTGCAGATCCACTTCGCCGCCTCCAACAACGTGGCCGAGTACGAGGCGCTCGTACACGGGCTCCGGCTAGCCAAAGAGCTTGGCATACGCCGGATCCTGTGCTACGGCAACTCAGACATGGTGGTCCAGCAATCGTCTGGCGACTGGGACACCAAGGACGCGAACATGGCGAGTTATCGATTCCTCGTCCAGCAGATCAGCGGATACTTCGAGGGGTGCGAGTTCCTCCACATGCCAAGGGCCGACAACGACCAAGCAGATGCCCTAGCACGGATCGGCTCCACCCGACAAGCCATACCGATTGGCGTCTCCCTCCAGCGCCTCCTCAAGCCGTCCATCAAGCCGTCTCCAGAGTCGGATTCCATCTTCGTACCACCTGCGCCAGATACAGCCGGATCCGACTGGAGAAACCCCGCAGGCGGCACGGGGACATCAGAACCCGGCCCGGGGACTACAACGACACAAGAAGCAGTGGCCGACTCACCCAACCCACCCGAGTCATGGTGGCTACATTAACAGAAGAAGAAGTTACAGCTCCCTCATGGGCCCAGCCCATCCTCAAGTTCCTAGTCAGCAGAGAGCTGCCGGCTGATGAGATCTCAGCAAGACTGGTGCAACGACGAGCCGCAGCATATACAATAATCAACAGAGAGCTTGTGAAGCGCAGCGTCACTGGAGTCTTCCAGCGTTGTGTCGAGCCAGAAAAAGGAGTGGCAATCCTCAAAGACATCCACCAAGGCGAATGCGGCCACCACGCAGCCTCAAGATCACTTGTGGCCAAGGCTTTCCCTCATGGTTTCTTCTGGCCGACTGCCTTGGAGAATGCTAAAGAAATAGTCAAGAGCTGCAGAGGATGCCAAGTTTTTAGTTCCAAGCAACACCTGCCGGCTTCTGCACTCAAGACCATTCCCCTCACCTGGCCTTTTGCCGTCTGGGGACTGGACATGGTGGGCCCTTTCAAGACAGCCCGCGGCAGCTTGACGCATCTACTTATCGCTGTGGACAAGTTCACAAAGTGGATCCAAGCAAAGCCGATCAAAAAGCTGGACGGGCCGACTGCCGTGACATTCATCACCGACATCACTACTCGGTACGGCGTGCCGCACAGCATCATCACCGACAACGGCACGAACTTCGCCAAAGGAGCACTGGCACGTTTCTGCGCGACGCAGGGCATCCGACTGGACATAGCGTCCGTTGCCCACCCGCAGTCAAACGGCCAGGTCGAGCGAGCAAATGGACTCATCCTCTCCGGCATCAAGCCCCGACTGGTTGTACCACTGGAGTGATCGGCCGGCTGCTGGCTCGAAGAGCTGCCGGCTGTCCTCTGGAGCCTGCGCACTACACCCAACAAGTCAACCGGCTTCACTCCATTTTTCCTCGTGTACGGTGCCGAGGGTGTCATGCCAACAGACATCGAGTTTGACTCGCCTCGGATCACCATGTACACGTAGGAGGAGGCCAAAGAAGCAAGAGAAGATGGCGTCGACCTACTGGAAGAAGGCCGACTGCTAGCACTCAGCCGGTCCGCCATCTACCAGCAAGGGCTGCGCCGCTACTACAACCGCAAGGCCAAGCCAAGATCCTTCCAAGAGGGCGACCTTGTGCTCCGGCTGATCCAGCGAACAGCCGGCCAGCACAAGCTCTCGGCCCCTTGGGAAGGCCCCTTCGTCGTCAGCAAGGCACTCGGCAACGACTCCTACTACTTGATCGACGCGCAAAAACCAAGAGCACGCAAGAGAGACGACTCCGGCAAGGAGTCGGAGCAACCATGGAACGCAAACCTCCTGAGACGATTTTACAGTTGAAAGCAGTATGTATCATGCTACCCTTTTTTGTATTAAGTACAAACCAACAGGCCCCCCGAGCAGTACTCGGGGACTGCCCTTGTTTATCTATGAATGACAAGTGTCATATCCATGAATGTATTATTACATTTTGAATTCTTGTCTGGCACCGGGTTCGACTAGTCGGCCCGGGGACTGGCCGCCTTGAGCTATATTGAAAGTTCTACCTGAAGTCAGAAAAGTAGTGTGCCAGCTCCCGAGTCCCCTCTTGTTGAAAGTCGCAGCTCGAAGAACCGACTGTCCGACTAGCAAGAGGCAAGGCAGAAAGGACGCCCACACGAAAAATGGCTAAGGAACAACGAACCTATATAGCAAAGAGACGGCCTCCAAACATGCCTGCCGGCTGCCAGAACAGCCGGCTGGCCGGCTTCCTAAACACTTAGCTTTAGTCCAGCAAAGCTAAAGTACTCCTCCCCCCAATTGGCCAAGCACTCCTCCAGCTACAGATTGCAGAGCAACTGTTGGACTGGGGAGGCGGCAACCAAGGGAGGGCGGCAAAGGAAACAGCAGAAGGACAAAAAGCAAAAGTACAAGGAAAGGCCAAATGCATAAGTTATATATACACATAAAGCCCCCAATAGGCTTGCAACAGGCATACGTTCGAATACACCCAGTGGGTGGAATTGTGCAGACTTAACCAAACATTGTTCCAAAAGTAACAAGACAGGAAAACAAAAGATGGCAGACTAGGGCGCGGCGCGGAGGCTGAGCTGATCGGTGGAGACGGCCCCGCCGGCTGAAGGAGTGGCCGCCTAGCGGGTCTCGGCATGACCACCACCAGCGGCAGGCGACGCACTCGCTCGCGACGTAGTGCTGGAGGTACGGTCAGGCTGAGGCTGGCCAGCTGCCCCACCAGTCGGCTCGGCGTCTTCACCCTCCTCCTCCTCCTCTTCACACTCGTCGCTGGAGTCGATCTCCTCCGCCGAGTCCTCACCGTCCGCCGGGTTCAGCCCGAACCACTCCTCCGGCTGGGCGACACCGTTGTCATCTACCTCGGGGGCGAAGACGCTGGTGTCGGTGTAATCGGTGATCGCCGAAGCCCGCCGGATGATAGCCGGACGCGCCGGCTCCAGCTCTGTGTCGGCTTGCTGCCGCCAGGTAGCCAGCTGATCCAGGCTCAGGCCGGGATACCAGGCCTTGACGAACTCCAGCGCCCGCCTGGCGCCGGAGCGAGCCGCCGAGGCCTTCCAAGCCTCGAAGCGGCCGACTGCCACCTCCAGCCAGTCGGTAGTCCGACTGGGGGTGCGAGGAACCACTTGGCCGGGCCAGAGGGCGGCCAAGACTTGCGCCCCGGCACGTTGAAGCCGACGGAGCAGTCGGTGAGCTGGCTGGATGCGGGCCTGGATCACCACGAGCTGCTCCTCCAGCGAGTGGCCGGCGGTTGGCGAGATCTCAAAGCCAGCCTGCCTTCGCGCTTGGCGACGGGCCTCGATGGTCTGGTTGGCGGCAGTAGAATAGCTAGGGAAATATTCTGCGCAAGAAAGAAGAAGAAAAGGAGAAAAGAGCACCAAATCAGAAAAAGAGCCAAAGTGGCAGATGGCAAGAAAGGACGAAGAGGTAGGCGGCTTACCGTCAACCAGATCTTCGATCTGGCCATAGCCAGTGACCAGAGTCTGCCTGGCCTCAACCCAGCCAGCCGCCTCCGTCTCGTACTCGGCCTGGAGGGCGGCTTCGCGGTCCTGCACCACCTTCAGGGCCGCCTTGTGGCCTTCCTCCTGGTCGGCCAGCTTCTTGACCAGGCGGTCGCGCTCCTGCACCAAGGCGGCGAGCTCGGCATCCTTGGCACGAAGGGCAGTCTGAGACTCTCCCAGCTGTGCCCTCAGACTGGCGTTGGCCGCTGCAGGGACGGTAGAAAAAGAAAGAACAGTAAGAAGAAGTCATCAAGGAAGATCCGACCCGACTGCTCAGCAGTCGGCCCGAATCTCGGGGACTACACCCAGTGGGTGCGCTGACGCGCCCCCACATGAGATAAAGAACAAAACACGTACCTCGGCTCTCAGTAAGGTCGGCGGTCTTCTGAGTCGGCTCCCGAGCCTGGGATTTGAAGGCGGCCGCTCGAAGGTTGTGGTAGTCCTGCAAGATGGACAGAAGATCGCAGTAAGAACAAGAATAGCAAAGGCAAATCCACCAAGATGTTCCAAGCCGCCTGCTCAGCAGCCGACTCGGAACTCGGGGACTACACCCAGTGGGTGCGCTGACGCGCCCCCACGGAAGAAATCAAGATCAAGAAGAAGCAAGATGGGAATACTAACCCGGATGGCCGCCCGCGTCGCGAGGAACTCGTCGGTGAACTGCCTCAGCGCCGCAGCTTGGCCCTGGAGCCGGGTCCGGACGTCCTGTGCAGCCACGTTCACCACGGCCGTCCCTCCGCCTGGCGTCCACCCCGAGGTAGCGCTGGCCGCCTCCGCATCCCGGGCTGACGAGCTGGAGCCCACGGCCGGCTGCGGCTCCGACGCGGCCTTCCCCGCGCGCCGGCTCGACGGAATCCGGACCGCCATCTCAGCCCTCGCGACCGGCTCGCCCCCCGCCGACTGTGCAGGCGGCGGATCAGGCCGGCCGCCTTGAGCCGCCCCAGTTGGCGGGGTCGGCACCGGCGCCCTCTCCAGGATGATGACGTCGTAGCTTCCCCCCAGCCCTGGCTGGTCGCCGCTGGCTCCCTCTGGCGAGGGCTCCATGTCCCCAGGCGCCATGACGCACAGCGGGGTGACCATCAAAACCTCCCCCGCCGCCGCCGCCGCCGCAGCCTCTGCTTGGGCCCTGGCTGCGGCGTCGGCGGGTGCCTTCGCCGCCTCCTCCTCCCGTGCCGCCTGGGCGGCGGCCGCCTTCCGTGCCTCCGCCTCCCGTGCCTCCCGCGCATTCCATTCTGTCGCTTCCTGAAGGTCGGCCCGGGGGTCCACGCGGCGAGTGGTGCTCCCAGACCCCCTCGGCGACTCGACAACGGAGGCGGCAGCCGCCCGCTCAAGCGACAACGGAGCTCTGTTCGTTTGGAGAAGAAAGATAAGGGTTCAGGGACCACCAGAGAAAAGAAAGAAAAAAGTGTATACGAAAGAAAGTGAACTTACGCCGACACGGTATGCGGTTGCTTCACCGTCTTACGGAAGCGAGCCACCTTCGCGGCCGCCTCCTCCCGCTTGGTGGCTGCCGCCCCGCCCCTGGGTTTTTTCGTCCGGCTGCCAAACAAACCCTGGGCGGCGCGATGCTTTTGACCTCCGCCCCGAGCAGGTGGTGCAGCGGAGGAACCCGCGCCGCGTCCAGATGCCGGCTGGCGGCGTGGGGCGACTTCGGCCTCATCATCGTCCGGCCAGTCGTCGAAGGTG
Source organism: Triticum aestivum (assembly GCF_018294505.1). Classification (NCBI taxonomy): domain Eukaryota; kingdom Viridiplantae; phylum Streptophyta; class Magnoliopsida; order Poales; family Poaceae; genus Triticum; species Triticum aestivum. The sequence goes on along the minus strand of NC_057814.1, from coordinate 484,700,560 downwards.
ACTCCGAGCCCGGAGCCGCCTGCTTCGCCGCCGGCTTGGTCACCACCCGGCTCGATGTTGTCGTCCATGCCGGCTGCCCCCAAGTCGGGGTCCTCCAGATCGTGTTCGGTCCGGTCGGGGACGAATCGACGCTCCGCGTCTTACCCGCTGGCCGGCCGAAGAAGAGGACTCTGTCGAAAAACGAACCGACTAAGTTAGAGTCAGCCAAGAGGAACTCGGCAACAAAGCAAGGAAAAAGAAAAAGAGACAAGGAGAGCATACCGTAGGTGGTGGATTGGCTCGGCTATACGGTTCCTTGCCGAACTGCCACTCTTCGGTGAGTTTGCAATTCGCAAGATAGTTTACCATATAGGCGACCTCCTCGCGCGGCATCTCCTTGGTGCACATTCGGCTCGGATCGAGCTGGCCGCTCACCTGACAAATCAGATGAGGCCGGCTCTGGAGCGGAAGAACCCGGTGCGTGATGAATGCGGCCAGCAGGTCGGGCCCCGTCAAGCCCTCCGACTGGGTCAGCTCTCGCACTCGGGCGACGGCGGCGGACCCGGCCGGCGTCAGAGTCACGGCCCGGAAGGACCACTGGGGCCGCCTACCCGCCGGAGGGCCGGCTACGTAAGCCGGCAGGTTGATGTAGTCGCCCCGCGGGGCGATGTTCCGCACGTAGAAGTATGATTTTTGCCATTTCATCACCTATTGGATCAGCGTGATGACGGGGAAGGGGTTGTCGGCGACCGACCTCCGCGACGCGATGAAGGCGCCAGTCTGAGCCGGCACGCCCTGCATGCGCGTGCCCAATTTGGACTGGAAGAACTCCCCCCAGAGCTCGAGGGTGGGGAGGACGCCGAGGTAGCCCTCGCACAGGGTGACGAAGGCTGATAGCAGCACCACCGCATTTGGGGTGAGGTGGTGCGGCTGGAGCTGATAGAAATCGAGCCAGGAGCGGAAGAAGGCGCTCACTGGCAGGCCGATGCCGCGCAAGAAGTGCGAGCGGAAGACCACCCGCTCGCCCTCCCGCGGCTCCGGCGTAATTTCCCTCGCCGGCGCAAGGCGGACCTCCACCTTGTCTGCGGCCGGCAGCCGCCGAGTATTGCGGAGGAACTCGACGTGGTCTTCGTGCACGTTGGAGCCGTCCCAATCCCCGCCATGCTGCTCCGTGGCGGGAGGCATGGCAAAAACTAGCGCGGCGGCGGAGGAACGTGCGGTGGAAGAGCGCGGCGGCGAGGCGCTGTTGCAAGAAACGGCGAGCGAAGAAGATGGTGGAAGTAGGAGGAGAGTGCGAGGGCCTGCCGCCCTCCACCTCCCCCTACTTATAGCTTCGCGAGGCGAGGCCGAAGAGGCCGGACGTGGGGGGGGACGTGGGATTAACTGCACCCATTCCCCCCACGCCCCGCGATTATTGCGCCCTAAAGGCGAGCCGAAACTGCCGCAAGGAGACGTGCGGGCGGCTTCGGGATACAGAGAATCCGCGCCTGGGCCCGGGAGCGGACGTGGCGGGCCCCCGCCCTGCGGCGACGTCCCGTCACGCGCGTGGGCTGGCAGGCTTTTTGGCCGAGGGAGGCCACGTGGTTCGCAGACGGCAAGTGGCCGGCCCGCGGCCCGGAGCACACGCTAGCGAGCTCCCGCCCTCCGACTCCGGAGTTTTCGACCAAGGCGGCACGCCTAACTAAAGCCGGCTCCCAGCTGCCGACTTGTCAAGATAGGAAGCTGATCGAGCTTCTCAACCCCTACTCCACCTCGAAGCCCAACCAGCTTTGGGGACTACTGTCGGAGTAAATGGCCACGGGTAGCCTAACCGACTGCCCCTGGTTCTTCTGAAAAATTATCAGGCCTTCGGGCCTCCAAGAACTCCAAGCATTGGGCCACCTTCCCTGGCCGGCTACCTCTGAAGCCAACTGCCGGAAGGCGACCCAGCCTCAGCAACCCCTCCCCGGGACGACTACGGGGTAGACGACTCCAAGAAGCCGGCCAAGAAGAACGCCGACTCCAAGAAGCCGGCCGAGACCACAACCACCAAAGCTACACCCTCATAACGGTGACAAGACGGGGTGTGGCCACAGTGCGGCCCACTACCCCGGAGGCCCGAGGCAGGCATGGCCACAGGAGGCCGTACGGGATGACCGTCTCCTGTTCAGCTCGGCACTGTAGCTATGCCAGCCTCAACGTCATCCACGACCGACTCCTGTACGGCCCGCAGGCGCCGGGCCCCTTCCGCCAGAGAGAGGCGCGGAGGCGGCCCGGCCTCCCCCAGATGACCGAGGGTGTAGCCGGCCTACAGAAGCCGGCTACCCCCTTCCTAGAAGCAGGAGCCCCATTAAGGAGACAAGACGAGGTAAGGCTACAGTGAGATCCCCCGAGGCGGCCCACTGTAGCCACGCTTACCTCGACAAGGCCCTCGTCACCAGAGGCGAGGCTACAGTAAGCAGCCGCCGACAAGACCCTAGGCGGTGGGGCCGGCCTGTCGACCAAGAAGCCGGCAGCCGGCGGGACCCACCAGCCGGCGGGACCTAACAGCCGGCGGAGAAGCCGGCGAGCGTAGACACTGACGGCTGGGACCAGTGCCCAGCCGGATTACCGTTGTACCCCCGGGGGGTAGGCCTACATAAGCCCCCCGGAGCACCCATGCAAAGGGGAAACGACTGAACACAACACACACACCATAGAGATAGAGAGAAGCAAGAGCTAGCCTTGTTCTTTTTCTCCCTTGAACCCAACAGCTCTAGGAGCGATTGTAGCTACCTTTCCTTGATCTAGTGATCATGCGGAGACCCCGCAAAGCAGGACTAGGGGTGTTATCTCCCCGGAGAGCCCCGAACCTGGGTAAGATCCGCCGGCGTGCATGTCTTCGCCTCATCCCGTTTCCAGGCACCGGCGATGTCTTATTGGCACCCACAATGATAAGCCATCCGTTGGCATATGTCGCACCAACCACCCGACACTCTAGTTGGTCGCTTCCCAGTCTTTTGCTAGCCTTCACTTGTACTAAGCGGGAATACTGCTTGTGCATCCAATCCTTTAAACCCCAAAGTTATTCCATATGAGTCCACTATATCTTCCTATATGCGGTATCTACCTGCCGTTCCAAGTAAATTTGTATGTGCCAAACTCTAAACCTTCAAATAAACATTCTGTTTTGTGTGCTCGAATAGCTCATGTATAAACTAGGGTTGTCTGTATCTTCCATGCTAGGCGGGTTATTCTCAAGAGGAGTGGACTCCGCTCCTCACTCACGAGAAAATGGCTGGTCACCGGGATGCCCGGTCCCATGCTTTATGCAAACTAAATCAAAATAATTGCAAACGAAACTCCCCCTGGGATTGTTGCTAGTTGGAGGCACTCGTTGTTTCGAGTAAGCCATGGATTGTTGCTTGTTGGTGGAGGGGGAGTATAAAATTTACCATTCTGGTTGGGAACCGCCAATAATGTGTGTAGCATGGAAGATATCGCCATTCTTGGTTGTTATGTTGACAATGGAAGTATGCCGCTCAAAATATTATTTATCACTATTTTAAAATCGAGCTCTGGCACCTCTACAAATCCCTGCTTCCCTCTGCGAAGGGCCTATCTATTTACTTTTATGTTGAATCATCACCCTCTTATTAAAAACACCAGCTGGGGAGCACCATTGTCATTTGCATTCATTACTATTAATTTATATCTGGTATGCCTATGACTGGATCTCTTTTACCATGAATTACAATGTCTAGTCAGTCCTTGATCTTTAAAGGTGATCTGCATTTATGTTTTGCGGTCTCAGGAAGGGCTAGCGAGATACCATCGTTATATCATGTCATGATTGTTTTGAGAAAGTGTTGTCATTCGAGATTTATTATTACTGCTCGCTAGTTGATTATGCCATTGACATGAGTAAACATGAGACCTAAGAGATATTGTGAATGTAGTTAGTCATAATCTTTGCTGAAAACTTGAATGCTGGCTTTACATATTTACAACAACAAGAGCAAACAGAGTTTGTAAAAGTTTTTCTTTATCACTTTCAATTTGTCAACTGAATTGCTTGAGGACAAGGAAAGGTCTAAGCTTGGGGGAGTTGATACGTCTCCGTCGTATCTACTTTTCCAAACACTTTTGCCCTTGTTTTGGACTCTAACTTGCATGATTTGAATGGAACTAACCCGGACTGACGCTGTTTTCAGCACACTTTCTATGGTGTTATTTATGTGCAGAAACAAAATTTCTCGGAATGACCTGAAACTCCACGGAACATATTTTTGGAAAATATTAAAAATACTGGAAGAAGAATCCACGTCAGGGGCCCACACCCTGTCCACGAGGGTGGGGGGCGCGCCCCTGCCACGTGGGCCCCCTGACGCTCCACCGACCTCAACTCCAACTCCATATATTCACTTTCGGAGAGAAAAAAATCAAAGAGAAGGATTCATCGCGTTTTACGATACGGAGCCTCCGCCAAGCCCTAAAACCTCTCGGGAGGGCTGATCTGGAGTCCATTCGGGGCTCCGGAGAGGGGAATCCGTCGCCGTCGTCATCATCAACCATCCTCCATCACCAATTTCATGATGCTCACCGCCGTGCGTGAGTAATTCCATCGTAGGATTGCTGGACGGTGATGGGTTGGATGAGATTTATCATGTAATCGAGTTAGTTTTGTTAGGGTTTGATCCCTAGTATCCACTATGTTCTGAGATTGATGTTGCTATGACTTTGCTATGCTTAATGCTTGTCACTAGGGCCCGAGTGCCATGATTTCAGATCTGAACCTATTATGTTTTCATGAATATATATGAGTTCTTGATCCTATCTTGCAAGTCTATAGTCACCTACTATGTGTTATGATCCGGCAACCCCGAAGTGACAATAATTGGGACCACTCCCGGTGATGACCATAGTTTGAGGAGTTCATGTATTCACTATGTATTAATGCTTTGGTCCGGCACTCTATTAAAACGAGGCCTTAATATCCCTTAGTTTCCGTTAGGACCCCGCTGCCACGGGAGGGTAGGACAAAAGATGTCATGCAAGTTCTTTTCCATAAGCGCGTATGCCTATATTCGGAATACATGCCTACATTACATTGTTGAATTGGAGCTAGTTCTGTGTCACCCTATGTTATGACTGTTACATGATGAACCGCATCCGGCATAATTCTCCATCACCGATCCAATGCCTACGAGTTTTTCACATATTGTTCTTCGCTTATTTACTTTACCGTTGCTACTGGTACAATCACTACAAAACCGAAAAATATTACTTTTGCTACCGTTACCGTTACTTCCATATTACTTTGCTACTAAATACTTTGCTGAAGATACTAAGTTATCCAGGTGTGGTTGAATTGAAAACTCAACTGCTAATACTTGAGAATATTCTTTGGCTCCCCTTGTGTCGAATCAATAAATTTGGGTTGAATACTCTACCCTCGAAAACTTTTGCTATCCCCTATACTTGTGGATTATCAGGTAACGACTGCGCAAGTCCACCGAGGGCTCCACCCACGAAAGGTCCACGAAGAAGCAACCTTGTCTATCCCACCATGGCCATCGCCCACGAAGGACTTGCCTCACTCGGGTAGATCTTCACGAAGTATGCGATCTCCTTGCCCTTACAAACTCCTTGGTTCAACTCCACAATTATCGGATTTTGGGTTCCGGCAAAACCCTTGAGGTTCGAACACTGGGGTGCGCACGAACATCTCTCCCCCCTAGCTCGCTCGCATCAAGATCTCACGGCCTAGCTCGACGGACCCAAAGAACAAAGGGACACAAGGTTTATACTGGTTCGGGCCACCGTTGTGGTGTAATACCCTACTCCAGTGTGGTGTGGTGGATTGCCTCTTGGGCTGAGGATGAACAGTACAAGGGAAGAACAGCCTCCTGGGGAGAGGTGTTCTTGTGCTCGGTGAGCTTGTGTGGTGGTTGGTGAACTGAATGATCGATCCCCCTCCTACGATGGTGGCTAGTCCTATTTATAGAGGCCCTAGTCCTCTTCCAAAATATTGAGCGGGAAGGGATGCCACAACGGCCAGTTTGAAGGGGGATAGCTAGTACAAGCTATCCTGACTAAAGGTGGTCTTCGCCTACCAAAGGCTCTGGTGGTGACGCCGTCTTGGGCTCCACGGTGACCTCCCTCTTGTCGTCCTTCTTGTCTTGGTCTCATTGCACTGATATGGAAACCTTTGTTTGCGCTTGCCCCTTTAGCACCAAAGAGGAAACGAGGACACTGCGCGCGCTAGCGCCCGCCTGGCCTTGGTCGTCATGGCTTACGTCATGGGAACCTCGCGAGGTTCCCCTTGCCTTGATCTCTCCTTCCCTCGCGAGCCAGCCTGGTGAGGCTGCCCCCGAGGGGGTCTTGCATCATCCCCCTCGCGAGGGTCTTGGGTGTTTGCTGGTGAAGATGCGCCGTACAGGGCCGCTGGTGGAGCCACGCCATTGGCCACAGCCAGGCAAGTCTGGGGACCCCCATTCCCAGAACGCCGACAGTAACCCCCGGGACCATGGCGCGCTCGGGCTTGGCTTCGAGGCGAAGCCAAGGGGCAAGTGCGGAGCGCTGCGGGCCCCAACAGCCTGCGGCCTCGGTCGACGCATGGAGATTGATTGGACATGGGTGTCTCTGCTTCGCACGCTACCTCGGCAACCGCCAGACTGACAAAAGACTGGCGCGGGCAATGTTTGCCTTCATTGCTTCCTTTCGCCTTGATCCAGATCCCCTTCCTCGCTCCTTGCTTCCGAAACCCCCAGATCTGCTTGAATCCCCTTCCGAGCCTCCGACCAATGGCGCCCCGAAAGGCCAAGGCTGCTGTGCCGCCTGCTTGGTATGAGCCAGCTCTGGATGCGCCCAACGTCTCGGAGAAGAACCTCGCCGCCACGCGCCTCCTAACGGCGGAGTAGAGCAACGAGAAGGGGAAGACCGAGCTCCGGGCCGGCTCCGCCGAGCCGGAGGCTCAAGGGAGCACCTTCTACCCCTTCTTCATGAGCAGTGTCATCGCAGGCCTGGTTCCCCCCTTCTCCGACTTCTTCTATGCCGTCCTCCGCCATTACAGGTTTTAGGCCCTTCACCTTCATCCCAACTCCATTCTTCTCTTGTCGATCTTCACCTTATATTGTGAGGCGTACGTCGGGGTGATGCCGTTCGTGGCTCTGCTGCGCCACTTCTTCTTCCTCCGAATCAACGGCGACCACACCTCTGGGTGCGCCAACTTCGTCGCAGCTGGCAAGGCCAACGCGATCATGAAGGCCGGAAAGAAGGCCGATGGCTTCAGGAGCAAGTGGGTCATGATGGATGCCAAGTGTGTCCATCCACGGTTGAGGCTGCCGACGGAGATGCCCCAGTCGGACGAGGGGTGGTCTCGCGCGAAGCTTACTGACGACCGGGTGCGGTTGGTGCTGCAGAAGATGACCGCCGACTTTGAGCCAGGCAATGCGAAGGCGGCGAAGCTGACGGGGGCCATGCTCTTGAGGGAGTTCCTGATGCTGCGCGTGGCCCCGCTCCAAGCGCGCTCGCGCCCCTTGTGGATGCTTGAGGGCACGGAGCACAAGCTTCTCTTGAGTCCGGTGGCCTTACCTGAAGAAGAGCAGGCCGTGGCCCTCCGCCTCCTGGTAGGAGATGATCAGGAGTACCCGCCGAGTGCCTTTGTTCCTCTGTTCCTCCGCGAGGACGGGGCGCAGGTCACGGCCGCCATGCCCACCTTCGACGGGCGCGGGCTGGTGCCGGCGGCGCCCCTTGGGGCCCCGGTGGCGACAGCGCCGGTGGTCGTGTCTTCCAGCGAGTCCCGCGAGGAGGGAGAGGAGGAGGAAGATGAGGAGCGCAACTCGGAGGCGGCCCACGGGGGGACAGGAGAAACCTCTCCCCCACGCAAGGCCGACATCCTCCGTTCCATGCCTGACGATGACGATGACGCTGATGGACGCTCGGAGGGAAGGGAACAGCCCGCAGCTGGGGTCGCCATGATGTCCGGGGCCAGCCCCCAGCAGGGGTCGCCGACTGCTGTTCCGACGAGGGGCAGGTCGGCACTGATCTCCCGAGATGGCACTCCTGCTTTGGTGTCGCCGGTTGCTGCTTTCTCCAGCTCGATCGTCCTCGCGAGGCATGGGGGAGCAGCTTCAGGAGGAGTCAGCTCCCATGGCCCCGCTAGCTCCGGAGGCGCCGGTGTCCGGCTCGGCTGCTGGGGTCCCCAAAGCTCAGGAGTCCCCAGTCTCCCAGGCTATGGTTATGATGTTGCCTCCTCCTACTACTACTGCGCCGCTGGTTCCGGATCCTTCCGCCTCCCCTGACATCTTGGAGCGCGCTCTTTCTGAGATGACCCGGCTGTGAGAAGATCTTTAGGGCGCCGACCCCCTCCTGGTAACCGGGTGCTTGGAGCTGGTCTCCAGCTAGCTTCAGTCGGATGTGTCTGTTTGGGCAGCGCTGAGCCAGACCGTGCGACCTTCGAGCTCCTCGAGGAGAGGTCCCGCATGGCACTGCGGGCGCTCCACGAGAAGGGCTTGGAGAAGCCGCTGACCACCGACGAGGACGGCCCCGCCCGGCTGCTTCCAAATCTGGTCGAGGCGCTTGAGCAAGTAGTGAGCGGCATCGGCCCCATGGCAGTGGCAGAAGCCCGCGTTCTTTCCTCAGCCGCGTTGACGGGCGTCTTCAGCCACTTCCATCTTTGCGATCCCACCGCCAACCTCGACGAGTTGCTGGAACCTATGGATGACGAGCGCTGCGCAGCTACTACCAAGGCTGTGAAGGGCCAGGTGGAAGCTTTGCTGAATAAGTTCCGCGCCTTCGACCCTGCGTCCCCAACTGGTGGTGCTCCAGAGCGTGCAACTCCAGCGGGCGGCACAGGTGAGGGCAACGCTGCTGTGGAGGAAGCATCCCTTGCAGGTGACGGAGGCGTCCAAGGATGACGAGGTGACCTGCTGGCGGATCCTTTCCTGTTTAACTCCTGCAACATGCACCATGCCTCGTGGAGGCGTTTAAACGTGCGTTTGATATTGGGAGAACAGTATGTCTTGTAATATTTGCTTGAGATTTTTGCGACTTCCTTCCTTCCTATTTGCTTTACATTCTACGTCGGCAGAGCCCGACCCTGCGCATACCTCAGCCGCCGCTGACTTGACCGGAACACCAGGACGAGGCCTGGGGGTGAGGGGCTACGTGGCCAGTTAGGCTCCTGAGTCGCGATTCTCAGGAGTCCCCCTTGACGCGCAAACAGCTTACAGAAAGGAGGTGCAGGAGCAGGCCTTAGTGTTCTACATCGGCAGGGCCCGACCCCGCGCATACCTCAGCCGCCATTGGGCCGTCCGGAACACCCGGACGGGACCAAGGAGTGAGGGGCTACGAGGTCAGTTAGGCCCTTGGGTCGCGATGCCCAAGGGCCCCCCTTGACACTCAAACGACCTTTGGGAAGGAAATGCAAGAGCAGGCCTTAGGGTTCTGCGTCGGCAGGGCCCGGCCCCGCGCATACCTCAGCCGCCACTGACTCGGCCGGAACACCAGGATGAGGCCAGGGAGTGAGAGGCTATGCGACCAGTTAGGCCCTTGGGTAGCGATGCCCAAGGGTCCCCATTGACGTACGAACAGACCTCATACCTGTCCTCACTGGGCTTTCGCTTGGGAGGGTCGCGCGATGACCAGGTCCGAGGGACCTGGTGGGGCGTACGCCAGGCGTGACCTGAGCGCAGCCCCCGTGCCCAGTATCCTCGCGCTACCCTCCCGAGGGGAAGGCAGCGCGGTGAGACTAGGCACTGAGCTCAGGGGCTCCCTGAGGTTGATACGGCCGTGGGGCCGCCCTCAGTTATTTATCACCAGCGCGGAGCATAGCGCTTCCGCACTTGCACGAGCATAGCCGCTCCTCGGCAGTGTCGACTGCCAGCACGGAGCATGGTGCTTCCACTGGTGCGTGGGAGGGGACTCCCTACTGCGGAGAGCCCCCGGGGCATGTACAGCCCCGCCCTGACACGTGGCTTGCACGGCAGGGCTAGACGAGGTGTGTCTGGGCACCCGTGAGCCAGCGCGGGACTCACGAGGCCCTACCTCAAGGCGGGTTGCTCCTAGTCTTGGTTCTTGATGGCTGTGGTGTTCCTGCGAGATGGTTAGACAACCTGCGCCGACCGAATCTCCTGAGGTTATCACATGAGAAGGCCAAGCACCAACGACCCCTGGAGGTGATGTGAACGGGGCCGGCCCACCAGACAGAGCTCAATCATTGGAATTATCGATTTTGTAGGGACGGGCCCGAGCATAGACGCCGTGCCTAGCCTTCTTATGCGAAGGATCCTGAAGAAAGACGATCGGCGCACGGCTCCCGTGGTCGGCGATAATCAACCAGGTGATAATCATAGGTAGATTATGCATGGAAAACGAGCTAGCTTACGTAAATGCAGGAACGATACATGCCACTGGGTTGGGCCCAAGCGGTTTGGGAGGATGCAGCCCGGGGGCGCCCCCCAGCAGAGTAAACTAAAGATGCAAAAGGATACATGCCGCAGGGACAGGCCCACGCGGCCTGGGAATGATGCAGCCCGAGGGGCACTCCCAGCTAAATAAACTTGGAAAATGTCACCTGGTTCCGTTGTCGAAGGAGTGTTGGGGTAGCTGAAGATGCGTGGCGATGGGGTTGCTCCTCATGAGCCACCGGGACCCTGAGCCTCGGGAGGCTCGGAGGGTCCATGCGGTTCCTTGAGGACCGTGTCCATATCCTCCAGGATTGCGTGATGCCTGGCCTCCTGAGCCGCCAGGACGTTCTGCAGGTTGCGCTGATAGGCGGCTACCATGTTCGGCAGGCCAAACGGCATGCGAACATAGCTGTGGGGCGGGCCCTCGCAATGTCCCACGCGCGAAAGCCTGAAAAGCTCCTGAGATGCGGCCCTGTTGAGCCCTGGGATGTCGATGCAGATGCGCAGCCCAGCATCCTCGCCTGGATGGGGAGCTGCACCAGGTGGGCGGCGGTCGCCACGCATGGCTCTTGCTTCTTGAAGCTCCTGGGTAGTCTGGGTGATGAACTTTGGAGCGCCAGGCGCTCCTTGTCTGGTGCCCTCCTAAGGGAAACGTGCCGCAAAGCACGCCACCATGTGGTGCCCAAGCGCCTCCCTCATGATGTTGGCTAGGTCTGAGGCCCTCCAGAAGAGAGCCCCCGAGCCTTGCCCGAGGAGGGTGCTAGGCACACCTTCCTATGCGCAAGAGGGAGGCGCCCCATCTGAGGGCGCGGGTCCTGAGGTGGTGCTGCTGGCGACGCCGCTCTCCTGAGGCCATGCACGGAGCAGCTGCTTCTTCTTCTTGGGGATGGCCTCAGGAGGGTGCAAGATTCCTTCGTTGTGAGGGTCTTCGATTGCTGCAGCCTGGAAGGCGCGCTCAAGGGAGCACACTGCACCCTTCTCCTCACAGGCGACTGTGATGACACCGCCGGTCCCTGGCATCTTGAGGATGTTGTAACCGTGGTGGGTCACTGCCATTAACTTGGCCAATGCTGGGTACCCGAGGATGGCATTGTATGGCAGAAGAATGTGGGTGACGTCGAAGTTGATGAGCTCGGTGTGGTAGTTATCGCGTCCATTGAAGGTGACAGGGAGGCAGACCTGCCCGACCGGGGTGGTGGAACCATCGGTCACTCCTGAGAAGTGCTTGGTCAGTTGCAGCTGATCATAGGGTACTTGAAGGCGATCGAATGTGTCGACGGACAGGACGTTGAGCCCCGCACCTCCATCGATAAGGGTATTGGTGACTTGGACGTTGCTGATGTTTGGCGAGCAGAGCATTGGGAGAGCACCAGCGACTGCGGCACACTTGAGCTGGTCCGCCGAGCTGAAAGTGATGTCGTACTTGGACCACCTGAGTGGGCGTGTGGCCTTGAGCTTGGGAAGAGCCGCGTTCACCTCGCGAGCAAACTGCTTGAAGATGCGCTGAGACACTGGAGCCTGGGCTCCGCCCAAGATGCAGGCAATAGCGCGCGGTTCCTGGAAGCCCCCAGCTCCTTCTTCCTGATGGTGGTCGTCGCTCCTTCTGGGTGGTGGCGGCAGTGGAGGAAGACCAGCATAGCCCTGAGGCGGTCCTCGCGAGGTTGATCCCTCCAGGCTTCCTCGCGAGGCTGATCCTGCCAACAGTCCTCGCGAGGCTAGTCGCGCCACTCCTGGCGGGGGCCACGGTCGTCCCAGCGTCCTCCACCACATCCTCCACCTCGGCCGTAGCCTCGGTCGTTGCGCTCGGGGCGTCGACCGAAGCGTCCATCTCGAATGGCCCTGAGCTCCTGACAGTCGTTGGTGTTGTGGCTGTGTACGTTGTGGAAGACGCAGAATGGTCGGCTGCTCTTGGATGACTCGGGATGATCGTGGCCGCGCTTCGTGTCTGGCTCCGCCGCGAGCACGGCCACTCCCTTGCGCTTCACGTACTTGGCCTTGGCTTTCTTCTCCTCCAGGTCGGCAGCTGGGAGCTCGAGGAGGGAAAGGCGCCCTTCCTCCGCTCTCGCGCACTTGGTCGCCAGGTTGAACAGCTCCAGAGTCATGCACTGCTCCTCGTGGATGGCGAGCTCCTCCTTCATCTTGACGTCACGGACGCCATCAGAAAATTCTGAAATGATGGCCTCGTCCACCACCTTGGGGATCTTGACGTGAATGCTGTTGAAGCACTGGATGTACTTCTGCAAGGTCTCTCCTGGCTGTTGCTTGATGCGGCGCAGGTCAGCCGCAGCCGGGGGGCGATCGCGAGTGCCCTGGAAGTTGGCGACAAAGCGGTCACGCATCTCACCCCAGGAGGAAATCGAGCCCGGGGGCAGGTTCAGGAGCCACGCGCGAGCACCGTCCTTGAGAGCCATGGGGAACCAGTACGCCATGACTTTCTCATCATCGTTGGCCGCCTCGATGCTCAGCTCATAGAGCTGCAAGAACTCCGCAGGTTCGGGGTGCCGTCGTAGCGGGGAGGCAGATCCGGCTTGAACTTGCCCAGCCAGACGACGCCACGCAACTCAGGGGTGAAGGCGCGACAACCCGCCGTGGCCACCGGGGCCTGTCGTGAGGGCGGAGCCTGATCTTGGTGTCCCCGCGCTGGCACGGCAAGTGGCGCGTGGCCCTGCCGCGGCAAGCGATCCTGACGTGGCGGCGCTGGGAGTGGTGGAGCATTTTCTTGCGGTTGGGGAACTTCTTGGCAGCTTCCTTCTTCTCGCGCGGGCGCCCGGCGCGATTTGTCTTACCGGGGAACCACATGCCTTGGCGCCAGGACACCGTCTTGGTGCAGAGGTGGTGGAGGCGCTCCACGAGCCACGTCGCCCAGAGCTGGCGGAGGGCGAGGCAGCGAGAGGGATGGCGCAGGGTAGCCCCCTACAGTGCTGACGAGCTCGGCGATGCGGTCCAGCCAGTCCTCATAGAGCTTGTCGACGGGGCGGTAGCACAGGAGCTTGCGTGCCATGAGCAGCGCGGCCTGCGCGTCGACGGGAGCGCGACGGGCGTGAGACGATGAGCCGACTAGGGTCAGCGATGGAGTGGCGGTGCGGCCATCCCGCCGCACGGAGGGGTGCAGAGAGGACGCTTGCTGCTCGTTTCCCGCTGGACCGGTGGTGGCGTTGGCGGCGGGTGATGTAGAACGACGGGGAGACCCGCCGACAGGGGCTGTCTGAACGACACGGGTGGCAAGAGCGGCCCGGTGCTCAGCGCGGGCCCGGCGAGCGTTGGCCATGAATTTGGTGGAGTGGCGAGACGCGAGTCGACGAGAGGAAAGCTTCAGCGCACCCCAACCTGGCGCGCCAAATGTCGGATTTTGGGTTTCGGCAAAACCCTTGAGGTTCGAACACCGGGGTGTGCACGAAGATCTCTCCACCCCTAGCTCGCTCGCATCAAGATCTCACGGCCTAGCTCGACGGACCCAAAGAACAAAGGGACACAAGGTTTATACTGGTTCGGGCCACCGTTGTGGTGCAATACCCTACTCTAGTGTGGTGTGGTGGATTGCCTCTTGGGCTGAGGATGAACAATACAAGGGAAGAACAGCCTCCTGAGGAGAGGTGTTCTTGTGCTCGGTGAGCTTGTGTGGTGGTTGGTGGACTGAATGATCGATCCCCCTCCTACGATGGTGGCTAGTCCTATTTATAGAGGCCCTGGTCCTCTTCCCAAATATTGAGCGGGAAGGGATGCCACAACGGCCAGTTTGAAGGGGGACAGCTAGAACAAGCTATCCTGACTAAAGGTGGTCTTCGCCTGCCGAAGGCTCTGGTGGTGACGCCCTCTTGGGCTCCACGGTGACCTCCATCTTGCCGTCCTTCTGGTCTTGGTCTCGTTTCACCGATATGGAAACCTTTGCCTGATGCCTCGGGACTCCTCGCCAGCGCTTGCCCCTTTAGCACCAAAGAGGAAACGAGGACACTGCCGCGCTGGCGCCCGCCTGGCCTTGGTCATCATGGCTTACATCGCGGGAACCTCGCGAGGTTCCCCTTGCCCTGATCTCTCCGCCCCTCGCGAGCTAGCCTGGTGAGGCTGCGCCCGAAGGGGTCTTGCGTCGTCCGCCTCGCGAGGCTTGGCCCCTCGCGCGGGTCTTGGGTGTTTGCTGGTGAATATCGGCCGTATAGGGCCGCTGGTGGAGCCACGTCGTGGGCCGCAGGCAGGCAAGTCTGGGGACCCCCGTTCCCAGAACGCCGACAACAATCTTGACAGAGGCTCCCAAGTGACACCTAACCAATCTAGGAGACACCACTCTCCAAAAGGTAATAGATGGTGTGTTGATGATGAACTTCTTGCACTTGTGCCTCAAATGATAGTCTCCCCAACACTCAACTCTCTCTCACAGATTTAGATATGGTGGAAAGATGATTTGAGTGGAAAGCAACTTGGGGAAGGCTAGAGATCAAGATTCTTGTGGTTGGATTGGAATATCTTGGTCTCAACACATGAGTAGGTGGTTCTCTCTCTCGGAAAATGAATGTTGGAAGTGTAAGCACGTTCTGATAGCTCTCTCCTTGAATGGAGGAAGGGTGGAGGGGTATATATAGCCTCCACACAAAATCTAACCGTTACACACAATTTACCAAACTCAGTGGGACCGAATAGTGAAACTCGGTCAGACTGATTTGGTTCAAAATGTGAACGTTAGGCTTTTCGGTGGGACCGACATGATCAACTCAGTGGGACCGATTGTGTTAGGGTTAGGGCATAACGTAATCTCGGTGAGACCAATTACATGAACTCAGTGAGACTGATTTCTGTAATAGGCAAATAGAGAGTTGGTCAGGCAAACTCGGTGGGACCGATCGCTCATTTCGATGAGACTGAAACATTACAAAAAGGAAACATAGAGTTTGCATTACGAACTCGGTGGGACCGATCACTCATCTTGGTTAGACTGGAATGTTACGAAGGGAAACAGAGAGTTTGCAATCCCTTCTCGGTGAAACCGAGATCCCTATCGGTGAGACCGGACTGATTAGGGTTTCTGGCTATGGCTATGTCAAATGAACTCGGTGGCACCGGATAGATCAAATCGGTGGGACCGAGTTTGACTTTTGGTTTGGGACATATGTGGATATGAGAAAGTGGTTGAGGGCTTTTGGAGCATATCACTAAGCATTTTGAGCAAGCAAGCTATTAAGCATTACCTCATCCCCTTTTAATAGTATTGGCTTTTCCTATGGACTCAATGTGATCTTGGATCACTAAAATGAAAATGTAGAGTCTTGAGCTTGTGCCAATATGTTTCCTTAGCATTTTGAGGGGTCCACACCTCTAGTCCATGCCATGCCAAACATTGAACTTTCTGAAATGATTATCTTGAAAGAATATTATTCCAATGAGCTATATGTTGTTAAGAATTACCAAAACCACCAAGGGATTAGTTGCACTTTGAATACCTCCCTTTTTGGTAATTGATGACAACATATAGATCAAAGCTTCGAGAAATGATAATAACAATGAAATACATCGTCGCTTTGATAATTATTTAAAATTTGCTTCTGAATGCAAATGCATAATCGATTAGGATCATGGGTTACTCTTCCATGTCACATACATCTTGGTGGAGTGCTCAAAATGATAGTATATGAAATATGCACTCATCCCCAAGGCAAGATGTGAATGATCATACATGAGAGATAGATAATATCATCATCCAAGCACCAACATTAACGTATGATATGATCAAACACATGACCATACAAGTATCTCACACACACATAAAGTATCATCCAAGCAAGCAAACAAATAAGTAGCAAACAAGATAGCAAAAAGAAGCAAAGCTCTCTGTCTCAAAGCCTATGATCTATACACTTTCTCCCCCTTTGGCAACAAGTTACCAAATAGCTTGAAAATGCATTGTGCTATGCGTCTCTCTAAGCTTGATCTTCGGGAGGTGGCGTGGAGAGGAGTCCTGCAACAAATGCATCTAATGAGGTTGTAGGAGCTGGTGGAGTTGCAACCGGAGGGGCAACTGAAGCTGTGGTTGCAGGTGCTGACGTAGTAGCTCTAGTGTCTGTCACTGGCACGACTGCAGACCTATGTGCCCTAGGCACTCTTTGAAAAGCTTCAGTGGTAGCTTTCCCTCTCCTCTCTTCAGCTTCATCCTAGAGTTGTTCAACTGCTGTTTGTATCTTTGTGACCTTCAAGTCTAGATCATAAAATTTTATTTCAAAGATCCTTTGAAGGCACTCTTGATTTTGTTTTGACTTGAATAAGATAGACAAGTTGATCTTGTTTTGACTTGATAAAAACTTGTGAAGCCTCTTCAGCACTTGGCATCTTGGCTACCTTCTCTGCCTTTGCCTTCTCCCTCTTCTCTTGAGCCTCTGTAGATGTAGGATCTGAAGCATTCATAATAACTGTGTTGTCCTCACGATTAGGCCTCAAGGGAAGGTGCTCTTTGTCCAACAAGTATATGCCTTTGCCCATATTGGAGGTGATGAGCATCTGGGTGTGTGGAGCATACCCACATGATCTCTTTTGGTCTGCTGCTGTTCTCTTGATGGTTTCAACAATCAAACTTATCACTTTGAATTTCTGGGGCACATCAAACATCTGAAGCAAGTTGATGGAGTGGCCTCTGTTCATCCTGTGATCTCATGATTTGGGCAGCAAGGTGTTCCTCAAAATGGTGTTCATGGTGACCAGTCTAGACAACAGATAATACACTGAGCCTAGCTTGTGTGTCTCCAAGGCCTTGTCAGGAATTTACTTGTACATGTTGGCCATGGAGTTGTGACCCTTCCTAGGTTTAGCATAGACATCAATGTCATCCTTATGCTCTTCAGGGGCATTGATCAGCTTGGCCCACTCAGCAAAAGTAGACTGATATCTTGTTCCTTCAGTCATCCATAAAATTCTTCCATCAAGGTAGAAGTGAGCTGTTGAATAGAACTACATGATGAGCTCGTCATTGCACTTGGTCAACTTCTGACCCACAAATTTGTCAACTCCATTGAGTCTGAAGCTTTCATGCACTCCAGGGAAGTGGTCTTCATTGTTGTCGACGTACTCCCAATCAACCCACTTCATATCACACACTATTTGCTTCTTATCCAGAAGGATTGTCTCATAGAAGTCTTGCTGTTCCTTGGTGTGAAATCTGTAGTCCACAGCAGTCCTTTTTCTCACAGCATAAGGGTCTGATTGTCTCCACAATCTAAGACCTTTATCCTTCCTCTCCATCATGTTTTCAGCCACTGGGTGATTGTCATCATGATCAGGGATCTTGGGCTTCAACTTTCTGAGCACTTGGGCTTCATCTTCTTCTTCTATTTCAGGCACTGGGGCCTTGTTCGTTTCAGCAGCTGGTATATTTCTGGTGCTCCTCTTAGGTGCAGACTTGGTGGCTGGAGCAGTAGCTTTGGGGGCAGTCTTGGGCTTTGATGGAGCAGCCCCAGACTTGACGGCATCCCCCATCAGCTTCTGGGTCTTTGATGCTGGTGCAACATCCACTTCTTCCTCTTTGTCATCTCATTGGATCATCATTGAGGGCTTTCCAATAACTCTTGCAATAGTTTTCTTGGCCCTTTCCTTCCTGTTCTTGCCTTCACCAGCAGCCTCTTCTTCAGGTGATTTGGAGGCATCAAGAGTTGAGGCTCTGGCCTTTGACGTGGGCACTCTCTTGGCAGGAGCCTTCTAGTTCAGACCAGGCTTTGCTGAAGCTGCTATGCCAAATTCCTTCTTGACTACTTTCTTCTTGGAGCCGACCTCCTCCTCAGCAGCAACATAGTCTTCATCCTCAGAGTCTGAGTTTCTCTTTCTCCTTTGCCTATTAGCAGCCTTAGGCAGGTTGCTAGGAGTACTTCTCCTACCCTCATCATAGCTGTCAGAGGGACTAGTGCCCTCACTCATGTTAACTTGCTCCTCAGACTTGTTCTGGCTGTCACTTTGATCAGACATTTCTGACACTGCAAACTGAAAGCTGACCTTGTGAATAGATATAGTTGAGATAGAGTGGATGAGCATCACAAAGTGCAGATATTTTGCAAAACAATTGAGTCAAAAACTTTGTTTTAGTTTTCCATAGAAAGCTTTTCGGAGCTACCGATTTGTTAAACTTGCTGCCACCAAAGCAATATTGGAGTCTGAACTAGTGACATCAGACAGACCGAGACACAGTTCGGTGAGTCCGAGATTGCTAGGGTTTCACTGAGAGTTGAACTCGGTCACACCGATTTGCAAGTTTCGGCCGGACCGAAAGTTACAAGCACAATGGCCTAAGCCAAATCGGTGAGACCGATTTCTACAACTCGGTCGGTCCGAGATGAGTTAGGCGGAAACCTAACCATAAATTTTCGAATCAAAACTAATCTAAAGGGAGTTTTTGCTGGATAGATTGATCTCATACGTGGTAAGAATCTTGGCATTGACTTTGTGCTAAGAATCGGAGGTAAAGATTTCACAAAGGATCGAACTCATACCCTAACTTGGCGATGAGCTCGCTATGGCGACAACAGCGGTGAAGATTCCCGTTGACGCCGGCGAAGACCAGCGGTGGGAGGTCGCTGGCGATGAGGAGATAATCCGAAGACCTGAGTCGGCAGAGCAGGACACGTGCGGGTGAAAAGGTTTCAGAGGAATTTTCAAAATTTGACCCGTAGGTATATATATCCTGACCCTGTCGGTGTGACCGAGGGAACGACCCGGTGGCACCGAGATGCAGAATCACAAGCGGTTCTGTAACTCGGTGTGACCAAATTGTTCTAATCGGTTGCACCAAGATTGAAAACCTAGATCAACTCAATGAACTCGGTATGACCGAAGTGGATGAATCGTTCAGACCGAAATACACAGAGAGGTTTTGGAGGTTTAAGTCTATGACGAATCGGTGACTCCAGGTGCTCCTCACCCAGAGGGTTCGAATATGACTTGATCAAACTTTGTGATGTAGCATGAATATTGTTTGAGACGAGAAAATCATAGATAGCTAGAGGAAATTCTTAGGCATTCTTGTCCATCCATTTGGCAGAAAAAAAAGAGCCAAACAATCAAAGCAACAACTGGATGTCCTCGAATGAGAAAAATATGCAATCAACATGCTCACACAATAATATGGCAAATGAAATATGTGGCAAAGCATGCACAATCACTTTAGCACCTATCAAGCAATTGGCGATGACTGGGTCATCTATATATCAGTATATTGACCTAGGAGTCAAATGAGAACATCTGATCATAGGTCATACTCATCGTTTAAGTGCAAGTGGGGTTACCACTTTTACATAAAGCATTGTTGTGTTCACACCATTAGAGTTGCTTTAGCTCAATTCTTAGAGTAATGCTCCCCCTAGATGTGATATACCCCCTAAGAGGGATGAACTAACCTTGGGTTTTGTCGATGATGACTTCATGTATATGATGAAGATGTGGATGCTAGTGAGTTGTACTTTCAATACCTACATGGGTTAGTCCCACAAGGAACAAACAAGGATATCCATAGGCATAGAGTGAAGTACAAACAAGATGATGTCCATGAAAACATTAAGTTACCTTGTCCCTTCACTTACCAACAAGAGGGTTTGTGACTCCCTGAACTTGTTCTCGCCAAAATGATCTGAGTGAAGTATGTTGGCGGAGTCACCCTCAAGAACTCTCTAGTTCTTCTTCTTCAGGATCCACATCATGTTGATGGGAATCCTTGGAGTTGTAGTAGTACTTGATGAACTAGAACTTGATGTGGACATGGGAATCCACTTGACCAAGGCCTTAGGAGCTTCTTCAAATGCAACAATCTCCTCTTGAAGCTTATCCTTGCCTTTTTGCTTGTGGTGTTTGTTGGGGAACGTAGTAATTTCAAAAAAAAGTCCTACGCACACGCAAGATCATGGTGATGCATAGCAACGAGAGGGGAGAGTGTTATCCACGTACCCTCGTAGACCGAAAGCGGAAGCGTTAGCACAACGCGGTTGATGTAGTCGTACGTCTTCAGGATCCGACCGTTCCAAGTACCGAACGTACGGCACCTCCGAGTTCAGCACACGTTCAGCTCGATGACGTCCCATGAACTCCGATCCAGCAGAGCTTTACGGGAGAGTTCCGTCAGCACGACGGCGTGATGACAGTGATGATGTTGCTACCGATGCAGTGCTTCACCTAAGCACTGCTACGATATGATCGAGGTGGAATATGGTGGAGGGGGGCACCGCACACGGCTAAGAGATCAAGAGATCAATTGTTGTGTTTAGAGGTGCCCCTGCCCCCGTATGTAAAGGAGCAAGGGGGGAGGTCGGCCGGCCCTTGGGGCGCGCCAAGGAGGGGGGAGTCCTCCTCCTAGTAGGAGTAGGACTCCCCTTTCCTAGTCAAACTAGGAAGAGGGAAGGGGGGACGAAAGAGAGGGAGAGGGAGAGGGAAAGAGGGGCCGCGCCCCCCTCCCCTCGTCCAATTCGGACTCCTCATGGGAGGGGGCGCGCCACCTCCTGGGCTGCTGCCCTCTCTCTCCCCTCAGGCCCACTAAGGCCCAATACTTCCCCGGGGGGTTCCGGTAACCCCTCCGGCACTCCGGTTTTCTCCGAAAACACCCGAAACACTTCCGGTGTCCGAATATATAGCCGTCCAATATATTGATCTTTATGTCTCGACCATTTCGAGACTCCTCGTCATGTCCGTGATCATATCCGGGATTCGGAACTACCTTCGGTACATCAAAACACAAAAACTCATAATACCGATCGTCACCAAACTTTAAGCGTGCCGACCCTACGGGTTCGAGAACTATGTAGACATGACCGAGACACGTCTCCGGTCAATTACCAATAGCGGAACCTGGATGCTCATATTGGCTCCCACATATTCTACGAAGATCATTATCGGTCAAACCGCATAACAACATACATTGTTCCCTTTGTCATCGGTATGTTACTTGCCCGAGATTCGATCATCGGTATCTCAATACCTAGTTCAATCTCGTTACCGGCAAGTCTCTTTACTCGTTACGTAATGCATCATCCCGCAACTAACTCATTAGTCATATTGCTTGCAAGGCTTGTAGTGATGTGCATTACTGAGAGGGCCCAGAGATACCTCTCCGACAATCGGAGTGACAAATCCTAATCTCAAAATACGCCAACTCAACAAGTACCTTCGGAGACACCTATAGAGCACCTTTATAATCACCCAGTTACGTTGTGACGTTTGGTAGCACACAAGGTGTTCATCCGGTAAACGGGAGTTGCATAATCTCATAGTCATAGGAACATGTATAATTCATGAAGAAGGCAATAGCAACATACTAAATGATCAAGTGCTAAGCTAACGGAATGGGTCAAGTCAATAACATCATTCTCCTAATGATGTGATCCCGTTAATCAAATTGCAACTCATGTCCATGGCCAGGAAACTCAACCATCTTCGATTAACGAGCTAGTCAAGTAGAGGCATACTAGTGACACTATGTTTGTCTATGTATTCACACATGTATTATGTTTCCGGTTAATACAATTCTAGCATGAATAATAAACATTTATCATGATACGAGGAAATAAAATAATTACTTTATTATTGCCTCTAGGGCATATTTCCTTCAGTCTCCCACTTGAAGTAGAGTCAATAATCTAGATTATACAGTAATGATTCTAACACCCATGGAGTTGGTGCTGATCATGTTTTTCTTGTGGAAGAGGCTTAGTCAATGGGTTTTTCTTGTGCGACAATCAAACTGTGATCACGAAACTGAGCAGCTCAAAGGATAACATGAAGTCATCAAGACACGTTCAGAGAAGGTTAAAGTCTGTCAGGAAAATGAGAAACTCCGGAGTTATTGCATTGGATTATATCCAAGTGTCTAAAAATCTGGCAGATCCTTTTACTAAGGGTCTACCACATAATGTGATAGATAATGCATCGAGGGAGATGGGTATGAGACCCACAATATGAGTTGTTCACAGTGGTAACCTATTCTTTGTGATCGGAGATCCCATGAATTAGATGTGGAAGAGAAGCTGTTGGTCAACTAAGAGGAGAGTATCCTTACTATCAACAATACCACTCCATGAAGATGCAATACTCTCCTAAACTGCATGGTAGGTTGATGTATATCTTAATGTGTTCTAAGTGGCTCATTTAAGCAGATTATGTTGTCCTGCAGAACATCTTTTGAAGAACACACCTATATGAGTCTGATTGTCAAACGTCGCAATCTATGAGAGTAGGGTTCTCTCTAGTAAACTCATGAAAGGTCTCGGAGTATGACGCATAAGCTCCACCCGCGGGGAAGACCCATAGTAGCCACGTATCGGTCAAGGCATTATGTGAAGCTAGATTCGCAAAAAACTTGCAGTTCAAGGCCCAGTCCACTATTCAAGTTGCTTACTAGTGTAGCATATAGTTCTAGGTGGAAGTTCAACTTAACAGTCTCCACTGCAGTACCGGTATATAAAACAGTGTTTTGGAACTAAAGGAAAATTCTATGTGCCTCTAGGATCTGGTGGGGGATTTCTGGAATTTTATCTATTTATGGGCCAACCCAATAACAATTTCAGAAATTCCTAATAAATCCTAGAGGCCCACTTAGCCCATTTGTGCAAGGCAAGGGATACTACAAAAGTTTAGTCCCACATTGCTAGTTTAGTGGGAGTTGGACCTCCTTATAAGGGAGGTTCTTTCCCCACTTGTATGAGCATGAGAACAAGAGGGACATCCACGCGCGCTCCTCCTCCGTCGCCCGCCTCGCCACGCCACGCCTCGTCACGACGCGCCACGGGTTGCGGGAATGAGCCGATGTCTAAATTTTTGCCACGCACTACGGGTATATGAAAGGCCACTCGGGAGCTGGAAAGTTTTTGCTGTAGTGGAAATTGAATACGAACGCTGCACCCTTCGGCTGCTGCCCGTTCGTTTCGTCTCCCGCGTCCCCTTCAGCTTTCGGCGCAGCCTCTCGCCTCCTTCTCTTGCACCTATAAAAGGGAGGTCGCTCCTCGCAGAGAGACACACCAAAACCTCTTCCTCCTCTCGCCACAAGTTCCTGAGCACCGCGCTGCTGCTACGATCTTCCCCATCCCGGCTTGCGGTGTGCACCGCAGGTCGGGACAGTAGGCCTCTGAATCCGCACCTCTTTGAGTCCTGTACGGGAGAAGGGTGATAAGGTTTTTGGGGAGCGCTCCGCGCGACTACTCACTTCTTCATCACGGACTCTGACGACTACTTCCCCGACGACGATTTCTTCCCCGACGTCGACAACCTCCTCGATGACATGGCCGGTGAGGACATCGACCCCAAGTCCAGTGCAACTGCTGCTGCTGTCCCGTATGTGTCCTTCTCCTTTCTGTTCGAGGTTCTGCCACAGTTCCTAGTTCTGTTGTTTGCCCTACATATGTTAGGTTCTGCTACATATATGAAACTTGTCCTACTGTCTACTCTAGATAAACTTGGCTACAGTTCATATATGCAGAAGGTATTTACCTTCTCTCTATCAGATCGCATGACTAGTTTTATCACTGTTATATTAGTCATGCTTTATCTAATATTTCTGTTAATAAAATCATTTGGTAAATTGCTCATATTTCCAACACCTCCACCCACTCTTCATTCATGGAGAGAGCCATCAGAACATGCCTACACTTCCAACATACATTTTCTGAGAGAGAACCACCTACACTTGTGTTGAGGTCAAGATATTACATTCCAACCACATAAATCTTGATCTCTAGCTTTCCCCAAGTTGCTTTCCACTCAAATCTTCTTTCCACCAAATCCAAATCCTGTGAGAGAGAGTTGAGTGTTGGGGAGACTATAATTTGAAGCACAAGAGCAAGGAGTTCATCATCAACACATCATCTATTACCTCTTGGAGAGTGGTGTCTCCTAGATTGGCTAGGTGTCACTTGGGAGCCTCCGTCAAGATTGTGGAGTTGAACCAAGGAGTTTGTAAGGGCAAGGAGATCGCCTACTTCGTGAAGATCTACCCGAGTGAGGCAAGTCCTTCGTGGGCGACGGCCATGGTGGGATAGACAAGATTGCTTCTTCGTGGACCCTTCGTGGGTGGAGCCCTCCGTGGACTCGCGCAACCGTTACCCTTCGTGGGTTGAAGTCTCCATCAACGTGGATGTACGATAGAACCACCTATCGGAACCACAGATAAAAAATCTCCGTGTCAACATTGCGTTTTCTCCCTCCAAACTCCTCCCTTTACCTTCATATGCAATTGTTTTACTTTCCACTGCTATACTCTTAGAATTTCATGTGTAGGTTGATTCCTTGACTTGTGCTAAGTTGTTAAAATCTGCCAAGAACTAAAATTGGGAAAAGGCTAGATTTTTATTTGGTCAAGTAGTCTAATCACCCCCTCTAGACATACTTTCGATCCTACAAGTGGTATCAGAGCTTTGCTCTCCATTTGCTTTGATTTCCATAGCTTTTGGTGGTCATAGCCTTGGTTTCACAACCTATGAGAGTATGGCGTCTAGCGAGGGAAATTACCACCGTAGAGGTCCTTACTTTGATGGTACAAATTTTGCTAGTTGGAAGCATAAGATGAAAATGCATATTCTTGGACATAACCCCGTCGTTTGGGCTATTGTGTGTATTGGCTTGCAAGGTGAATTCTTTGATGGGAGAGAAACAAACCGTGAAGCTACCCCGAAAGAGTTGAAGATGCTGCAATACAATGCTCAAGCTTGTGATGTTCTCTTCAACAGATTGTGCCCCGAAGAATTCAACAAAATCAGCCGTCTTGAGAATGCAAAGGAAATTTGGGATACTTTGATTGATATGCACGAAGGTACCGACTCCATCAAGGAATCCAAATTGGATGTGCTTCAAAGTCAACTTGAAAATTTCAAAATGAAGGATGGTGAAGGCGTCGCGGAAATGTACTCTAGGCTTGCTCTCATCACAAATTAGATTGCCGACATAGGAAGTGAAGAGATGACCGATAGATTCATCATCAAGAAGATCCTAAGAGCCTTGGATGGAAAATATGATACTGTATGCACATTGATCCAAATGATGCACAATTACAAAGATCTGAAGCCAACGGAAGTCATTGGAAGAATTGTTGCTCATGAGATGCCACTCAAGGATAAGGAAGAGCTCCACAACCAGTCAAGTGGTGCTTACAAAGCCTCATGTGAAGCTCCCACATCATCAAGTGAGAAGCAAACCTTCAATGAAGAATTGAGTCTAATGGTGAAGAACCTCAACAAATTCTACAAGAGAAGGAGCTAGGAAAGAAGCTCCAAGTCAAGATCCTACAATGACAAGAGATCTTCAAGTCGCGAAAGAAATCGCTACAATTGTGGAAGACCCGGACACTACTCCAATGAGTGTATGGCTCCCTACAAAAGAAGAGAAGATTCTCCCAAAAGAAGGAGTAGAAGAGAAGAATCACCACCAAGAGAAAGAAGGAGTAGGGATGATCGTTATGAACGAAGACCCTCTCGGAGAAGCAAGGATTCGGAAAGGAAGGATAAGTCATCAAGGAGCTACACAAAAGGAAGACATCAAGCTCATGTTGGTGAATGGGTATCCGGTTCCGACTCCGATCATCACTCCAAAAGAAGTTATCACTCCGACTCTGAATATACTCAAGATGAAGGTGTTGCCGGACTAGCACTTGTGACAACCAACTCCTACGACATATTTGACTCACCAAATGAAGGAATTGGAAGATGTTTCATGGCTAAAGGTCCAAAGGTAACACATCCCGAGTATGTTGATTTCAATAGTGATGAAGATGATTTGCTAGGAGATGATGATTTACTTGTTGACAACTCTAGTTATGAAAACTATGATGAACTTTCTATTAATCATGCTAATCAAGATAAAACGAATGACGATGATAAGAAGGAGATTGAGCGTCTAACTAAAGAACTAAACACTCTTAAGTTAGCTCATGAAACTACCTTGGAAGATCATCGAGAACTTTTAAAGACTCATGAGAAGCTACGCTTTGAAAAGCTTAACCTTGAGCAAGAGCATGAGTTTTTAAAGGTAATCAATGATGATCTTCGCAAGAAAAGTTCTTCTTACATTGCCAAGCGTTTACTCTTGTCTACTTACATGCCACAAGTTAAATCTAGCAACAAGAACAAGAAAGATTCTTCATCTAGTAGTAACAACAATCATGCTAAATTCAATGTTGTTGCTTCTATTAGCTCTCTTGATTCCACAAATGATTCTCTTAGCCAAGTTACACTTGAGCAAGAAAATAGCTTATTGAAGGGAATTATAGAGAAAGGTGTTTACAAGAGTCTTGCCGGAAGTAAGCAATTTGAGGAAATTGTACGCAAGCAAGGAAGGCACCGGAAGAATCAAGGTGTTGGTTTTGAACGAAAGTTCAATGCCAAAGGAGTTGAGTGGGAAGAAGATCAATACCCCAAGACGAAGTTTGTTCCTCAACAAGAGAAGTATGATCCTACTTCTTTCCATGGAACACAAGCTCAAGATGATTTTCCACCACAAGACCACAAGCAAAAAGGCAAGGACAAGCTTCAAGAGGAGATTGATGCATTTGAAGAAGCACCTAAGGCCGTGGTCAAGTGGGTTCCCAAGACTACATCAAGTTCTAGTTCATCAAGTACGACTACAACTCCAAGGATTCCCATCAAGATGGTGTGGATTCTGAAGAAGAAGAACTAGAGAGTTCTTGAGGGTGACTCCGCCAACATACTTCACTCTTATCATTTAGGCAAGGATAAGTGCAAACAACTTCCATATATTGCACTAGTTCAAGGGGTCACAAACCCTCTTGTTGGTAAGACAAGGGACAAGGTAACCTAATGCTTTCATGGACATCATCTTGTGTGTACATCACTCTATGTCTATGGATATTCTTGTTTGTTCCTTGTGGGACTAACCCGTGTAGGTATTGAAAGTGCAACTCACTCCAATGGATTGCTCCGAATGATCTACATCAACATTGAGCATCCACATCTTCATTACCTACATGAAGCCATCATCGACAAAACCCAAAGTTACTTCATCCCTATTAGGGGGGATATCACATCTAGGGGGAGCTTTAATCTAAGAATTGAGCTAAAGAAACTCTAATGGTGTGAGCACAACAATGCTTTATGTAAAAGTGGTAACCCCACTTGTGCTTAAACGATGAGTATGACCTATGATCAAATGTTCTCATTTGACTCCTAAGTCAATATACTCATATATAGATGACCTAGTCATCGCCAATTGCTTGATAGATGCTAGAGTGTTTGTGCATGCTTCGTCACATATTTCATTTGCCATTTTAATTGTGTGAGAATGTTGGATGCATATTTTTCTCATTCGAGGACATCCATTTGTTTCCTTGATTTTTTGGCTTTTTCTCTTTTGCCAAATGGATGGACAAGAATGCCTAAGAACTCCCTCTAGCTATCTATGCTTTTCTCGTCTCACACTCTATTCATGCTACATCACAAAGTTTGATCAAGTCAGATTCGAACCACTCTGTGTGAGGAGCACTCGGAGTCCCCGATTCGTCATAGACTTAAACTTCCAAAACCTCTTTGTGCATTTCGGTCTGACTGATTCATCCTTTTCGGTCCTACCGAGATCACTTAGTTGATCTAGGTTTTCAATCTTGGTGCAATCGATTAGAACCTTTCGCTCACATTGAGTTGCAGTAACTGCCTGCAGTTCTGCATCTCGGTGCCACCGAGTTGTTCCACTCGGTCACACCGACAGGGTTAGGTTATATATACTAACGGGTCAAATTTTGGAAATTTTTCCAAAACCCTTCACCCGCGCGTAACCTGCTCTGCCTCTTCGGGTCTCCGGATCTTCCTCTTGCCGCGAGCGACCTCCCGCCGCTGGTCTCCGCCGCCGTCAACGGCAATCTGCTCTGCCATTGCCGCCGTAGCGATCACTCGCCGCTCTAGGGTGAGTGTTCGACCCCTTGTGCTGTCTTTTTCACTCCGATTCCTAGCACAAGGACAATGCCATGTTTCCTGCCACGATTGAGATTGATCCATCCAGTTAAAACTTCCTTAGGTCTAGATTGATTCGAAAACTTTAGGGTTAGCTCTCTGCGGAACTCATCTCGGACCGACCGAACTGTAGAAATTGGTCTCACCGATTCGGCCTTGGCCATTGCACATGCGCTTTCCGGTCCGACTGAAACGTGCAAATCGGTGTGACCGAGTTCAAGATTCTGTGAAACCCTAGGAATCTCGGTGCCACCGAACTGTGACTCGGCCCAACCGAGTTCACTAGTTTAGGTTCCATGTGTTGCCTCGGTATCACCGAGTTTGTCAATTCGGTAGCTCTGAGAGCACTTCTGTAGGGAACTAAAACTAAGTTTTTTTGACTCAATTGTTTTGCAAAACCTCTGTACTTTGTGATGCTCATCTACTCTACCTCATCTACAACCTATTCATAGGGTCTGCTGACAGTTTGCCTGAAGATGTCTAATCAAAGTGATAGTCAGAACAAGTCTGAAGAGCATGTTCAGATGAGTGAGGGCACTAGTCCCTCCAACAGCTATGATGAGGGCAGCAAGAGCACACCTAGTAACCTGCCAAAGGCAGCTACCAGGACAAGGAAGAAGAAAACCTCAGATTCTGAGGATGAGGATCATGTGGCTGTTGAGGATGAAGCCACTTCAAGGAAAAAGGTGCTGAAAAAGGAGTATGGCACAACTGCTACAAGTAAGCCAGGAATGAAAACAAAGGCTCCAGCAAGAAGAGTTCCAATGTTAAAAGCCAGAGCCTCCACTCAAGAAACAATGGAGTTCACTCTTGAACCCAAAGAAGGAGGTGAAGGCAAGAAGAGGAAAGAAAGGGCCAAGAAGATCATTGCCAGAGTTATTGGGAAGCCCTCCATGATGAGAGATGATGATGAAGAAGAGGAGGATGCTGCACCAGCACCCAAAGCTCAGAAGCTTATGGGAGATGCAATTGGATCAGGGGCTGCTCCATCTAAGCCCAAGTCTGCTCCCAAAGCTCCAGCTCAGAAGTCTGCTCCAAAGAGAAGCACTAGAAACATTCTAGCTGCAGAAAAGAACAAGGCCCCAGTGCCTGAGACTGTTGATGAAGAAGATGATGAAGCCAAGTGCTAAGGAAGCTCAAACCCAAGATCCCTGACCACAATCATGCACATCCTGTTGCAGAGAATATGAAAATTAGGAAGTATTCAGGACTGAGATTGTGGAGACATTATGATCCATATGTTGTCAGGAGGAGAACTGCTATGGATTACATGTTCCACACAAAGGAACAACAACACTTTTATGAGACAATTTTGCTTGACAAGAAGCCCATTGTCTGTGACATGAGATGGGTTGACTGTAGTACATCAAGGAGAATGAAGATCACTATTCATGAGTATATGACAGCTTCAAAGCATGTGGAGTTGATACATTTGTTGCCCATAAGCTCACCAAGTGGAATGATGAGCTTATCATGCAGTTTTACTCCACTACCCACTTCTACCCTGATGGGAAGATCATTTGGATGTCAGAAGGTACTAGGTACCAATCCTCTGTTGAAGAATGGGCTCAGTTGATCAATCCCCCAGAAGAGCATGAGGATGACTTGGATGTTTATGCCGAGAAGAAGAAAGACCACAACACTATGACACACATGTACAGAGAGATCCCAGATGATGCTTTAGAGACTCATAAGCTTGGATCTGTCCACTTCTTGTTGTCTGGTCTGCCTACCATCAACTGGATCCTAAGGCACACATTGCTACCCAAGTCAGGTGATCACAAGATGATCAGAGGACATGCTATTAATTTGCTACATTTGTTTGATGTGCCTCAAAAGTTCAAAGTCATGAGTCTGATTGTAGAGACAATCAAAAGGATAGCAACTGATCAGAAGAGAAGCTGTGGGTATGCCCCACAAATTCAGGAGCTCATCAACTCTAAGATGGGCATAGGCAAATAACTATTGGACAAGGAGCACCTGGCCATATACCTTGAATTTGAATACAACACAGTTGTGATGGATGAGAATGAACCATCATCAGTTCAAGCACAGGAGAAGAAAGCCAAAGCTAAAGCTGAGAAAGCTGCCAAGATGCCAAGTGTTGAAGAGGCATCTCAAGTTTTCCTGAAGAGTAAGCAAGATCAGCTAGCATATCTGATCCAATCCACCATGAGGATTGAGAAGGGCTTGGACACCCTGACTCAAAACCAGGAGAGCTTGGAGAGGATCATTGAGCAGAAATTCTATGATCTTGATGTCAAGGTAACTGAGATCCAAACCGCAGTTGAGCAGCTTCAGGAGGAAGCAAAAGAGAAGAAGGGCCAGGCAACCACTGATGCATTTGAGCGAGTGCCTAGAGGACAGAGATCTGCTGCAGTGCTAGTGAGAGATTCTTGAGCTATAGCGTTAGCACCAGCAGCTACAGCTCCAGTGCCAGCTCCAGCAGCCACTCCACCAGCTCCAGCTACATCAACAGATGCCTTCGTCCTTGGAGTTCTCTCTACACCACCTCCCGAAGATCAAGCCTGAGAGACATTTAGCACTATGCATTTTTGAACTTTTTGGTAACTGCCAAAGGGGGAGAAAAATGTATAGATCATAGGCTTCGAGAGAGAGTGTTGCTTTTTATCTCTCTTGTCTTTGGTTTGGTTGAACTTCTTGATTGTGTGCTTGTGTGAGATACTTTATGTTCTTGTGAGATACTTGTTTGATCATGTGTTTGATCATATGCTACCCTTAATTCTTGTTGGATGATATTATCTCTTATATCCTTATATGATCATTCACTTGCTTGGTGATGAGTGCATGCTTTTAATTTCTATCATTTTGAGCGCTCCACCAAGATGTATGTGACATGGAAGACTAACCCATGATCCTAATCGATTGTGCATTTGCATTCAAAAGCAAATTTTAAATAATGCACAAATTTACGGGGAGCTCTTGCTTATCACATACTTCTCAAAGCGACGATGTTTTGTAAATCTTATTATCATTTGTTGAAGCTTTGATCTATATGTTGTCATCAATTACCAAAAAGTAGGAGATTGAAAGTGCAACTATCCCTGGGTGGTTTTGGTAATTCCTAACAACATATAGCTCATTGAGCTAATGCTATTTCAAGATAAATATTCCAGGAAAGCTCAATGATTGGCATGGCATGGATTAGAAAGTGGACCCCTCAAAATGCTAAGGACAAAAGGATTGGATCAAGATCAAAGCAAAAGACTCTACATTTTTCATTTCAGTGATCCAAGATCACATTGAGTCCACAGGAAAAGCCAATACTATCAAGAGGGGGTGAGGTGTTGCTTAATGAGTTTCTTGCTCAAAATGCTTAGTGATATACTCCAAAAACCCTCAACTACTTTCCCATATCCACATATGTCCCAAACCAAAAGTCAAACTCAGTCCTACCGAAACTTTCTATCCGGCGCCACCGAGTTCACTTGACATAGCCACTGCCAGAAACCCTAGTCTTTTCGGTCTCACCGATAGGGATCTCGGTCTAACCATGATGGGATTGTAATCTCTCTGTTTCCCTTCGTAATGTTTCGGTCAAACCGAGATGAGCGATCGGTCCCATCGAGATTGCAATGCAAACTCTCTGTTTCCCTTTCATAATGTTTTGGTCCAACCGAGATGAGCGAATCGGTCCCACCGAGTTTGCCTGACCAACTCTCTGGTTAGTCTATTACCAAAATCGGTCTCACCGAGTTTGTGTAATCGGTCCCACTGAGATTACGTTATGCCCTAACACTAACGAAATCGGTCCCACCGAGTTGACATGTCGGTCCCACCGAAAATCCTAACGTTCACATTTTGAACTAAATCGGTCCGACCAAGTTTCATGATTCTGTCCCACCGAGTTTGGTAAATTGTGTATAATGGTTAGATTTTGTGTGGAGGCTATATATACCCCTCCACCCACTCTTCATTCGTGGAGAGAGCCATCAGAACATGCCTACACTTCCAAGATACATCTTCTGAGAGAGAACCACCTACACTTGTGTTGAGGTCAATATATTCCATTCCAACCACATAAATCTTGATCTCTAGCCTTCCCCAAGTTGCTTTCCACTCAAATATTCTTTCCACCAAATCCAAATCCTGTGAGAGAGAGTTTAGTGTTGGGGAGACTATCATTTGAAGCACAAGAGCAAGGAGTTCATCATCAACACACCATCTATTACCTCTTGGAGAGTGGTGTATCCTAGATTGGCTAGGTGTCACTTGGGAGCCTTCGTCAAGATTGTGGAGTTGAACCAAGGAGTTTGTAAGGGCAAGGAGATCGCCTACTTCGTGAAGATCTACCCGAGTGAGGCAAGTCCTTCGTGGGCAACGGCCATGGTGGGATAGACAAGGTTGCTTCTTCGTGGACCCTTCGTGGGTGGAGCCCTCCGTGGACTCGCGCAACCGTTACCCTTCGTGGGTTGAAGTCTCCATCAACGTGGATGTACGATAGCACCACCTATCGGAACCACGGATAAAAAATCTCCGTGTCAACATTGCGTTTGCTCCCTCCAAACTCCTCCCTTTACCTTCATACGCAATTGTTTTACTTTCTGCTGCTATACTCTTAGAATTGCATGTGTAGGTTGATTGCTTGACTTGTGCTAAGTTGCTAAACTCTGCCAAGAACTAAAATTGGGAAAAGGCTAAATTTTTATTTGGTCAAGTAGTCTACCCCCCTCTAGACATACTTTCGATCCTACGGTTTGCAATCCCATCTCGGTGAGACCGAGATCCCTATCAGTGAGACCGAACTGATTAGGGTTTCTGGTTATGGCTATGTCAAATGAACTCGGTGGCGCCGGATAGATCAAATCGATGGGGCCGAGTTTGAGTTTTGGTTTGGGACATATGTGGATATGAGAAAGTGGTTGAGATCTTTTGGAGCATATCACTAAGCATTTTTAGCAAGCAAGCCATTAAGCAATACCTCATCCCCTTTTAATAGTATTGGCTTTTCCTATGGACTCAATGCGATCTTGGATCACTAAAATCAAAATGTAGAGTCTTTAGCCTATGCCAATATGTGTCCTTAGCATTTTGAGGGGTCCACATCTCTAGTCCATGCCATGCCAAACATTGAACTTTCTGACATGATTATCTTGTAAGAAAATTAGTCCAATGAGCTATATGTTGTTAAGAATTACCAAAACCACCCAGGGATTACTTGCACTTTTAGGACACCTTCTCATCTCTTCCCTCGGCAGCTTGAACATCGATGGTGTAGATGCTCAAGAACTCTGTCGGGTTCAGTTTCCCATCATACTTCTTGGGAATCTCTGGCTTTAACATGCGAGTGGACGGCCAACAGACTTGCCGCAGCTCACGGGTAAAAGCAGGGCACCCAACCTTGAAAGGCAGGCAGCCGCCATCTCCGAGCGCAAGCTCGTCGACGTTAGGGCCATCGCACCCATTGGACCAGCGGTGGTCGTCACAGCGCTGCTCGACAACGACCCGCGCGGCTTCCCTCCGCCTGTCCTCCGGGGCTCACTGTTGGCCTTGACATGCTCGAGGGTCAGAAGAGGCCATCGAGACGTCATTGGGCTCTTTGTTCCATGGCTCTCGTGCTGCTTGCCGTGGCGGGGATTGCACCGTGGGGTTGACCCCCGCCATACGGTCTGCCGCGCGAGCCATTGTCGTTGCCTGAGGAGGCTACGACGGGCCAACTCGCTGTGATCCTTCTGCCTCGGTGAAACCAATCAGACATTGGATGGTGGCTCGCCACTCATCCATCTGATGGGCTGCCAGCGGAAATCTCAACAGCAGTTGGGCTCACGCCATGGCTTCTAAGGCAGTGTTGGTATGGGTGATGATGAAGTGGATCGTAGCATTGCCTGACTCCTGATGGTGCCGGTGGCGACCGTGTCGCGCCCTCGTTGTTGTGAAGCAGTCGCTTGGAGGGCATGGTGGCGCGGTGGAGGCGCTTGAGGACCAGTGGCTATATTGGGCACAGTAGCTGGGTCAGCCCGTTCCGGGCATGGCGCGTGCCCTGCGGTCGCGCCCACAGCGGGGGCGGCTAGAGGGTTGTGATTGGCCCCAGAACGGGTGCCACTACTGCGGTTGTGCCCTTCGGCGAGGGGAAGGGGTTTAGACGGAATAATCTCTCCATCTGTAACTCGTGGAGCATGGCCGCTGGGATGTTGCTGATGTTGTCCTTCCCCGGTGCCTCCCGCTCCTGCATCGGCCGTAGGGGAGGTGGTAACAATGTCGCCTGCAGCGACCATGTCCCCCATAGCGTCTACATCCTCTCGCGTCCCCGCATTCCCCGCGACGTCGACAGTCGCGGGTGGCGGAGCCCTTGAGGTGGACGGGTGGTTTGTAGCTCCGGGATTCTTTTTCGACGCCATCGAAAATGGCGATGAAGATGACGCGCTACTGACGCCCTCGGGTTCGCGCAAGTGATCCCCCTACCTGGCGCGCCAAAGATGTCGTGGGAAACCACGGCCACCTATGGGGCCATGAGCCCCTTTTTGGTTCGGCGGGGGGATAGGCACGTTGTACAAAGAGCAGAGAAGCATAGCATAGCGCGGCAAAGATCACACGGGCAGTTTTACCTAGGTTCGGGCCGCCGTGAGGCGTAAAAGCCTACTCATGCTGTAGTGGATTGATAGTGGGAGTATGGTTGCGGACGTAGCGCACTTGCCCGACAATGTTGCCCAGGACGAGAGTGGCTACGCGCGTATGAATGTATGACTCAGCTAACCAACCAACCCTTTCTACGGTCTCCATGGGCCTCCTTTTATAGATTAAGGGGTCACCACAGTGGAAAATCAGTCCTTACGCATTGATTATATAGCAAACAGTGTTATCACACCTAACTCTGCAGGCTGACAGAGCGCGTTAAATGCGTCGTCTAGTGTCACATCACAGTGTTCCCGGCAACCCTTGCCAGGCTGTTTTGCCAGCTTTGCACCTGTTTGCTTGACACATCTCAGGACATGTGTCATATGGGGGTGTTTGTTGTAGGAAGTGGCTGCCATGTGGCAAGAAGCAGCCACTTAGTCACTTCGGGGCTTGACACCACACTGATCGATGACTTGGGTTGCTTGTGAGGTGGAGCGGTGGCGCCTTGGCGGGGTGTTGTGCTTCTGCAGGCCCCGACAGGCCTGTCGGGGCGGTCTTTGCGATTGCTGTCGGGACGATCCTCGTCCTAGCCAGGCTTGCCTGCCTGGCAAGGGATTCTTTTCCTTAGTGGCATCTCGTCTTTCTGGCTTCGACTTGGCCTTCTTGATTTGCACTCGGATCCTTCAAGAGAATTGATCCATCATGCTTGGGTTGATCATGGTGTTGTAATCTTGTCTTCAGGCCCGTGCACAGTCCGGGCAACGGACCGAGGGTGTGTTGCACGGACAGGTGGTGGCGGCGGAGGCGGTTTTTGTCACAAGGAAGAAGATGAAGTGGGAGGGGCGAAGGGTGTGAATGAGCAGCGCTCCTTCGTGTCTGCCCTAATTTATTGGGACCACGCGAGGGGGCTGGTTTTCCACTATTCCCCCTGCAAAACAGCCTTTAGCAGGCGCACTACACAGTAACTACTACAAAACCCACGATTCCATGACCTGCTGTAACTGTGTGGGGTGGACGTGCGATTGACAGTTCAGTAAAATCATTTATGCATGGACAACGGATTTTCTCGCGTGTCTGTGCACTGTTTGGGACTAACCCAACAACGTCCGCGGTGTGTATGGCTCAAGCCCGGGGGCTACTGTTGGTGTACCCAAATAGGGGTATTTGTTTCCCCTTGACTGGTGCACAGACTTGCATGACCTCCCGGGCAAACTGTCTCTACCGGGGTGTTCCAAGCCCAGGAAGATCAAGTTGGAAGGAGATCACCTTAGGGAAGCCTCCCTTGCCGGGCAGGAGAGCCCGGCCGGGTCGAGACTACACCTTAAGGACAAGGCCGATTTGCTCCGGCTGAGCTTACCGGGGCCGCCAAGATTATAACCCACCAGGCTCCCTGCCGGCAGGTCTCTGCCAGGATGCCACCGCTACACCTCATCGCACCCAAGTCACTAATCAGTGCCGTGTCAAGCTCTCAAATAACTAGGTGGATCCCGTCGGGCACGTGGCAGCATGGCGAGAAGGGGATTAGCTTTATTGACACCAGTCCAGATGGCGTGTCATGTTGCTAAGGAGGAGACGGATAAACCGCGCTACAGGCTTGCTGGGCTTCAACCTCAGCATGACACCTACCGATGCACTTAATGCACTTTGTCCTAACTGCCAGGGTTAGGTATGATAGCACTGTTAGCTATCTAATCACATCGATCAAAATGACTGTTTTGCCATTGTGGTCGCCCCTTAAGCTATAAAAGGAGGCCCAAGTCAACCTAGCAAAGGGTGGGAATTTTAGACCCCCTAACACTTGTAAGTGCATGCTGCTTCCCCTGAGACACCCTTGTCGGGCTGAAGCACGTCGTATCTTCATGTTCCTCCAGATCAATCCAGCATAGCAGGAGTAGAGTTTCACGCTGCAAAGCGGCCCGAACCTGAGTAAAAGAGAGCCATCCACTGCCGCGCTGCCTTGTTGCTTCTGCTCTTTGTGTAATGTGGCTGTCCCCCTTGCCGAAACACAATGGGGCACCCCTGCCCATAGGTGATCGTGCTCCCAGGCCGGCACTCTTGATCTTTAATACAATGATCTCCTCTGAGATCAATCAGATGTAATCTTTTGATATGTGTTTGTGAGGATCATATGAATTGTGGGTTTATGATCAGATTATTCATTGGTCTATTTTGAGTTCATGAGCATTCATTATTGTTCAATTTTATAGCTTTATACTTCTCTCCAATCTATCGGTCTACTTCGGTCAAGTTTGATGGATTTATTTTCAATGGGAGAGGTGCTTTGTAGTAGGTTCTTATCTTGCAGTGATCTTGTCCAGTGAAAAGAATGACAAGGGCATGTATTTCTATTGTTGCTACTAAGGATAAAACGACGAGGTGTGAACATATTGTTTGGTCTTATTTTATCTACATTATGTCATCT
Organism: Triticum aestivum; assembly: GCF_018294505.1. Taxonomy (NCBI): domain Eukaryota; kingdom Viridiplantae; phylum Streptophyta; class Magnoliopsida; order Poales; family Poaceae; genus Triticum; species Triticum aestivum. Next base: position 484,663,319 of record NC_057814.1, on the reverse strand, counting down.
TGCTTAATGCATTGCTCTATTTGTATGAACTTAATACTTTGAGATGCATGTTGGATAGCGGTCTTGGGTTGGAGTAATAGTAATAGACGTAAGTAAGTTTAACGGTCTACTTTTCATGGACGTAGTGCCTATATAAATAATTATGCCTTCGATGATCTTCATAACTATGCACAATTCTATCAATTGCCTAATAGTTTTACCCTTCGGTATTCTGCTTTCGAGAGATATGCATCTAGTGAACCTATGGCCCCCGGGTCCATTCTCCAAATATTCACTAGTTCCTACAATTTCTATCAAGCTACTATCATTATCCTAGTTATTATTATCCTTTGATATTTATTATAATTTTCATTTAACCTTGTGGCTAGCCAGAACAAGGGGAGTATCGACCCACTTGCCTTTGTTGGGTGCAAGAAATTATTTTGTTTTTGTGTAGGTGATGCTAACGCAGTATGCATGTTGTCTCCTACTAATTAAATAAACCTTGGTTCTTAACTAAGGGAAATACTTTCTATTGCCGTGCTACATCACCCTTCCTCTTCAGCGAAATCCAACAACTCCTACGGGAGAAGCACTCATGGAGATGGGGAACCTTCGAAAACTCTCGATGTTGGTTATGTGTGGAGCATTAAATATTACGTCGATAATCCCAATAAATCCCCATTCAACATGGTAATGGGATACACTTTGGATCAATGTGAATACTTTAGGGATTGTTGCTTGACTAAAAAAGGCCAACACTTATGTGATCAAATAAAAATGTTAGGTTGGTATGCTTGGAAATATGTGCTTTATGTATGATTATACTTGTTACTTTAGGCTGGAGTCTTAACACCTTCCCTTCCAATGTGAGTTTAATGATAATGAAACCTTGGCTTCTTGTACTAATGGTGATTATGATTACTATGATGTGGAACAAATAGAAGAATTTGCTGTTTTTAAGGATGCTTATGAAATTGCTTCTTTCCTTGAAAAATATGAAAAGTGTGATGATGGTCTTTACAAATATGAAAATCTTGCCATACTTAAATATTACTATGAAAACTATGAATACAATGCTCACATTAATGAATTTATTGAGAGAATGTCTGCTGCACTATAAAAGATTAAAAAATTTAAGGAATCTATCAAAGAAGAAATTTGCTGCAACTGTGAACACATTAGACTAAAAAGATGAGGAGCAGAGCGAGGAAAAAAAGGAGGAAGAGTAGATTAGCTACCCGCGCCCACCTTCTAATGGGAGTAACTCTTTAACTCATACATTGTTTAGTTTCCATTCGTGCTTATCGGAGGATGAATGTGATGTCCATGGTTTCTATGATCCCTTGGATTGGTTCGAAATATCCCTTTTTGATGAAGTTGATGTTTGCTATGCTTACGGCCATGATGCCTTTATGAATGATGTTTATGAAGATGAACTTACTGTACTTCCTTATATTAAGAATGAAATTGTTATTTGACCCACACATGACACTACTGGAATCAGGATCTTTGCCGTCAGCTAGCTCTTTGCCGCCAGCTAGCAGGCAAAGAGGGACTTTGCCATTAGCTTGAAGAAAACTGACGGCAAAGAATGAGCTGACGGCAAAGAACATGTTTGCCGTCAGCCTACTCTTTGCCGTCAGCTAGCTAACGGGTTAGAAGCTTTGCTGACAGCTAGCCGATGGCAAAGAGGGTGGGTGGCCCACTAATGAGAAGAACTTAACAGCCACTTTCTTTGTCGCTCGGTAGCGCACGACAAAGAAAGTGGCCCACCTAACGGCCATTCCCCCCGGCGCCACCCCACAACCTAGGCTCTTTGTCGTCTGCTAGCAGACGACAAAGAGATTTGACCTATCAAAAGAGGTCAGCGCCCGCGCCCATGCCATCCTCTTTCTCTCCCCACTGTCTCTCTCCCTCACCGCACCGTCCCCGTGCCCGAGCCGCCCCCGCCGCCGACCCCCACCGCCCATGCCGCCGCCGACCCCACCGCACCCGACCCCGAGGACGCCCGCCGCCCCGGCGCCGCTCCGCCCCCCGCCACCCGGCGCCTCTCCGTCTACCACCCGCCGCCGCCCGTCGCCGCTCCGCCCCTGGTGAGGTTCTGCCCTTTATCTTTTTCTTTTTTTCTTGCTATTTTAGTTGATTTAGTTGCTTTAGGTTAGTTGATTAAGGTTAGTTGATTTAGTTGCTTTAGGTTAGTACATTTAGTTGCTTTAGATTAGTTGATTTAGTTGCTTTAGGTTAGTAGATTTAGTTGCTTTAATTAGGTTAGTAGATTTAGTTGCTTTAATTAGGTTAGTAGATTGTACATTGTAGGTTAGTAGATTGCAGGTTAGATTTTAGGTTAGTTTTTTATATTAAGAAGAAAAGAGAAAAAGTAGAAGTGAAGAGGAAAAAGGAAAATAAGGAAAATGAAGAAGAAAAACAAGACAAGATGAAGAAGGAAAAGAAGGAAGAAGAAGAAAAAGAAAGATCGAGGGGGAAAGGAGTTTATTTTAGGTTAATTTAGTTTAGTTTAGGTAGCTAGGTTAGTTTCTAGGTTAATTAGGTTAGGTTAGTTTCTAGGTTAGTTAGGTTACGTTAGTTATCCTTAGAATATGTAGAAGGTGTTAGTTAGGTTAGTTTGATTTTCTAGGTTAGTTAGGTTAGTTAACTTTAGACGAGGTTAGTTAGGTTAGTTTCTAGGTTAGTTTATAGGTTAGTTAGGTTAAGTAGTTTGAGGGGTTTTGGTGATGTCATTTTGTTCTCGAAGAGATGATACTTGGCAAGATAACCAAATATGGCATTTTTTACATGCTAGAATTTTCTTGGAATTTATAAAGAATATTTCCTATGTAAATATTCCAAAAGCTTGAAATATCAGAAAAGGGGTTTTGGTGTTGTTTTCACCCACCAAATTTTTTGTTATGTTTATGTTGTACTAATTTCGTTTACTCTTTGTCATTGCAGGTGTTGACAGATGGTGGGCACGGGTCAAGAGTGCTCCGAGCCTCCTTCTTCCTCGGCGTGTGCTGGGAGGGGTGGCAATATTCCACTGAAGCAGCTTCGTAGACAGCATGGAGACACCGGCGGGCCCTTCTTCTTTGGCCGGGAGAGGTTGGGGGAAGATGAAGAGGGGATCTAGAGGTGGACGTGGTGGCAGGAGAGGTAAGAAGGCTATTGTGCCTTCCTCGCCGCCACCCGAAGCTGATTCTCTGGACCACCGGAGTGCTCCGTCTCAGGTGGAGCCGTCAGACTTGGACCCGTCTCGGAGTCCGGTCCATGAGCCTCGGGCTGACGAGCCTCATGTCACCGAGCCTTCCTCCTAGGAGACTCGGGCCCCAGAGTTGTCGTCCCACGAGACTCCGGTCCCAGAGTCTTCGTCCTAGGTGACTCCGGAGACTAGTGGCCATGCTGATGGCGAGGAGAACTGGTCTGACAATAGTTTTAGCGATGGCGAGCTGGTTGAGCAGGGCAAGAAGGTCTACCAACATGGTGGTACGAAGCTCCCGGCCTTGCCGGCGACCCGCGACCAGAGGTGGTTGATTCAGCCTAACAGGGAGAAGTAAGTGCATTTACTCTATTTTAACCTTTGTCCTTCATGTTTCTTCAAATTAATATCTAATGTGTTGGCCTTGTCATACTGCAGGGGTTGGATACACCCCGATGGTGTCCGTCGGTCCAAGCAGGTCCTTGGTACTCTAGTGCGGCACCACTTCCCGGGGTGGGTCACGTTGCCCGGTGAGGGTTAGGCTCCACAGATAGCAATGAGCTGGGAGCTGTACATGGCTGCCTCGGCCCCGCCAGAGGAGAGGGTCGACGGTGTCATGTGTGAGACGGTGGCCGACATTGTGAGGTGGCGGTTTTGGGTAACTTCTACTTTACAGAATTAAAAATCAACATTACCTAGTGATTGTACTAATCAGTGTTGTCTTGTTCGATTGCAGACCATCTACATGGTTGCTGAGGAACACGAGGCGGAGGCGGCTAGGGTACTCGAAGCCGAGTGCAAGCGCCTACTTCAGAACTTACGGCACGAGGCTAGGGTGCAGGCTGTTTGAGACTACTACGCCTCGACTAACATTAGGAGGGCCAAGAAGAAGTGCCACTGCAAGTATCTGAGTAATGAGAAGTACATGAAGGTAATTACCTACTATTAAGGCCTTGTACTTAGTTTCCTTGATTTCATTCGTAGGTGTAGCACCAGAATTTCTCTTTGCCAAACTTAGGTGCCCCCGAGATGGTGTACGGATATGATGGACTGTTGGGAGGCGTTGGTGGATGAGTGGTGCTCTCCCCAATGGCTAGCCGAACACAACAAGGCCAGGGATAAGCGTTCCCAAATGCAAGGTGTGCGACACCATCAAGGGATCTCCAACTTGTTTGAGTACAGGGATCACTGGGTATGTGGTTTCAGCCCTTAACGATTCATGCAATTTCATTCTTCATGCTAGCTTCAGCCCTTAACTAATATGTTGTTCCTCTATTTTAAGCGAAACACAACAAGAAGGAAGTGCCACCACTGTACGACCTCTATGCCATGGCCCATATGGCCCCGTTCAAGAAGGCCAGGCCATTCTCTGAGGATGACCTCGATCATCCAGAGAGCTTCACCAACATGTCCTCCCACAACAAGCTCATGAGGTATAGAGACTGGGGGAAGACAACCAAAGGGGATGACTTCAACCCGAGCCAGAGTCCTCTTGACATAGAGCTAGTGATGCTATTTGGTGATGGGAGGAAACATGGCTCGGTAACCATTGGGGATGGACTGATACATTGTCCTAGCAGTCTCCCGGAGATCAAGAAGCACCACGCGAGGAATCTTCCTGACATACCGCCTCGACCACGGCCAATGGACCTCGCCATCGAGGCTAGGGCTCAGGAGCTTCTAGCGGAGGCAAACAGGGAGGCCAAGGAGAGGGAGACCGAGCTGGAGCAGAGGACGGCTAGGATGCTGGAGGAGGAGAGGAACCGGAATGATGTGTCTCACCGGGCCCTATACGAGCTCCTCGTGGTAAGTTTCTCCTGCTTATTAGTCAAATCATGCATGTAATGTTCGTTTCATTACTAACTAATATGACTGACTCATGAAATCAAAATGTGCAGTCCGTGTGCGAGAAAAACGGTCAGACCCCTCCGCTGATGCCTCAGATTGGTTTAGCGGACACGGTGAGTTTCATTTGAATGGTCATTAGTTACTAGCATTCACATTTCAGTTGCATCATGCTAACGAGACATTGCAAATGATCTTTGGTGAAGCATGCCTCCCGACAAGCATCGACCGATCCTTCTCCGTCTTGCACTGGCGCAACCCCGAACCCGACCGGTCCTTCTCCGTCTGACACTGGCGTAAACCCGACCGACCCTTCACCTTCGTGATGACGGTAACATTTCTCTAGTGTTTTGCCTACCAAATGCATAAAGACCTAGACTTAGCTTTGTTTCCTCCAAAATGGTTACCATAATGACCTAGACTTAGCCAATCTTCCTACAACATGACATAATTATCTTACTTAGCTCCAAAATGATCTATACTTAACTAAATTAGCTCTAATATGCTTAGTTACCTAGGTTAGCTAAATAAAGACCTATAGTTAGCTTACTTATGTCAAAAATGGCATAATATGCTTAGTTAACTAAAAAAATTGCATAATTAGTTAAGTTAGCTCCAAAATGACCCATTTTACCTAGGTTTGCTCCAATATGATCCATTTTACCTATGTTAGCTCCAAAATGAGCAAGTTTACCTAGGTTAGCTCCAATATGATCCATTTTACCTACATTACCTCCAATATGATCCATTTTAGCTAGGTTAGCTCCAAAATGATCCATTTTACCTACTTAGCTAAAAATGGCATAATTACTTATGTTGGCACAAAAATGACCTATACTTACCTTAATTTCCTCCAAATTGACATAATAAGCTTAGTTAGCTAAAAAATGGCATAATTACCTATGTAAGCTCTAAAATTACACAAATAAGGAATAAGAAGAAGAAAAACAAGGAAGAGGAGAAAAAGAAAGAATATAAGAAGAAATAGAAGAAAAAGAAAGAATAAAAGAAGAAGAATGAGAAGGAAAAGGGTAAAAACCTTCTTCTTCTAGTCTTCTTCTTCTTCTTCTCCAAAATGACCTAAGTTAGCTCTAATATGCTTAGTTACCTAGGTTAGCTCAATAATGACCTATACTTAGCTGCTTTATATCAAAAATGGCATAATATGCTTAGTTCACTCAAAAAAGGCATAATTATCTAGGTTAGCTCCATTTTACCTAAGTATGCTTCTTCATTTTCTTCTTCTTCTTCTAGTTTTCTTGTTCTAACTTTCTTGTTTCCCATTTTGCAGATTTCATTTACTTCACAGAAGCTTGCATGGATGGAGTGTTCGCTTTCTGCTTTTCTTTTGTATCGCTGAACAATGTGGAACTAGTGATATGGATGGATGGATAGGTGTTGGATGAACAATGTGATGAAACTATGTGTTGGTTATGTATGGATGGAACTATATATGTGTTGATTATGTATGTATGATGAAACTTGTGTGTTGGATATGTCATATGTCTTCTGTGAAATTTGTGTCTTCACACTTGTGTGTTGAAATTGAATGAATATAAGAAAAAACAGAGAAAACAGGGGCTATGCAGGCTCTTTGCCATCCGCTGGCACACGGTAAAGAGCTTTGCCATTAGCCAGCAGACGGCAAAGCTGCCACGTGGCAGCTACCTGTGCAACCTGGGTAAGTGGCTGGCCTAATTGGTTACTTTGCTGTCCGCTGGTAGACGGCAAAGAACATTGCCCCTTTTCCGTCTGCCAGCGGATGGCATAGAATGACACCTGGCAGCACCTGGGGGCTGGCCTATTTCGTTACTTTGTCGTCCGCTGGCAGACGGCAAACGGGTGGATGGCAAAGCACGCCGTTAACCCCCTAACGGACCAAACCTGGCACTTGTGCCGTCCAGGCTCTTTGCCCTCCGCTGGCCAACAACAAAGAGCATTCCATCTTTGCCATCCGCCCGCAGACGGCAAAGACCTCTTCGCCGCAGCCTATTCATCTGGTCCTGTTGCCGTCTGCTGGCGGACGGCAAAGGCCTTTGCCGTCAGCCAGGCATGCCTTTGCCGTCAGCCATGGCAGACGACAAAGTTCCTGATTCCTGTAGTGTGATAGTCCTATTATCTTTTTGAATTCTCCAAACTACACTATATCGAAGAAGTTTGTACTTATTAAGGATCATATTGATGGGTTGCATTTTATCATTGCACATGATGATTCTAATGAATATAATATGCATGTGCTTGCTGCTCCTACTTGCAATATATTATGAGAGAGAACCCCATCTCCATGTCTCTATGTTTTTAATATGATAAAATTGTAAGAAACCACCTACACTATGCATTGGCCTTTATTATGTGTGGATGAATTGTTTTCTTATGACATGCCAATGCATAGGATGAGAGTTAGATTCGTGGTAACATGCTATATTTTGCTCTATGACCATATTTAAGATACAAATCTTTGTTCATTAAAATTGGATTTGATGTGCCTTGAGCTCCTGGTTTAATGATTACTTGAGAATTTTATGCCTAGATTAATGGCTTTAAAAAAAGCGGTGTCTGGGAGGCAATCCGGAAGTTTTAGAGAGTCATTTTTTTGTGTGCTTATAAAATTTTGAAAAACAAAAAAGTAAAGTGGGGAACTTAAAACTTTTTCTAAAATAAAAGTGAAAGTGAGAAAGATGAGCCTCGTTGAAGTGGGAGACGTCCTTGAACTTTTATTCGTGCCATGGAAACTTTCTGAATCTTGAATCACATAAGCTTTCCAAATAAATATCATTTTTTTGCAAATCCACTGTATTATAAAAATAATGTGCCAAGCTTTACCTTTAGGGTGTTTAAATTGCTTGTTTGATATGTGCTGTGCAGAAACAGAAACTTTTGTTATAGTATTTGAATTTTCATATTTTATAGGAACGAGCAAATATTCTGAAATTTTTCCACAATACTGCTATACAATTCTTTATTACGCTGAGTTACATAAGTTTATATTCCATCTACATCATTAAAGACTCTGTCGTTTTCACAATTTGTTGTTATAGTTTCTTTATCTGCTTATGTTTGCAATTTTATTAAGCCCCACTGATGTGGGCACAATAAAATTGTGATAACATACAGTTGTTAATGTTTGATTATAATTATAAAATAGTTTTGTAGCAAGACATGATGGAATTTGATGTTATATGTACTAACCCCTTTAATAAAAGTATGTTGAGATTTTTGTGGATGAAGCTTTTAAAACCGAGGGGAGTCATCAATATGAGAAGAATAAGGAGAGGCAAGAGTTCAAGGTTCGGTATTGATACGCATTTAACGTGTCTATAAATTTCGATGGTCCCATTCTATTATAGTATCAATCTTGAATGTTTATTATGCAATTATATTTCTTTTTTTGGGACTAACCTATAACCTAGTGCCCAGTGCCAGTTGTTTTTTTTTGCTTTTTAGAAAATCAGTACCAAACGGAGTCCAAACGCTATGAAACTTTTTGATGATTTTTTTGGACTAGTAGGGACCCTAGAAGCTTTGGGAAAAGACATGAAGAGTCACGAGGGAGCGACAAGCCTGCCAGGCGCACCCCGGGGGTTGCCCCCAGGCTTGTGGGCCCATTGTGGCACCTCTTGATCTAATTCCAGCTCTATAAATTCCGAAATATTCCCAATACATACGCAAGTTTCTGTTCTTCCGAGATTCCATCTGGAGGCCTTCTCTGGTACTCTACCGGAGGGGGAATCGACCAGAAAGGGCTTCTACATCATCCATTCTGCCCTTCCGATGATGTGTGAGTAGTTCACCACAGACCTACGGGTCCATAGCTAGTATCTAGATGGCTTCTTCTCTCTCTTTCATCTTCAATACAGTGTTCTCCTTGATGTTCTTGGAGATCTATTCGATGTCATCCTTTTTCGCGGTGTGTTTGTTGGGATCCGCTGAATTGTGGGTTTATGATCAGATTATTCATGAATATTATTTGAGTCTTTTTTTGGATTCTTATATGCATGATTGTTATAGCTTTGTATTTCTCTTCGATCTATCTGTTTGGTTTGGCCAACTAGATTGATTTTATCTTGCAATGGGAGAGGTCCTTTGTGATGGGTTCTATCTTGCGGTGCTCAATCCCAGTGACAAAAAGGGACATGACATGTTGTCGATGCAACAAACATTCCCGTTTGCTAGCCAAACACATGCACAAGCGTGCTGGCGATCATACATCCAGTACCAATGCATGACACAACGATAAGCCAGAGAAACCGCTCTTCATGAGATCAAGGAGCAGATTAACAGAAGATCACCCCAGGGAAGGCTCCCTTGCCGGGCAGGAGAGCCTGGCTGGGTCGAGGCAGCACCTGAGGTACAAGACCAGTTCGCCCCGGCAAGGTTTCCAAGGTCGCCAAGACCAAAACCGGCCAGGCCCCTTTATGGCGGGCCTTCACCAAGACGCCACTGCTCCACCTCATTGCACCCAAGTCACTAATCGGTGCGGTGTCAAGCCCCTAAACAACCAGGTGGATCCTACCAAGCACGTGGCGGCATGATAAGGAAGAGATTAGCTTTACTGGCACCTGTCAAGAGGACATGTCACGCTAATAAGATGAGGCGGATAAGCGGCGCGACAGGCTTGCCGGGTTTCAACACCAGCTTGACACCTAGCAATGCATTTAATGCACTTTGTCCTAACTGCCCGAGTTAGGTATGATAGCACTGTTAGCTATCTAATCACCTTGAAATGACTGTTTTGCCACTGTGGTCGCCCCTTAACCTATAAAAGGAGGCCCGAGGCAACCTAGCAAGGGGTCCAAACATTTGATCCCTCAACACTTATATGCACACACTGCTCCCCCCGAGGCAACCTTGCCGGGCTAGAGCATGTCGTGCCTTCATGTTCCTCAAGATCAATCCACCACAGCAGGAGTAGGGTTTTACGCTGCAATGCGGCCCGAACCTGGGTAAAAGAGAGCTGTCATCGCCGCATTGCCCCCTGCTGCTTCTGCTCTGTCATGGGAAACCACGACCACCTATGGGGCCATGAGCCCCTTGTGGTTCGGTAGGGGGAATGAGCGCGTTGCACAAAGAGTGGAGAACGTCGCACAGCACGGCAGAGATCACACTGGCATTTTTACCCAGGTTCGGGCCGCCGCGAGGTGTAAAACCCTACTCCTGCTTTGGTGGTCTGATGGTGGATTCTGGTGGAAAATGCAGTGCTCTTGCTCGGCAGGGTTGCCTCGGAGCAAGAGCAGCTACGCGCGTATGAGTGTACAGGGGTACGAATCCTCTCCATGGTTGCCATGGGCCTCCTTTTATAGATCAAGGGGTCACCACAGTGGCAAATCAGTCATTATGCACCAATTAGATAATGAACAGTGCTATCATACCTAACTCTGCAGACGGGGCAGAGCGCATTAAATGTGCCGCTTAGTGTCACATCATGGCCTTCCCGGCAAGCCTTGTCGGGCTGATCGGCCACCTTCTCTCCTGTCTGCATGACACGTCGCTGGACGGGTGTCATTTGGAGGTGTTTTCCGTAGGAAGTGGCTACCATGTGGCAAGAAACAGCCACTCAGTCACTTGGGGGCTTGACACATCACCGATCGATGACTTGTGTCGCTGTGATGTGGAGCGGTGGAGCCCTGGAGGGGTGGTTTGCCTTCGTTGTGCCCGGCAGGCCTGCCGAGGACGGTCTTGATGCTTACTCTTGGGGCCACCTCGACCTCGCTAGGCTCGCCTGCCCAGAAAGGGGGGTTTTCCCTTAGTGGTATCTTGCTTCCTTTCGCTTGACTTGGTTCTCTTGACCAGCCCTCTGATTTCTCCAAGAGTTGATCTCTTGTGCTTGGCCTTGTCTTGGTTGTTGCAACTTTGCTCTTTTAGGCCTGTGCATGGTCTGGGCAACAGACCCAGGGTGTGTTGCACTAACAGGAGCCCCTGGGCCTGGCCCGAACGTATTGCCGGGCGTCTTCGGGGTTGGCCCTAACCAGTGCACAGGCGAGAGAGTAACAGTTGCACGTCCCTTGAGATCTCCTTTGCTTCTTCATTAACCTGAGCCCAGGTCAGTTTCCGGCTCTTCCGTGCGTTGTGTAACACTACAAAAAAATACACTTCCGTGATGATACGTGTTTGTCACAGTAGGTCGCGTTTTTTGTCATGCATGTACATCCATGACAAATTTATGACAGAATCAAGATAGTCATACCTGTGCTGTCGTAGAAGTGTTCCATGACATTACCAAAATTATCATCACGGAAGTGTCCACATCAGTGACGATAAATCGCGCGTCACAGAAGTGCTTTCGTCAAGGGTGACCGACATGTGGCATCCACCGTAATGGAACGCCGTTAAGCTATCGGGTCAGGTTTTGGATCCGATAACCCGTTAACAGCCCCGACCAATGGGGATTTTCCACGTGTAAAATCATCATTGGCTGGAGGAAACACGTGTCGGCTCATCGTTGGGACAGATGTCATCCACTCATTGGACAGAAGGCGCCTATGATACGTCGACACGTGGCACGGCCCAACAGAGGCCCATTCCTGTGAAAAGGCCGGCCCGTTTGACTTGGTCAAAAGGTGGTGGGCCGGCCCATGGAAAGCCTGTTAACGGCCTGTTCGCATATAGCCCATTTACAGCCCGCTAACCCAAGGCCCATTACGCCCTATCCAAATTAGGCCCAGTAGCATCATCTGGGCCATCCAATATGATTCCAGCCCGTTTTCACTTCTAGCCCATGTATGGCCCATGACGTCTTTCGGCCCATATGAGGCCCTATGTAACTCCTGGCCTATTAACGGCCCGTGGTGAAACTGGCCCGTAATGAAGAGTGTATCACTTTACACCCATTAACGGCCCGTGGTGAAACTGGCCCATAATGAACAGTGTATCACTTTATACCCATTAACGGCCCGTTATTCCGTTGGGCCGTTTCCACCCCATGTTATCTTTCGGCCTTCTCAGAGCCCATTTATTCTTGGGCTCATTTCCAGCATTCGTTTACTTACAACCCATTACTGTCATTTTCTGCTTGTGGGCCAAATTCAGCCCGTGGTTACAGTCGGCCCGTTTGTGGTCCGTTAATACGTTGGGCCATTTTCATAGCGTCATCAAATACGGCCTATTAACGATGGCCTGTTATGGTTGGCCCATGAACGGACGATTCCAACTCTAGCCCGTTTACGGCCATAATGTGGCCTGTTATTGGCCCATGTTTGGCCAATCGATCATACGGCCCGTATAAGGCCCATTCATGATACGGCCCGTAGAAGGCCCATTGTTTCTACGGCCTGTAGAAGGCCCATTATTTCTACGGCCCGTAGAAGGCCTATTGTTTCTACGACCCGTAGAAGGCCCACTATTTCTACGTCCCGTAGGAGGCCCAGTGTCACTACAGTAAATATTAGCCCATGGTTATTGTGGCCTAGTTTTAAAAAATAGGTTACTGCAGCCACTAGCAAACCGCGGAAAAAGAACTACACTGACTACAAGCAAACAAATAAACAAGACAACAAGGAAGTAAATAAGCAAGCAACTTATGCTAGGCTATCACGGCTATTACACATATTACATCCACTGGGCATCAAAGTTCACCACCAGTGATCATAAAGCGCAACGAAGAAGCAGATTACAAAAACTGGGCACCATTACAGCGTACCAAAATAATACTGAACCGAGACCACTTCCAAGACAGTTCAAGAAAGTTTAGCCTTGCGGGGGAACTGCTGCGCAAGCTGCTGAGCAAGGCTGTGAGACCGGCCTAGCATGTCGGTCATAGCTTCCAGGTGTAGCTGTTTAGCGATGAGGTTCTCATTGGTGTTCTCCGGAATCTTTCTTAGAGATAGGACTTCAAGTCGAAGTTGAGTTGCAAAATGCCTTTCTCCTAGAACTTGGGACTGAAGAAGTCGAACTGATTCAGACAACGAATTCGGTGAGCTTGTCTGACTGTTAGTCTCAAGTAACTTGAACACTGCATCAAGACAAGACTTTGGGGTTGTCTCGCTATCTTCAAGATGTTTTGCCTTCTTTGCTGCAATATATGTTGGGTTTGTCTCACAGCCTTCAGCAGACTTGTGCATGCCATCAGGCATATCACCCTGAAACAAAGCAGAGAGATGACAGGTTTTGCACGTGTATAAACAATGATGATAACTGTTCTGTCAATTCTATCCAATTTCAAATTAGAAAATAAAGAGTAAGTTCAAAATATCAATAGCATAATTTGGCATTGTTCATAATGCGGGGAGCTTCACCACACTACTGGATTACCATGTCAAAATAACAAGCATAGATGAAGGGCAAAGAAAATCATTGTATCTATTTTGGATAATGTGCATGGCATGTTGTTCATATGATCAGCCACATCAGTAAGATAAAACAGGAGATGACAAGGTGCAAACGTGGGCTGCTTCACCACACACTGGATTATAGATCCACAAAAACAAGCATACATATAGGGAGTATTAAGTAATGTGCATGGTATGAATAAGGAATTTTGTTTTACAAGTAAAACTTAGAACTTACGGTTCTTACGAACATTCATTTTGGTAGAAACAACAAACTAAACAACAGTAAACGATAGGGAGTATGAGCAAATTAAACAGCAGTTGAGGATAAAGGCTTTAGAAGGACCGACTTACATTAATAGTTAACACCGGCTTTATAATGCCCTTCTCCATGTCAAGGGAAGGATAACTCAAGAATTTCAGCACATAATCTTCTTCATAAGACTTGCCTGTACTCTACATTTTGTAGAGAGTAATTATAGATATAATAATACTGGAAGGGATAGAGGATAATGAAGATATGATGCAGATTGATGCTACATAATCAACTACCAATCCCTGGAAGTACAAGCGTTACAGAACAAAATGTACTGACAAGAGCAATGGGCTACACTTCTGTACTGGCATTGTCTGTGTATTCTACTTGTTGGTAAGATTAAATATAGATCTGATCTTTTTTAGTAAATGGTGGGCGAGGGAGATAAGATGCAGAATTCTAAAAAATGAACCAATCCCTCTTCCCATAATACAAGAGTGTTTTCAACACTGGTGTACTGTACAAAACGTTCTTATATTATGGGACAGAGGGAGTAGCTGTTAATGTAAGTATAGTGATAGACCATGTTCAGTACTTACAAGAGGACTGCAGAGCTAAACCTCTTCAAAAGCATTGGGTTGATTCTAAATTTATGTAAGAGTCCATACGGATCTTATAATGTCCACCAAATGGACGATTACGAGGCTAACATGTGCAGAGATGCTACATAATCAAACAGCTATGAAAGTAAGTATGGCCATACAGGGCAAGAGGTACTCACAAGAGGAATGCAGTGTGCAGTATAGTTGCGAGATTCTATGGTCCCTTGAGAACGAATGTTCTTCTGCTAACAGTTTTCGTACAAGTGAGACATTAAGGCAAATGCAGAAATGTCACTACTAGGAAAAGGGCTATAGATGGAATGGCCACTAATGCCGCACCAGACATGTGGTGCGCCATTTCTATGTAGCAGTGGCGCACCATGTGCTGGTGCGCCATTAGTGTGAAATACACTAATGGCGCACCAGACACACGGTGCGCCATTAGTAACATTTTTTTTATTTTGCCAGACATACGAATGGCGCACCAAGACACAGTGCGCCATTACTAGTTGTAACTAGTAATGGCGCACCAGCAACATAGTGCGCCACTACAATATTTTTTTTATTTTTTACTTTTTTGCAAAACTACAAATGTTGCACCTGGTGCAGTGCGCCATTACTAGTTTAAGCTAGTAATGGCGCTCCCTGGTGCGCCATTAGTGTTTTTTTTTTCAAAACTAGTAATGGCGCACCACCAGCAGGTGCGCCATTAGTAACCAGGGTTACTAATGGCGCATTATGTGGTGGTGCGCCATTAGTAACCTGGGACGAGCTAGATATTTTGGACAGCCACACCTACCCACTCACTTTCCCCACTTCATTCTCTCCTCCCTCCTCCAAGCTTGTCTCGGCTGCCTCCTCCTCCTCACCTCATTTGCACCATAAATTCATCCAAATTACGTGGTTAAACCCCCTTTTTTTGATAGGTAAGTAAGGGGGAAGCTATCTTTATGTTGTTCTCCCTCCAACAACGTGCACATGCACTTTTTATGTCCTAGCTAGATCTATGTATGTTTGTGGTGTTGCATATATGTTTGTGTTTGCAGGTACCGGTATTTGAAATGAGATAGTTGCCAATATTTTGCCGGAATGTTGATTCATTTCCGTTTTGGCGAGAATTTTGGCACTATGCATTCTTTTTGGTCCTATTTTTAGGGAAAGTCATGCCAATTTTTTTCTTGGTTCTAAAATATCGTTTTGCTCTACCCCGCAGGCGACCATGGTCCGCACGATGACCGAAGGCATCGTGAATAGGTTTTTGAGCTCCGCGAAGGCCGAGATGCTTGAAAAGAACGAGACAGAGATAAGATTTCCCTTTCGAAGATGCAAGCTGAAGAGCCTTATTGCGGACCCGGATTCCGGGCAGGTGCGGGACCACCTGCTCTTGCGTGGTTTCATGGATGGCTATCGGTGGCAAGGTGATGAAGATGACTACGAAGTCGTCCATGGGGGTCGGGAAAGAAATGAGGATGGGCAGCAAGACAACCACCGCGGCTCGGGCGGGCGAGAAGACGAAGAATCTCCAGGACATGATCACGACGGCGATGCTGTACACAGTCATCATGTAGAATATGCCGGACATGATGATGAGGAAGATGCGGGAGCAGACGAAGGGCATGATCATGAAGATGAAGATGCCGGTGGAGCGGACGACGATGGACCATCGATGGGCTGGGTGCAGGACCCTCATATTCAAGAGCTGCTTCTCAAGCAGACGGATAAGGCAAGGGCTGCCGCCCGAGAGAAAGCCATGCTGGATCAACTGGAGATAGACGCGGTTACTCCATTGTATGAAGGATGCAGGCCCGAGGACACCCGCCTGAAAGTAACGCTCATGGCTCTGGAGATGAAGGTAAAGCACAAAATGACCGACGCATGCTTCGACGAGAACATGTCATTCTGGCACGAACGTCTTCCCAAGGGGAACAAGTGCCCGACTAGTTTCGAGGAGGCGAAGAAAATTGTGTGTCCTCTGGATTTACCGCACGTGAAATACCATGTGTGCATGAACAATTGAATCATTTATCGGGATGAGCACACGGAGTCTACCATATGCCCGGTGTGCGGCGTCACTCGATACAAGAAGAGGAAGAAAGCTCCTCGAAAAGTGGTGTGGTACTTCCCAATCACTCCTCGTCTGCAGCGGTATTTCGCGGACCCTAAGGTAGCAAAGCTCCTGCGTTGGCACGCGGATAGGGAGGAGAAGAAGCGAGAAGATGACGCAAATGATCCGGAGATAAATAAAAAAGACAAGATGCTGAGTCACCCTAAGGATGGGAGCCAGTGGCAAGCGTTGAACTTCGAACACCCAGAATTTGGGAACGATCCAAGGAACATCGTGCTGGGCGCGAGCACCGATGGAGTCAATCCGTTTGGCAGCCAGAGAAGCACACATAGCACCTGGCATGTGTTTATGTGGATGTACAACCTTCCCCCCTGGTTGTGCATGAAGAGGAAGTACATTCACATGAGTATGCTAATTGAAGGGCCGAAACAACGAGGGAACGACATCAATCTGTATCTGGGGCTGCTGGAAGAGGAGCTAGACACGCTGTGGAAAACGCCAGCCAATACGTGGGACGCCGCAGAGAAAGAATATTTTCCTATGAGAGCCGCACTGCTCACGACGGTGCACGACTATCTCGGTTTCGGATATCTCGCGGGGCAGGTGGTCCACAGATTTTCTGGATGCGTCAGGTGCATGGAGGATACAACGTATCGCCAGCTAGATAGAGATACCGGGTCTTCGAAAACCGTGTTCATGGGACATCGAAGGTGGCTTCGCGATGATGACCCGTGGAGGAAACGCAAGGATCTGTTCGATGGTGAAACCGAACCCCGAAGACGCCCGTGTACGAGGAGCGGCGAGGAAATAGACGAGCTGTTGAAAAATTGGAAAGATTGCCCACTGCCGGGAAAGAAGCAAAAGGTGCCAGAGCCGGGAAAGAAGCGAAAGGCGCCAGAGCCACTGCTGAAGGTATGGAAAACGAGGTCTATTTTCTGGGACTTGCCGTACTGGAAGATCCACTGTGTGCCTCATAGCCTTGATGTCATGCATATCACGAAGAACGTGTGCGAGAGTCTGCTTGGCACCCTGCTCAACATGCCAGAGAGGACCAAAGATGGGCCGAAAGCAAGGGCAGACTTGAAATCAATGGGCATCAGGGAGGAGCTTCACGCTAATGATGATGATGAGGCGAAGCAGGACACGGAAAGTCGTCGCAAAGGCAAAAAGGCCAAGAAGACCGGAAATGACTTCCCTCCCGCGTGCTTCACTCTAAGTCAGGAGGAGATCGATCAGTTTTTCACCTGCCTCGTAGGAGTAAAACTTCCTTACGGTTACGCGGGGAAGATAAGCAGATACCTAGACTCAGTGAAGCTGAAGTTCAGCGGGATGAAGTCTCACGACTGTCACGTGCTGATGACGCAGATACTTCCAGTTGCAATCCGTGGGATCATGGACGCGCACGTCCGTGAAACGCTATTTGGCCTATGCAACTTTTTCGACGTCATCTCTCGGAAGTCGGTTGGCGTGAGGCAACTCAGAAGGCTATAGGAAGAGATCGTGGTGATACTATGCGAGCTTCAGATGTACTTCCCTCCCGCATTCTTCGACGTTATGGTGCATCTGCTGGTCCATATCGTGGAGGATATCATCCAACTCGGGCCGACGTTCCTGCACAGCATGACGCCGTTCGAAAGGATGAATGGTGTCATCAAAGGATACGTTCGCAACATGTCATGTCTAGAGGGAAGCATAGCCAGGGGCTTTCTGACCGAAGAGTGCATCTCCTACTGCACGAATTATCTAGGCATCGAGAACCCCGTTGGTCTGCCCGTCAACAGGCACCTCGGCAGGCTCGCTGGATGGGGTCACCATGAGGGTCGCCGCGAAATGCATGTCGACTTCGATGGTCGACTCGCCGACTTTGAAAGAGCAAACCTAGTCGCGCTACAACACATAGACGTGGTCGATCCTTGGGTGGTAGAGCACAAAACGTTTATTGAGAAGACGCACAATGACCGAGGCCAACAGAGGACGGACGGAGATATAATCAAAGAGCACAACTCATGTTTCACGCGTTGGTTCAAGCAGAAGCTTCTGTCGTACCCTTTACATGAGGATTCTTCCGCGGAAGAACAACTCATATTCGCCTTGTCACAGGGCGCCGAGCACAACCTGATGACGTATGAGGCGTACGATATCAACGGCTACACATTCTACACCAAGGACAAGGACATGAAGAGTGATGGTTATCAGAACTCCGGGGTAACGATGGAATCCTACACCGGTAACGACAAGGACAGATACTACGGAAGGATCGAGGAGATCTGGGAGCTGAGCTACGCTGGAGAGAAGGTCCCGATGTTCCGTGTCAGATGGGCCAAGAGCGTCATAAAAGAAGACCGGTATTTCACCACCATGGTTATACCCGAAGCCAAATCTAAGACCGCAGGCGCGAACGTCACCGCGAAAAATGAGCCATGGGTACTGGCTTCCCAAGTGGACCAATGCTTCTTCATTACCGACCCATCAAATCCCAGTCGTGTTGTCGTGAGGAGAGGCAAAAAGAAGATCATTGGAATGGATGGAGTCGCCAATGAGCAAGACTTCGACAAGTACGGCGACCCGAAGATGGAACATGACGACGACGATGAAGTATCAGCATACACCACAAGAAGAAGCAGGACCACCCTACCTAAAGGACGTCCGTTCAAGAGAAGAACTCCATTTACGAAAAATAAGGGCAAGAAGATTGTGAACAGATAGCTAGCTAAGATCGATTGTATTTAAATTGTAGCCTTCATTTCTCGATTGTATTTCATGGGCACTTTTTGAACTCATGAATGTTTTTAAATTTCATGGACACTCGATCTCGCACCATCTCCCCCGCTCCACCGGCCGCCGCCGCCAACCCCCCGCACCCTCCCCCACTCCATCACCGCCGACGACCCACCGCACCCTCCCCCACTCCACCGGCCGCCGCCGCCGACCCCCGGCCCGCACCCTCCCCCACTCCACCGTCGCCGACGACCCACCGCACCCTCCCCCGCTCCACCGGCCGTCGCCGACGACCCCCCGCACCCTCTCCCCCGCACCCTCCCCGGCCCGCTCCACCGTCACAAATGAATGCAACTAAATTTGCAAAAAAAGCAAATTTGATTATATTTTCAAATAAAAAATTTGATGATATTTTTAAAAAAATCATTACTGTTTTTATAAAAAAAATATTACCGTTATGATTTAAACAAGTTTGAACATATTTAAACACAAATAAATATCAAACAGCATTTTAAATGCATAAAAACAAAAATTGGGGAGCCTGGGAATCGAACCCAGGACCTCCTAGTGTGTGTGCTGCGTGATGACCAGTCGGGCTAGTGGGCGTGTTCTGCTGGAGATAGGGTTAGGTGGGATATAACCTGACCAGTCGGGCTAGTAAGTAAAACCAAATTCTAATGGCACACCAGGGGGAGGTGCGCCATTAGAATCGACGTACTTGTTCCCCTCGCACTGTGGCCTCCCTCCCTCCCTCGCCAGATCCCCCACTCGACCCCAACCGTATGCCTCCGCCCCCTTGCTCCGCCCCCTCCGTCCGCCGCGCCTGCACGCCGTCCGCCGCTGTGGTCTTGCGCTGCCTCGACGCCGCCGCCCCGACTCCCGCGGGACTCCACCCCCGCCGCCCCGCGCCCCCCGCCCGCGCGCCCATCCCGCCTGCCCCTGCCATCCTCCGCCACCGGCCCCTGCTCTCCTTCGACCGCGGCGAGCGAGGACCTGGGTGAGCTTGGACCCCGACCGCGACCCCTTCGCCGACCCCGACCCCGACCCCTCCGGCGACCAGGTACCTCTTCTCCTTCCTCCTTCCTCTGTGCTACTGCTATGAACTAATGGAAGTGTCATGTGAACTCTACAACTCACGCGCAGCTTACTGAACAAGTGCAAGCGCTGCAGAGGGACAAGGAGATACTCAAGACCAACCTGAACAAAGCAGAGGAGGAGGTACGATACATACCGAACCTCTCTTGTCCTTGCAACTGCAAACATGTTCTGCACCTGTGACTTTTATCGCCTTCTCAGTGAATGTCAATAGATTTGTGCGAAACTAGCGTGGTTCTGATGGTTAGAAGTTTCTTGCGTGTTTCCATTCAAGGTTAAGTTACTGTTTGAGGAGAACAGAGCCCTCGACGAAGCAAACAAGAGGCTGCTGTGCTTGCTGGAGAAGGAGTAGAAGCATCGGTCCGAAAGAAAGCACTCCGCCAGTAATTCCACCAAGGTAAAAAGCACCAACCAACCAACCAACCATAAAGCTCACACAAGTGTGTACTACTGATTTAATTTAATTTAGTACACGCACACACACAGGCAGTAGAACTGTTAGTTGAAACCATGAATTACCCTGTGCTGCTGAAGATGAGTAGTTGTAGGAAGATGATGCCCTAATGGAAGTGACATGAGTATTTGGCCTGCCCATCATGTTTGTTGGTTGTTTGCTGTCATGTTGTTATTACTTCCATGAGGGCATCTGTTGGTTCATTAATCTTAAGCCCATTATTCCATCGAATAGCTGAACTATAATACTATTATTCATTTATGATAGTTTGTGAGATACAGAAATAGATAAATTTAAGTTTGTAATGGCTAACATCCAGACATGTGAATCTGTTCTTGATACTCCTTTTCCCTTTTCTTAGAATCATCATATACAAATTTTTTTGCTCAAGTTCTTCAGTACATCATATAATATAGAGAAGTGCAGATCAAGTGGTGCAATCATATACATCTGGCCACTTATTTGCTCCAATGGCACAAACTTGAGCTGCTAGCATAAAAAGTGTTGCAGGCGACAGACAATGAGGAGCTACTGTCAAAAACTTGAGCTACTGTAAAAAAATTCAGTTATGGCATCTAGAATTATGTCAGTTTTGTTTTGTAACTAGAAGACCAAAGTGTTAGGAATTCTGTCCAAACTGTAGTTTTCATTATTCTGTCCAAACTGAAAACTGTTAAAAAGACCATGTGTTTTTTGGTCAAAATCTGCATGTAAAACTGAAATAATCAGTCATAAAGAATATCCTCAAGACCATTTGTTTCTTGGATTTCTGTAATGATGATGGAACATTATAAAGCATTGTACTCCAGTGTGTATGAAGGATACAAAAAATTTAGCAACTTCTCTGATTTTATAAAGTTGTTCTTATATGGGTGAAACTTCACTTGTTTTTAGGCTAGTGCAGGGTGTTGCTTTATTGTGATGCCTCTGAATTACTTGTGACATGAGTATTTGGCCTGCCCATCATGTTTTGTCTCCGACCATTGTGTCGTGATGAATTTGCAGGTACCCCGAGAGGCCCTTGAGTTTGCTGGAATGTTGATTAACTTTTGTTCCGGCAAATTCGGGTACTCCATATGTCCTATTTTCAGCAAAGGTCATGCTGAAATTTTCCGTGAATTTTAGCATGACTTTGCTAAAAATAGGACATATGGGGTACTTGCGACTAATGCATGGGCCGGGGTATCTTAGTACTTAGTTAAGTAGGATCAACTGCCCCGCCGTTCTTGCTGCATTAAACCATAGGTGGCAATAGAGCCCAGTGATTACGCCCAACTTAGAATTCTCCTTAGCATCGATAAACCCTAGATGATAAACCCAACATAGGTGGCAATAGAGCCAAGTGATTAGTGCCAAGTGATTAGGCCCAACCTAGGGTGCCTCGGCATCGATAAACCCTAAATGATGAAAACTTAACTTAGCATTTAGGGTGCCTCGGCGTCGACAAACCCTAAATGATGAAACCTTGGCTTCTATAGGGTGCCTCGGTGTCGATGAGAACCTAAATGATGTACGCTTAGGCTTTTAGGGTGCCTCGGTGTCGACAAACCCTAAATGATAAAAGCTTAGCTTTTAGGATGCCTCGGTGTCGATAAACCCTAAATGATGAGACCATGATCTTGTTCCTTGACAATAACCAACTTTTTGACCAAACTTTTTTCTAATTTAGAGCGAAACATGGCCCACAACGATGAGGCCGGCGGTTCGGGCGGCAAGCAATTCTGGGAGCTGTCCCAGGAGATGGAGGAAGAACCTCACCGCTATGAGGATGCCGCGGAAGACACCGATCCTGACTACACAACCCCTAGTGGCATCGGGGATGACACCACTGATGGCGCCGCCGAGGATGCCACCACTGATGATGGCGGCGCACGCACAGATGGCAGCCAACCGAAGAGGCAACGGAAGGACCGGCGCCTGAACGTGCTCGGCACCGTCAAGGAGGAATTTACTGAAGTGAACTCCGACGGGCATCCAACGGCGCGCAAACATGTAGTCAAGGGGTACTCGGTTCAGCTAGGGTGCATTCTCCGGAGCACCCTCTCGATCACCACCGAGAACCTAAGGCATAAGGACCGAGGGAATTTGCGCTGCCTCCTCTTCACGAAGCTACACGAACGATACAAGTTCCCCGATGAGTTTTCAAACACACGCCTCTCAGGGAATAAAGTGAACAGTGCCGCCCTCACGAGGATGAGCACGGCCCTGTCTACATGGAGAAGCACGGTGAAGGCAATGATTGAAAAAGGTGATAGTTATGAGAAGATCAAGGCGAAATATCCTTTGATGAGCGAAGATGACTACAAGGAGTTCAAGATCAAGTGCGAGAGCAGCGCAACCTCCGAATCAAGTCAGTGGGGGAAAGAAATGCGGCAGTTGAACTTAGGGGTCCACCAACTCGGTCCCGACGGTTACAGAGTGGCGGAGCCTATATGGGACAAGGAGGACGCAGAGCGTGCCGAGCAGGGCCTACCGCCCCGCTTCGAGAAATTCCCTGACAAGCAGACCAGGAACTTTGTCAGGGCCCGGTACAAGGAGGACCCGGTAACAAAGGAGCTCACCATGGATCCGAAGACCAGGGCGCTTGAGCTTGTTCTGGTAAGGAATACACCCCCGCGTAATTAGCTCCATATGGTTGCATTCTAATTAATGAAGACAAATTTCTAAATGGTTCACATTCCTTCGGCAGGAGGCTGAAAGCAGTAGCGCGGGGTCATCTCAGAGCTCCCCTTTTGACACCCCTTGAAATAGGGCGTTGAACGTAATGAAAAACAAGGATAAGCTCAGTAAGCCGTCGTCAGCTGGTCGTGTGGTCGGCAAAGGCTTGTCCACAAAATGGTCGTCATACTATACCGCTGGTGGGCGAAAGGAGAAAAAGACCAGCTCGGAAAGCCAGTCGCGCGAGGTTCAAGAACTCAAGGCACAAGTGGCGCAGATTCCAGAGATTGTCCAAGAGCAAGTGCAACAACAACTGGGAACGACGCTCACCGCCATTGTGCCTACCTTGATTCAGGGGCTGACGACGTGGATTGCGGGAGGCCAACAGGGGCCTCCCCCGGTTCCCAGCTTCACGGCCAGCAACTCGCACAACGCGCAGGCGGCGCCATTGGTGTCTCCGGCGGAGGCGGTATTCGTGTCTCCGGTGCCGGCACGGGCATTGGAGCTTAATGCACCTGGGTGTACGCCGGCCGGCACCTCGCCAGCAAGCGGCCCCTCCGTTAGTTGCACGCGCACGCCCGCCGTTGGCGGTGCCTCGACATTAGTCGAGCTCGACGGCATCACGGTAACTAAGCCTCTCGGCCGATGACTTCATCTCCTTGCCTTTGACTGGGCATCCCTGACGCCCTACATGTTTTCGCAGGGCGCCACCGATGTTCCTTGCACTCTCCTGCACTTCGTGGGCGGCGAGTTGGTCGATGTCGCCAAGGGCAGAATCGTTCAACCGGGCAACCGCGTGTTCCACGGTAATCCGATGCCACCCACCTTGTATAGGGTTGAACTGGTTTGGGTGCTGCCAGGCTGCAACGAGTTGTTACCTCCGATTCGACCCGCTGGGGCCGACGAAGATGATGTGATGACCCTCAGCGCCTGTGTAAGCTGGCCCCTGCTTTGGTCGAAGAGCCAGATTCGTTTGGGGGCGGGGGACACCACCCCACAGACAAGACCGCCAGTCGTGCCAGCGCCAAGCCATGGCAAGAACGCCGCAACGCTACCGGACATGCCGGACATCCCTATGGCACAGGATACGAACATGCATATGGCACAGGATCCGGACGACGACGACAACGACGAAGGTACATTTACCAACGTCGATAAGTACTTTGCCGAACATGGGTACGGTGACGAGTTCTGCGGGCCTCCTTCTCAAGAACCCAACCCTCAAAAGACGACCGCGATCTAGCTGGTACGGCGGAGAAACCCAATTGCAACAGGCGTCGTCTGGCGTTCAGTTCTCAGGAGACGCCTCCAGCTGCCGCCTTCATCGAGCCTCAGATAGCTGAGGTGCCAAATATTATCAGCCCCAACACGCTCAAGAAGGCGGTCTGTGAGCAGAACTCGATCCCATTACAGCAGATCAAGAAGAAGGGACGGAAACGAAAGACTAACAAGGGCGCCAGTGCGAGCCAGCCGGCACCGAGTACGATCCGTGCTCAGGACGGGCCACATTCACCTAAGTATATCTCGAGGAGGGTGCATGTGGCGGGTAGGCCGATGCTACCGACAAATATGCTCAATGCTGCAACCGGTGCTATGCGGAGTCTGCATGACAGTGTTCTTTCTTTGGAGAAGCGGCGTCTCAGAGAGAATGATGTGGCATACCCGGTTTTCGTGGCCAAGGTGCCAGAGGGCAAGGGCTTTGTGGATAGCGCCGTCGGGGGTACGATCGTCCTGTGATTTGATGACATCTTTGCTATGCTTAACCTTCATCCGCTGCACTACACCTTCGTTCGGCTGTTTTTGCTGAGTATGGAGATGCGGATCATTAGAGACAAGACCCCGGACATTCTGATAGTCGACCCCTTCTACATGCGTGCCAAGATCTTGGGCAGCGCTGGGGACCGGCAAGTCGCGAGTTCACACCTCGAAGGCATCATTCTAGCAAACCCAGATAAGGATAACTTCCTCGTGCCTTACTTTCCCGAGTAAGTCATCTCCTAACCGCCCCGTAACATATGATTTCTTAGATTTTGATCGTTCTTTTTTTTCTAACATTCCGTGTTCGGTGCAGTGACACACATTGCACACTCATCCTCTTAAGCCCGAAATATTCCATGGCCACGTATCTCGACCCGGACCGTGACTCCAAGATAGACTACACATATATCAAGAAAGTTCTTGATGATGCTCTCCCCGGCTATGCCGCATCTGGAGGCACCTTTAAGAGGCCAGTTCGTAGGTACGGCAGGCACGTGTTCACCCACAATACGACGTTCCCCTGCGTCAAGCAGACGCCCGGCGGTCAGAAGGATGCCTACTACGCCCTCCATCACATGCGGGCGATCGTGCGGGACCATAATCACCTTCTGCTACCAAATAATCTCAAAGATTGGGCCGCAAGCTTGGCGGCAATCCAGGACGCGGACATCCGACAAGAATTCTTTCGCATCCAGTCGGAGTTTGCAGAAATCATCCAGCAAGATGTCCTTCGTACCTCGGGGCAGTTCTACCTCAAATTTCAACCGTCCAACAGCGAGATAGACACAACGCTACAAATGTAGGCTGACAACGCCCGCGACTTCATGACCATCACGACAGACGGCGGCTTCATCCACGCTCCGGTCCCATGAGTCGAGTCGAAAGTTGTGATGCTATGTGTAGTTCTGAAACATTCATTAGCTCATGTTGTAATTAAACTTTAGTGAACTTGTATGTCTCTTTGGTTTGGACAGTCGTTCAACTTAGATGTAATCGATGCTATTTGTTAGTAGGACCATGAATCGTGCTATTAATGTCTTGCTTTTCTCTTTCGATCCTTTTGTTGCATACTTATATATTGCTTATGTATTGTCTGTTGTTTGGCTAGTGCATAGAGATGCCGTCGTATGTCGTGTACAAGGGTAAGGTTCCTGGAGTCTACGACGACTGGGAGGAGTGTCGGAGACAGGTTCATCGGTAACAGTTACAAAGGGTACACCACTAGGGCGGAGGCGGAATCTAGATACGCGCCCTATCTAGCGGGAGAGAGGAGGGAGCGTTGGAGGAACCGGATGAAGACCAGTTTCATCGCGATGATGCTCATCGTGATGACCGCAGCTCTCTTCTATGTGATGGTAGTTTAGATGATCGATATCGACTTGTAATGTGAAGACAAACTCGCTACTCGCGGTCTCGAGACTTGTAATGTTCTATCTTCGTTCGGTCTTTTGAATTCGGAGACTAATATGATGAATTGTATTTGGAGACTAATCTTCTATTGTATTCGATGAATCTGCTGTTGCTGTGTCCTGCTGCTTATTTTCTGTCCAATAATATATTTTGTAATCTGTGCAAAAATCAGAAAAGAAAAAAAAATCCCTAATATACATACTAATGGCGCATCCCGCCAACGTGCGCCATTAGTATGCCAAAGGATACAAATGGCGCATCTCAGAGCGGTGCGCCATTAGTATGCCAGAGGGTACTAATGGCGCATCACCCAGCAGTGCACCATTAGTATGCCGAAGGATACTAATGGCGCATCACACTGCAGTGCGCCATTAGTATGGCAAAGCACATGGGTATATATGGCCCCCTGGGAGGCATACTAATGGCGCACCGTGGCCTATACTAATGGCGCACTGCCCGGTGCGCCATTAGAGTACCAGATACTAATGGCGCACCAGCGGTGCGCCATTAGTAAAAATTACTAGTGGCGTGATGCTAGTGGCGCACCAGTAGTGCGCCATTAGTAGGCAAAATTGGTGCGCCACTAGTAAGCCTTTTTCTAGTAGTGTGTAGTTCAAATTGTGATGTGATATAATAGACAGTACCTTATGCTGCAGCCGAGACCAATGTGTAACAAGATTATTCCAGTCACCGTCAGATAAATGTAGCACCGGAGACTTTACAGAAATTTCGTTCAGAGGCTTGCCATCGAAGTGCGCTTGCCTCAGATAGGAACAATACTTCATCAACGAGTGCTTGAAAAGCGCAACCAACCCTTGCTCATCATCACAATCCAGTTTGCTCCTAGCCTATTTAAAAGAATGAAATCTTGTGTCCTCTGTCAGCAGAAACATATGCAGTAATGACCATGAATAACATTAGTACATTACTTACGCGTAAGTTGCGGAGGAAGAATGGAAATTGTTCTGTGTCTGCGGTATAATCTTTCCATGAAGGAAAGATGCACACAAAGTTCCTGACAACAACATAAGCTTCATCTTCTAAACTAGGAAGAAATGGAACAAGGGTCCTATTTGCTGCAATTGGGGCTCTCTCTGGTTCGAAAAGGGATTTGGCAACTGGATTTGGTGTACTCTTTTGCTGGAATGGGGGTTTTGCATCGTACAGCTGGTGCTATGTCAACTGGCATAATCATACTGTTTGCTGCAGTTGGGGTCTGCTGACTTGGGGCATCAGAAATGACCAGTGTAGTAGGGCTAGAGTCTGCTAGAGTTGGGGTATTTTGTGGGTCAGGTGATATTGCAACTACACCTAATGGGCTATTTGATTTATCAGGTGCCACTACCTTTTCCAAATACTTTGCTTGTGCTCCTCCACGATCAGCAATCGCCCTCTTCCTTTTGAATGTCTGATACACAAGAACAGCATTTGAATGGATAAATATGGTATGATGACAGATGGAATATGTACTGAAAATGGATAGGCAGGGCGTATTCACATACACGATGTGTAAACTAAGCTAATGGCAGTTCAACAAAGTAGAAGCAATGCAAAGCATCAGTTGCAAGATATGTGCGAGCAATGTAACCTTGGAAAGTTAGAGCAAGTACCTTGATGGGTGAATAAGATAGGGCATCTTCCTCTAACTCCTCCACTAGGGAGCTACATTGACTTAGGTCTCCCTCTAGCTCAGAATCACTGTTAGGATCATATTCTGAGTATGAATCTGTAGGTGGAGAGCGTTTGCATTGCATTGCATCCAGACTTGATTTCAGTCCCTTAATGCCAAGTTTGACAGCCATGGCATTGTTCTGCTTTTTTCTTTTCATGCGCGCAAGCTCATAATCATTATGATGCTGTTCAGAATCTGAGATTCATGAAAACATAAAAAGTAGTCAGATTATCTATGGAATGCATTGCGGATTCAACTCGAAGAGTGTCTCCCTATAAACCCCTGCATATGCAAAGTTCACCTCCCCAACCGTGCTGACCAGACCACACACAGAAATACAAACCCCTTATGTCTCTATAACAGGCAGGCACACATTTCAAAACTGAAGTAGGAACATTAGAATCATATGAAATTCGTATTTGAACAAATAAACTAAGCAATTATGAGTGGCGTAATGTTTAGCTTCAAGGGTGGAGTGTTGGTAGTGCGACACAAAGCAAGTAGGCAGATTGTATTCCATGTAAAAGATCGAAACCTATGTAAAAGCTGGAAATGACACTTTCTTTCTATACAATGCAGTGTTCGTTACCCACACATGATGGAAGAGATCACATAGAGAAATACTATTCACTCATGTCTACGGTTCCAGTATGTAGAAACAGGGTGGTCCACCCTAAAAGAATATTGACAACAAATATGACAAGGCAAGCATAGATGTAGTGAATCAATCATTTACTTGTGAGCTTACTAGGACAAGTATGCAGAATTGTAACTGCAGTAAGAGACCGTCCAAAATTTGAATGAAGAAGTTTGTCTAGCACTTATTGTTTGCAACTAATCGACGTGAATAATTGGATATTATATCGAATGAGTAAGAAAGACAGGTAAAATTGTCAACAAACCTGGCTTGCAGTAGTAATCTGGGTCAATGTCACTACGACCAACAATCCAAAATGACTAGTTTCTGTTCCGAGGGCCGGAATTTTGAAAACCCTGTGAACTTTAGAGGTACTAAAGATTACCGAAATACATCTGAACCATTAAGTGTAGGTAGCACTGAGCACACAACAAACCCTAATGACAGTCCTGCCTAATAAGTAATGAATCAATTGGAAAATGGGTGATGAGGAGTGGCTGCTGAGTGTTGAGGACGTATCTCAGGATAAATCGGGTTGGCTTGGTGGGTGCTGCATGCCTGAGCCCTGAACGGACTGGGAAGGTAGGCACGGCGGCGTGCCCGGGCAGCGGTGACGCTGTTGGGCGAGCGGCTCCTGGCCTCCTGTTAGTCCGGCGTCTCCTCCTAGAGTCATGCCATCCGGGGATGGCAAGTCGCCGGCGAGGCAGGCGGCTGGGGGCGAGTAGAGATCGGAAGCGCGCAGAAGAACAGAGGGGAATCGGGGCCTGGGACGACCCAAAATCCCAGGGTGGGCCGGCCCACCGTGGGCACCCTGTAGAGATACACACCCGAGCGGCGAACATGCATTTTCGAAACTAATTTAGGAACATTTAGCTGACCAATTAAACAACTCTGTTTTAATAATATCAGATTCGTATTTGAACAACTAAGCTTGTTTAGCTTGATGGGTGGAGCAGTTTTATTATGACATGGAGCATGTATTCTAATCGTATAGTGATCATAAATGGGGGAAACTCTAAGCATAATTTTTTTAGCAAAAGAGGGTTTCCCCTCCAATTTCAATTAAAGAAACCACCACGGAACCAACATGATCAATTAAACCCTAAGCATGATCAATTAAACCGTATTATGGCTGTGCCATGGCAGATTTGAAGCTGCAAACCAGAGAAATGATATTTAGCATCCATTGTTTGCTTCGAACTAAGAACTAAAGTCTAAGAGCTGAAAAGAAAGTAGAGTAACCAAGTTAAGATCTATTTTCTGGTTGAGATCAAAAAGTTGAGGAGATATGAAGTACCACCTCTCTTGCGGCGCCGTGTAGGCATCGGGGGTGCGATGGCTGTCGGTGGCGTTGAAGCAGATCTGCGATGGTAGACGGGTGCATCGGGGGATAAGTCCCGTTGCTGTGGAAGAGAAGGTCGTGTGAGCGGCCCCGACAAAGGGGACGCCGGCGCCGATGAAGCGAGAGGACGCGATGCAAGGCTATTGCTCCGTCGCCGTGGATGAGAAACGTCGATCTCTAGCAGTGGACGATGCGGTCTTGGTAGGCGCTCCGGCATGGTGGAAGACGGTGGCGATGGATGTGGTGGAGGACGGCGGCGATGGATGGGGTGGCGGACGGAGGCTGGTGTGGGGATGGGGTGTTCTAGCGCGGACGGTGTATGAATGGGAAAATGGAGGAAGAGGTATGGGGAACCATGTTTTTGGGACGCGCCTGTCTGAAATATGGGAAAGTTACGAACTTAGCCCCCGTTTAAAATTTGGATGTCTCGTCGGTTGGGGATAGGACGGTAATCTCGCATCTCGCCAATATTTGCCCAGAGCGATTTCGGGCGAGGAGAGGGTGGTTGGCGCCCACGGTGTATGAACGGGGCTGACAGGGAGGGCGGTTCTGTCACGTCTGAGTGAAGTTACAAACCTGCCCCTATCAAAAATATTTGCCTACATCGATTTCGGCCGAGTCGAGTTTGTTTTGCCGCCCACTGTGTATGAATGGGGAATGGAGGGAGAAACAGATGTCTTTCGGACAAGCTTGAATCAAATGAGTTTTGCCGCCCATGTTTGATGCCCACCGTGTCGGAATGGGCTCAGAGGCGGTCGTGTCATGTCTAATTGAAGTTACTTACCTACCCCTATTTAGAGCAGTGAAAATTGGGCCGATGGATTGTCCGTGTAATGTGTAGACTGTAATTTCCATCTCCCAAACACTTGGCTTCGAGCAGCCGACGTGGGAGTGGACATTTTGCTGCTTCTTTTGAATTTTGGGACAATAAGCATCCACGTTTACCCTGGCAACTAAATTCGAATCCATTTTGTATTCCTATATGAATCTTTATAAATCATTCTATGTGTTTTTATATATCTTCAAAAGGACAACAAAGATGTATTCCACTGTCATAT
Organism: Triticum aestivum; assembly: GCF_018294505.1. Lineage (NCBI taxonomy): Eukaryota > Viridiplantae > Streptophyta > Magnoliopsida > Poales > Poaceae > Triticum > Triticum aestivum. The sequence goes on along the minus strand of NC_057814.1, from coordinate 484,632,313 downwards.
ATGAATATGGTTTACAAATGCCGATACTCAAATTCAGAAACTAGAATCCAGTTTAAGGTGAATTCGAATATTTGGAACACTTCATGTCCAACCCAAATGTCACACGCATCATAATGTGTACTCCCATTTAGATATGTACACAAGCGATGTATCAAGATTCAAATACCGAGTCAATCAACCAAGAATGTACAAAACTAACAGACATATAAACACTTATAGAGTATATGGATCAATAATATCAACTAACATACATAAGCCAGGCCACTGTACTTTTTTTTGGCTGCAACAGCATCCTTTTTTTAGCCAGCATCTTGGCCCTTTCCAATGCGTGCCACTTATGGTCCATCTATACTACTACTATTGCTGAATGCACATTCAGCCCGATTGGCATATTTGTAGGTCTGGCACAGCAATCCAAATGAAATGTCTCCGGGTCTTATCAATTCATACAGACTTGTGCTCAAATAAAATTACAAACCAAAAAACAAAAAAACAATTATTACATGATCTCTAAAACAAATGGTTTGATTGATTACATGAACAGACAACACAAATGTTATTCAACTATGGAAAGAACATTTCACCTATGATTTACCAAGTAGGAATTTAATTTCCTTTTTTCCATCAGGACCTTAACAATCTGGTCAGTCTCAGCTTGCTTCATTTTGAAATCCACCAAATATTTAATGGTTGTCTTGAGTACTGCTTGTGATTGTGCTGTTTGCTTCCTCAACATGTCAACTTCATCTCTAAGTGCAGAAGCAGAATCTCTTTCTACCACTAGTTTAGCCTCTAGAGCATCAGCAGTTGGCAATTCATAATGCACGATTGGGCCGGTGCCACTGCTGTGGGATGATGCAACGTCCATGGGGACCTCGCTCTTTGATCTTGGGCTAACCTGTTTTGCCATTAAAGTTCCGGTTGGATTCAGAAAAGTTGAAGTTAGCAAAACATCTCAACTGGGAGTTATAACAGCAAACCAGTTAAACAAACAAGGAATTAAAGAGTTTCAATTGGATGCTGAAAAGTAGTTATTAACATCATTGTAACCCGCTGTTGCAGCAGCAAAGCAGTTAAACAAACAAGTAGATATTTAAGTTAAGGCAAACGGGTAATTCTTAACAGTAAGTATCAAACACATAGATAGGCGCAGTCTACAATATGATTAATAGGCTGTGCCATTATGTAATCAGTAGCAAACTAAATTAAGCCAAGCAACGTAATTGAACAATTTTGCAATAAGTGGCTAACTAAAATTCCGAGAAGCAGGTAACTGAACTTACGCTAGTTCTTTGTACAGGCACACTGCAACTTCTTTTTCGCTTACAAGGTTGTACGAAGGAGTCCATGGCATCAATTGCTTGGATACGCAATCCCAATACTTCTTTCTTCCCACACTGCATGGGTAAGTTGAATGGTTAATCTGGTAAGATGGTGCGTCCTTGATATGTTATATGAGGACGTGTAGTCAGACTAGTTGTAGCCAAACACATCACACTGGCTTTTACTGTATATTTCATGTGATTACTTTTGGCATATCGAGATCTAAGCAATCTACAATAGGATGAAAAGACTGGCATCCTTCACATTATTGGCGAACTCAGTTCATAGAAACAAGCAATTCAACCATTCTGTGGGTAAATAAAAAGCGCCACTGGAATATTTTCACTATCCAATCATACACGCAAAAAGGGGCGACGCCACCATAGGGGCTGGTATGGGCGGCCGCCTCAGGTGGCTGGAAAGCGTGCACCTAGTTTGAGTCGTCCTGGTTGGCCCACGCTAGTTTTGTTCGTCTCAACGCACGAGCAGGCAATGTAAAAAAGGAAGAAAAATGTTTCAATTTGGATGGGCCAATAACATAAGTGCAAGGCAGGCCCTATAGCAGGCTCGCGGCCCAAACAAGCGCCTCCCATATCGATGCACAGCAGGAAAAATCCCAATTCATTCGCTGCAGCCTCCAGTCTGGTTCGCTCCTAACCTAGCTGCCGCTGGACAGACCGGCATAGCACTTCCTCGCGCCCTCGTTGGAGGGTGGTCGCCGGGCTTCAAGCGGACGAAAGGACAAGAAGATGAAGATCCAACCCTAGGTGTAGCCTGCGTGGGAGGCAGCGGCAGCAACATGGGCATGGCATCGAGCTTGCGCAAACGGACAGTCGCAGCTTGCAAGAGTAGCATGCGCAACGAGCAGGTACATCACATCCCTGATTATATCTAATTCAACTCTTCAATTTCTGGCCAATAGTTAAACCCGACGGTGTTGTAAAACTGCTTGTATGTAGGGAATCTATGAGAAAATGAAACCAATTTCTACTTATTTTATAACTCCTCCAATCAATACTGAACTGACTGAATCTGATGTATCTAATCAAGTTTCCGGTGCAAACATACAAGCTCATGTTGTTCTTGAGCCTGAAGTGTCTAATGAACAGACTGCTAATGAAGGATTTGATGCAAACATTTTACATGCTCCCGGTGATGAACATATAGTGTCTAATGAGGGATCTAATGCAAGCATTTTGCAAGCTCATTGAAGGATTTAGTGTCTAATGATGATCTACTATGTTGAGAGAGAGAGAGAGATTTTCAGGCATTGATGACAAGCAAATTATAGTGCATTTCCATAGCTTGAGGAAACGTCGAGGCCATCTACCAGAAAGTCCCCGTATCATGACAACATAGCATAAATACTTTTCTAATATGTTGTTTGAAACTATTGCCATACTTGTGCAGGATAGATATATTGATATGCAGTTTGCGCACTGGTTATACGTGCAATTACACTTCGATATTTTCAGCCAGAGAACGAATAATTCAAGCAGGTACAAACCATGTTTGTAGTCCTTGTACACCATGTTGCATTTTGCGTTTTTTGGTGCTTGCATCATTTAGTGTTTATAATCTGAACTACTTTGGATCATTAGCTAGTTTTCAAAGTGCATGTAGCTTCACATTTCTCATGTTATGTTGATTTCCGGAGTGCAAGTGCCTTCGTATTTTTTAAGTTAAATCTTCGCCCCTGGTAACTTGAATTCGTGGATCAGCCACTGCACACAAATCATACACAAACGCCAGTACGAACTAAATGAAATGCAGGGACTTACGCTAGCTCGTTGTACAGGCTCACTGCAGCTCTGCTTGCGCTTGGGATGTTCCATGTACAAGTCCATGTTACCACTTGCTTGGATGTGCAGGCCTTGTGCTCCTTGCATCCCCCTCTGCATTTTTGACACGGCGAATGGTTGATCAAATAAGAGGAATCGACCTTGATGTTGTACCAGAGGACAGATACTTACAAGGTTATACGGGTGTGCAGGATGTGTGCCAGATCCCGTAGCGCCGTCATGCTTCGCTAAAAATGGATTTGCTTGTTTCAGATGATATCTCCCGAAGAAATAAGAGTTAAAGTCAGAGTTGCATAGGCATGTAAGCTAAGAGAGCAGTGAAAGGATATCCAAACATCGTCAGAACCGTGCATAAGGGAGTGATGTGTGGATACCTAGTTCGGGCCGGCGTTTGGGCATGCTCGCCTAGCTAGAGTGCAGGTCACTTCAGAGCCGTTGAGGGTGATGCGCTGGCGTTGGCTGGCCGCGCACGGATGCAGATCTTGAGTGGTAGCGGAGCGCTATGATGTGGTGGACGAGACCGTTGGTGAAGCCCCAACGGCCTCGGGGGGCAGAGGTGCGACGATGTGCTCGGTGAAGTAGCCTCGGTGAGCTGGGAGACGGCGTCGGTGAAGCGCACCTGATGCGGTGGAACTCGGTGTCTGTGAGGCACGTCGGTTGTGGCGGCCGACGTTGTCGGTGGACCACCCGGTGCGGTGGACGAGGGCATAGATGAGGTAGCTCCGGTGCGGTGGTGAAGCGCGACCGTCGTCTTCGTCGTTGTCGTCCGGCACAGAGGTGGGGAACGGTGGGGAAGGAGACGAGACGAGGGGCGATTCGAGGGTTGGCGGCGAATTAGGGATTTGAGCAATCTGGGCGCGGAAGGGGACGGTGGAGAAGAGAGATTTTGCAAGGCTGGAATTGGGGCCGCCAGATATTTCAATCCGAAACATGGAAGCGCTAACTTATATTGTCGTCGTCCTTTTGGGGGGGGGGGGTAGCTGGGTGCTACGCGTCCGTCCGACACACGTGACCACCCCGACAGGACTACTCGGTGCCTTAAGGCACCTGCCTTTGTTTCCATGACATGTGGGCCCAACAGGTGGCTGGCCCACATGTCAGTGACCCAAAGGCAGTTGCCTTTAAGGCACCGAAGCAGCGTCCACCCCGACACAACCCTGGTCTACCTGGTGCGCCTACATTTGAGAATGCAAACGAATCTTCTTTCATTTGCAAACGAATCTGTATGTATTACCATGCCCGTGTTTTCCTTGCAATAATTTGTCGTTCGAAACGAGATACTCCATCCGTTCACTTTTGTAAGTCGTTTCAGACAACTTAAAATGAACTGTTTTGCACATTGTCTAAAATGTCTTCAAGGTCTTATAAAAGTGAACAGAGGGAGTACTATAAATTAATTAATGAGGAGTTATTTGAAAAAAAATCGAAACGGTACCCACGCTAACGTGGATTAGAGTGTGTGTCACATAATTAGTTATTTGAATTAGAGTGTGTGTCACGTAGTTAGTTATTTCGCATTTCACTGTATCCACGCTACTTTTTTAATACAAATTCATATGTATATGATGAACACCATGGTAGTGAGAAAACTTTTGGATGGATTCAAACATATGACCTACAAAATAGCACAACAAACTGAGTCAATGTCAACTTTTCGAAACTTAGTATGGCACGAATTCCAAATAATTACCTGTATGCCTGGTCCTCGGTTCAAATCTTACAATGTACACCGAATTGAAACATCGATATTAAGTCTCGTACTATGTACATTAAAATGTTGTTTTCAGCCTCCCCCCCCCCCCCCGCACAAACGCTACATACTTCTTGTATCGGTCAATCACTAGTAGAAAAAGGGGCTTTTGGCCCGGTTGGTAAGGCCCTTTAGTCCCGGTTTTTGAACCGGGACTAAAGGGTCGTTACTAATGCCTCTCCCCTTTAGTCCCTGTTCTTACACGAACCGGGACTAAAGGCCGCGGCCACGTGGAGCTCCACCTTTAGTCCCGGTTGGTAACACCAACTAGGACTAAAGGAAATTTTATGATTTTTTTTTGAAATTTTTTTGAATTTTTTTTTGATTTTCAAATTTCTGAATTACTTTAACCTCTAATCTCGTACTATGTACATTAAAATGTTGTTTTCAGCCTCCCCCCCCCGCACAAACGCTACATACTTCTTGTATCGGTCAATCACTAGTAGAAAAAGGGGCTTTTGGCCCGGTTGGTAAGGCCCTTTAGTCCCGGTTTTTGAACCGGGACTAAAGGGTCGTTACTAATGCCTCTCCCCTTTAGTCCCTGTTCTTACACGAACCGGGACTAAAGGCCGCGGCCACGTGGAGCTCCACCTTTAGTCCCGGTTGGTAACACCAACTAGGACTAAAGGAAATTTTATGATTTTTTTTTGAAATTTTTTTGAATTTTTTTTTGATTTTCAAATTTCTGAATTACTTTAACCTCTAATCTCTAATCATCACCCCTCATCACTGCTCAATTTATCCTCTAATCTCTAATCACCCCTCATCATTCCAAATCATCTAACTTCCCGAACGGTCACCCATCCTCCCACTCCCCCAGCCTGAGCACGCTTAACTTCCGGGTTCTATTCTCCCTCGTTTCCAAGTCTGCACTTGTTGTTTTCCTGACAATAGTAAGATGTCAATCCTATTAACCCTCAGCAATTTTGCTTGAGCATGAAGTGAGACATTTCAATGTTTGAGTTTGAAACTATTGTTTTAAAAAACAATAATTATTTAGTATCACTAATATTTCTTGAATAATTAGTTTGACCATTGTTTGACCACAGTTTGACCATAGTTTGACCACAGTTTGACCAGATTTGACCAAAATTCAAAATAACTGAAATAATTATTTAGTAACACTAATATTCTAGAATAATTAGTTTGACCACAGTTTGACCAGATTTGACCAAAATTCAAAATAACTGAAATAATTATTTAGTAACACTAACATTCTAGAATAATTATTTTGACCATTGTTTGACCATTTTTTGACCACAGTTTGACCAGATTTGACCACATTTTTTCCACAAAAAAATTGAAACTATATTTTTTTCTATTACTAGTGGCGCACCTAGCAAATGGTGCGCCACTAGTAAGTTTGAAATTTTTTCGATTTTTTCCACTCTAGATCTTAAAAGCCCGGTAACTTTTTCTCTTTTAGGTTTTTGAGGATTTTGAAAATGTTTAATGGGGTTCCCCCGGTTAAATTCGGATGTAACTTTTTGAGTAGATGATTTTTCATATAAAAAACTTTTTCATCCGAGTTCGTATGCAAAAGTTATGCCCATTTTACAAATTCCAGAGAGATTTTGCAAATAAAGTCGAAATTCATATTTGTAAATTTCCCAACAACTAGACCACATATCACATGGGAAACTTATTGTATTTTATTTTATTTTTGACATTTCCATCATTTTCGTTTGTTTTTTCTAAAACTGAAAAGGCGGTCCACAAGGGGGGGTGTAGAGTTTGAAAATGGGACCTTTAGTACCGGTTCGTGCCATGAACCGGTACTAATGCCTCAAAGCCCATTAGTACCGGTTGGTGGCACCAACCGGGACTAAAGGTCTAACCTTTAGTCCCGGTTGGTGCCACCAACCGAGACTAATGGGCATCGCACCCTTTAGTCCCGGTTCGTGGCACCAACCGGGACTAAAGGGCCCAGGTGAACCGGGACTAATGCCTTAGCCGCACGAACCGGGACGAATGCTCACATTAGTCCCGGTTCCTGACTGAACCGGGACTAATGTGAATACTGCCCTGTGACCAAAGCCCTGTTTTCTACTAGTGAATCTTCCTCTCCTAACCACCTTAGGAAGCTATCGGTTTCCAACACACGTTCATTCTTTCTCTCCATGTTTCGATCTCTAAGTCTCTCAACTACACAACCCCTTTTTCCACTCTATTACCAAATGTATTTACCTCACACACCCGCCATTGCACCCCATGCCGAGCTCTCTCTCTCTCCCCCCTCTCCCTCTCACCCTCTCGCGCTAAATACATGCAACCGGTGCTATGCGGAGTCTGCATGACAGTGTTCTTTCTTTGGAGAAGCGGCGTCTCAGAGAGAATGATGTGGCATACCCGGTTTTCGTGGCCAAGGTGCCAGAGGGCAAGGGCTTTGTGGATAGCGCCGTCGGGGGTACGATCGTCCTGTGATTTGATGACATCTTTGCTATGCTTAACCTTCATCCGCTGCACTACACCTTCGTTCGGCTGTTTTTGCTGAGTATGGAGATGCGGATCATTAGAGACAAGACCCCGGACATTGTGATAGTCGACCCCTTCTACATGCGTGCCAAGATCTTGGGCAGCGCTGGGGACCGGCAAGTCGCGAGTTCACACCTCGAAGGCATCATTCTAGCAAACCCAGATAAGGATAACTTCCTCGTGCCTTACTTTCCCGAGTAAGTCATCTCCTAACCGCCCCGTAACATATGATTTCTTAGATTTTGATCGTTCTTTTTTTTTTCTAACATTCCGTGTTCGGTGCAGTGACACACATTGCACACTCATCCTCTTAAGCCCGAAATATTCCATGGCCACGTATCTCGACCCGGACCGTGACTCCAAGATAGACTACACATATATCAAGAAAGTTCTTGATGATGCTCTCCCCGGCTATGCCGCATCTGGAGGCACCTTTAAGAGGCCAGTTCGTAGGTACGGCAGGCACGTGTTCACCCACAATACGACGATCCCCTGCGTCAAGCAGATGCCCGGCGGTCAGAAGGATGCCTACTACGCCCTCCATCACATGCGGGCGATCGTGCGGGACCATAATCACCTTCTGCTACCAAATAATCTCAAAGATTGGGCCGCAAGCTTGGCGGCAATCCAGGACGCGGACATCCGACAAGAATTCTTTCGCATCCAGTCGGAGTTTGCAGAAATCATCCAGCAAGATGTCCTTCGTACCTCGGGGCAGTTCTACCTCAAATTTCAACCGTCCAACAGCGAGATAGACACAACGCTACAAATGTAGGCTGACAACGCCCGTGACTTCATGACCATCACGACAGACGGCGGCTTCATCCACGCTCCGGTCCCATGAGTCGAGTCGAAAGTTGTGATGCTATGTGTAGTTCTGAAACATTCATTAGCTCATGTTGTAATTAAACTTTAGTGAACTTGTATGTCTCTTTGGTTTGGACAGTCGTTCAACTTAGATGTAATCGATGCTATTTGTTAGTAGGACCATGAATCGTGCTATTAATGTCTTGCTTTTCTCTTTCGATCCTTTTGTTGCATACTTATATATTGCTTATGTATTGTCTGTTGTTTGGCTAGTGCATAGAGATGCCGTCGTATGTCGTGTACAAGGGTAAGGTTCCTGGAGTCTACGACGACTGGGAGGAGTGTCGGAGACAGGTTCATCGGTAACAGTTACAAAGGGTACACCACTAGGGCGGAGGCGGAATCTAGATACGCGCCCTATCTAGCGGGAGAGAGGAGGGAGCGTTGGAGGAACCGGATGAAGACCAGTTTCATCACGATGATGCTCATCGTGATGACCGCAGCTCTCTTCTATGTGATGGTAGTTTAGATGATCGATATCGACTTGTAATGTGAAGACAAACTCGCTACTCGCGGTCTCGAGACTTGTAATGTTCTATCTTCGTTCGGTCTTTTGAATTCGGAGACTAATATGATGAATTGTATTTGGAGACTAATCTTCTATTGTATTCAATGAATCTGCTGTTGCTGTGTCCTACTGCTTATTTTCTGTCCAATAATATATTTTGTAATCTGTGCAAAAATCAGAAAAGAAAAAAAAATCCCTAATATACATACTAATGGCGCATCCCGCCAACGTGCGCCATTAGTATGCCAAAGGATACAAATGGCGCATCTCAGAGCGGTGCGCCATTAGTATGCCAGAGGGTACTAATGGCGCATCACCCAGCAGTGCACCATTAGTATGCCGAAGGATACTAATGGCGCATCACACTGCAGTGCGCCATTAGTATGGCAAAGCACATGGGTATATATGGCCCCCTGGGAGGCATACTAATGGCGCACCGTGGCCTATACTAATGGCGCACTGCCCGGTGCGCCATTAGAGTACCAGATACTAATGGCGCACCAGCGGTGCGCCATTAGTAAAAATTACTAGTGGCGTGATGCTAGTGGCGCACCAGTAGTGCGCCATTAGTAGGCAAAATTGGTGCGCCACTAGTAAGCCTTTTTCTAGTAGTGTGTAGTTCAAATTGTGATATGATATAATAGACAGTACCTTATGCTGCAGCCGAGACCAATGTGTAACAAGATTATTCCAGTCACCGTCAGATAAATGTAGCACCGGAGACTTTACAGAAATTTCGTTCAGAGGCTTGCCATCGAAGTGCGCTTGCCTCAGATAGGAACAATACTTCATCAACGAGTGCTTGAAAAGCGCAACCAACCCTTGCTCATCATCACAATCCAGTTTGCTCCTAGCCTATTTAAAAGAATGAAATCTTGTGTCCTCTGTCAGCAGAAACATATGCAGTAATGACCATGAATAACATTAGTACATTACTTACGCGTAAGTTGCGGAGGAAGAATGGAAATTGTTCTGTGTCTGCGGTATAATCTTTCCATGAAGGAAAGATGCACACAAAGTTCCTGACAACAACATAAGCTTCATCTTCTAAACTAGGAAGAAATGGAACAAGGGTCCTATTTGCTGCAATTGGGGCTCTCTCTGGTTCGAAAAGGGATTTGGCAACTGGATTTGGTGTACTCTTTTGCTGGAATGGGGGTTTTGCATCGTACAGCTGGTGCTATGTCAACTGGCATAATCATACTGTTTGCTGCAGTTGGGGTCTGCTGACTTGGGGCATCAGAAATGACCAGTGTAGTAGGGCTAGAGTCTGCTAGAGTTGGGGTATTTTGTGGGTCAGGTGATATTGCAACTACACCTAATGGGCTATTTGATTTATCAGGTGCCACTACCTTTTCCAAATACTTTGCTTGTGCTCCTCCACGATCAGCAATCGCCCTCTTCCTTTTGAATGTCTGATACACAAGAACAACATTTGAATAGATAAATATGGTATGATGACAGATGGAATATGTACTGAAAATGGATAGGCAGGGCGTATTCACATACACGATGTGTAAACTAAGCTAATGGCAGTTCAACAAAGTAGAAGCAATGCAAAGCATCAGTTGCAAGATATGTGCGAGCAATGTAACCTTGGAAAGTTAGAGCAAGTACCTTGATGGGTGAATAAGATAGGGCATCTTCCTCTAACTCCTCCACTAGGGAGCTACATTGACTTAGGTCTCCCTCTAGCTCAGAATCACTGTTAGGATCATATTCTGAGTATGAATCTGTAGGTGGAGAGCGTTTGCATTGCATTGCATCCAGACTTGATTTCAGTCCCTTAATGCCAAGTTTGACAGCCATGGCATTGTTCTGCTTTTTTCTTTTCATGCGCGCAAGCTCATAATCATTATGATGCTGTTCAGAATCTGAGATTCATGAAAACATAAAAAGTAGTCAGATTATCTATGGAATGCATTGCGGATTCAACTCGAAGAGTGTCTCCCTATAAACCCCTGCATATGCAAAGTTCACCTCCCCAACCGTGCTGACCAGACCACACACAGAAATACAAACCCCTTATGTCTCTATAACAGGAAGGCACACATTTCAAAACTGAAGTAGGAACATTAGAATCATATGAAATTCGTATTTGAACAAATAAACTAAGCAATTATGAGTGGCATAATGTTTAGCTTCAAGGGTGGAGTGTTGGTAGTGCGACACAAAGCAAGTAGGCAGATTGTATTCCATGTAAAAGATCGAAACCTATGTAAAAGCTGGAAATGACACTTTCTTTCTATACAATGCAGTGTTCGTTACCCACACATGATGGAAGAGATCACATAGAGAAATACTATTCACTCATGTCTACGGTTCCAGTATGTAGAAACAGGGTGGTCCACCCTAAAAGAATATTGACAACAAATATGACAAGGCAAGCATAGATGTAGTGAATCAATCATTTACTTGTGAGCTTACTAGGACAAGTATGCAGAATTGTAACTGCAGTAAGAGACCGTCCAAAATTTGAATGAAGAAGTTTGTCTAGCACTTATTGTTTGCAACTAATCGACGTGAATAATTGGATATTATATCGAATGAGTAAGAAAGACAGGTAAAATTGTCAACAAACCTGGCTTGCAGTAGTAATCTGGGTCAATGTCACTACGACCAACAATCCAAAATGACTAGTTTCTGTTCCGAGGGCCGGAATTTTGAAAACCCTGTGAACTTTAGAGGTACTAAAGATTACCGAAATACATCTGAACCATTAAGTGTAGGTAGCACTGAGCACACAACAAACCCTAATGACAGTCCTGCCTAATAAGTAATGAATCAATTGGAAAATGAGTGATGAGGAGTGGCTGTTGAGTGTTGAGGACGTATCTCAGGATAAATCGGGTTGGCTTGGTGGGTGCTGCACGCCTGAGCCCTGAACGGACTGGGAAGGTAGGCACGGCGGCGTGCCCGGGCAGCGGTGACGCTGTTGGGCGAGCGGCTCCTGGCCTCCTGTTAGTCCGGCGTCTCCTCCTAGAGTCATGCCGTCCGGGGACGGCAAGTCGCCGGTGAGGCAGGCGGCTGGGGGCGAGTAGAGATCGGAAGCGCGCAGAAGAACAGAGGGGAATCGGGGCCTGGGACGACCCAAAATCCCAGGGTGGGCCGGCCCACCGTGGGCACCCTGTAGAGATACACACCCGAGCGGCGAACATGCATTTTCGAAACTAATTTAGGAACATTTAGCTGACCAATTAAACAACTCTGTTTTAATAATATCAGATTCGTATTTGAACAACTAAGCTTGTTTAGCTTGATGGGTGGAGCAGTTTTATTATGACATAGAGCATGTATTCTAATCGTATAGTGATCATAAATGGGGGAAACTCTAAGCATAATTTTTTTAGCAAAAGAGGGTTTCCCCTCCGATTTCAATTAAAGAAACCACCACGGAACCAACATGATCAATTAAACCCTAAGCATGATCAATTAAACCGTATTATGGCTGTGCCATGGCAGATTTGAAGCTGCAAACCGGAGAAATGATATTTAGCATCCATTGTTTGCTTCGAACTAAGAACTAAAGTCTAAGAGCTGAAAAGAAAGTAGAGTAACCAAGTTAAGATCTATTTTCTGGTTGAGATCAAAAAGTTGAGGAGATATGAAGTACCACCTCTCTTGCGGCGCCGTGTAGGCATCGGGGGTGCGATGGCTGTCGGTGGCGTTGAAGCAGATCTGCGATGGTAGACGGGTGCATCGGGGGATAAGTCCCGTTGCTGTGGAAGAGAAGGTCGTGTGAGCGGCCCCGACAAAGAGGACGCCGGCGCCGATGAAGCGAGAGGATGCGATGCAAGGCTATTGCTCCGTCGCCGTGGATGAGAAACGTCGATCTCTAGCAGTGGACGATGCGGTCTTGGTAGGCGCTCCGGCATGGTGGAAGACGGTGGCGATGGATGTGGTGGAGGACGGCGGCGATGGATGGGGTGGCGGACGGAGGCTGGTGTGGGGATGGGGTGTTCTAGCGCGGACGGTGTATGAATGGGAAAATGGAGGGAGAGGTACGGGGAACCATGTTTTTGGGACGCGCCTGTCTGAAATATGGGAAAGTTACGAACTTATCCCCCGTTTAAAATTTGGATGTCTCGTCGGTTGGGGATAGGACGGTAATCTCGCATCTCGCCAATATTTGCCCAGAGCGATTTCGGGCGAGGAGAGGGTGGTTGGCGCCCACGGTGTATGAACGGGGCTGACAGGGAGGGCGGTTCTGTCACGTCTGAGTGAAGTTACAAACCTGCCCCTATCGAAAATATTTGCCTACATCGATTTCGGCCGAGTCGAGTTTGTTTTGCCGCCCACCGTGTATGAATGGGGAATGGAGGGAGAAACAGATGTCTTTCGGACAAGCTTGAATCAAATGAGTTTTGCCGCCCATGTTTGATGCCCACCGTGTCGGAATGGGCTCAGAGGCGGTCGTGTCATGTCTAATTGAAGTTACTTACCTACCCCTATTTAGAGCAGTGAAAATTGGGCCGATGGATTGTCCGTGTAATGTGTAGACTGTAATTTCCATCTCCCAAACACTTGGCTTCGAGCAGCCGACGTGGGAGTGGACATTTTGCTTCTTCTTTCGAATTTTGGGACAATAAGCATCCACGTTTACCCTGGCAACTAAATTCGAATCCATTTTGTATTCCTATATGAATCTTTATAAATCATTCTATGTGTTTTTATATATCTTCAAAAGGACAACAAAGATGTATTCCACTGTCATATATGAATATGGTTTACAAATGCCGATACTCAAATTCAGAAACTAGAATCCAGTTTAAGGTGAATTCGAATATTTGGAACACTTCATGTCCAACCCAAATGTCACACACATCATAATGTGTACTCCCATTTAGATATGTACACAAGCGATGTATCAAGATTCAAATACCGAGTCAATCAACCAAGAATGTACAGAACTAACAGACATATAAACACTTATAGAGTATATGGATCAATAATATCAACTAACATACATAAGCCAGGCCACTGTACTTTTTTTTGGCTGCAACAGCATCCTTTTTTTAGCCAGCATCTTGGCCCTTTCCAATGCGTGCCACTTATGGTCCATCTATACTACTACTATTGCTGAATGCACATTCAGCCCGATTGGCATATTTGTAGGTCTGGCACAGCAATCCAAATGAAATGTCTCCGGGTCTTATCAATTCATACAGACTTGTGCTCAAATAAAATTACAAACCAAAAAACAAAAAAAACAATTATTACATGATCTCTAAAACAAATGGTTTGATTGATTACATGAACAGACAACACAAATGTTATTCAACTATGGAAAGAACATTTCACCTATGATTTACCAAGTAGGAATTTAATTTCCTTTTTTCCATCAGGACCTTAACAATCTGGTCAGTCTCAGCTTGCTTCATTTTGAAATCCACCAAATATTTAATGGTTGTCTTGAGTACTGCTTGTGATTGTGCTGTTTGCTTCCTCAACATGTCAACTTCATCTCTAAGTGCAGAAGCAGAATCTCTTTCTACCACTAGTTTAGCCTCTAGAGCATCAGCAGTTGGCAATTCATAATGCACGATTGGGCCGGTGCCACTGCTGTGGGATGATGCAACGTCCATGGGGACCTCGCTCTTTGATCTTGGGCTAACCTGTTTTGCCATTAAAGTTCCGGTTGGATTCAGAAAAGTTGAAGTTAGCAAAACATCTCAACTGGGAGTTATAACAGCAAACCAGTTAAACAAACAAGGAATTAAAGAGTTTCAATTGGATGCTGAAAAGTAGTTATTAACATCATTGTAACCCGCTGTTGCAGCAGCAAAGCAGTTAAACAAACAAGTAGATATTTAAGTTAAGGCAAACAGGTAATTCTTAACAGTAAGTATCAAACACATAGATAGGCGCAGTCTACAATATGATTAATAGGCTGTGCCATTATGTAATCAGTAGCAAACTAAATTAAGCCAAGCAACATAATTGAACAATTTTGCAATAAGTGGCTAACTAAAATTCCGAGAAGCAGGTAACTGAACTTACGCTAGTTCTTTGTACAGGCACACTGCAACTTCTTTTTCGCTTACAAGGTTGTACGAAGGAGTCCATGGCATCAATTGCTTGGATACGCAATCCCAATACTTCTTTCTTCCCACACTGCATGGGTAAGTTGAATGGTTAATCTGGTAAGATGGTGCGTCCTTGATATGTTATATGAGGACGTGTAGTCAGACTAGTTGTAGCCAAACACATCACACTGGCTTTTACTGTATATTTCATGTGATTACTTTTGGCATATCGAGATCTAAGCAATCTACAATAGGATGAAAAGACTGGCATCCTTCACATTATTGGCGAACTCAGTTCATAGAAACAAGCAATTCAACCATTCTGTGGGTAAATAAAAAGCGCCACTGGAATATTTTCACTATCCAATCATACACGCAAAAAGGGGCGACGCCACCATAGGGGCTGGTATGGGCGGCCGCCTCAGGTGGCTGGAAAGCGTGCACCTAGTTTGAGTCGTCCTGGTTGGCCCACGCTAGTTTTGTTCGTCCCAACGCACGAGCAGGCAATGTAAAAAAGGAAGAAAAATGTTTCAATTTGGATGGGCCAATAACATAAGTGCAAGGCAGGCCCTATAGCAGGCTCGCGGCCCAAACAAGCGCCTCCCATATCGATGCACAGCAGGAAAAATCCCAATTCATTCGCTGCAGCCTCCAGTCTGGTTCGCTCCTAACCTAGCTGCCGCTGGACAGACCGGCATAGCACTTCCTCGCGCCCTCGTTGGAGGGTGGTCGCCGGGCTTCAAGCGGACGAAAGGACAAGAAGATGAAGATCCAACCCTAGGTGTAGCCTGCGTGGGAGGCAGCGGCAGCAACATGGGCATGGCATCGAGCTTGCGCAAACGGACAGTCGCAGCTTGCAAGAGTAGCATGCGCAACGAGCAGGTACATCACATCCCTGATTATATCTAATTCAACTCTTCAATTTCTGGCCAATAGTTAAACCCGACGGTGTTGTAAAACTGCTTGTATGTAGGGAATCTATGAGAAAATGAAACCAATTTCTACTTATTTTATAACTCCTCCAATCAATACTGAACTGACTGAATCTGATGTATCTAATCAAGTTTCCGGTGCAAACATACAAGCTCATGTTGTTCTTGAGCCTGAAGTGTCTAATGAACAGACTGCTAATGAAGGATTTGATGCAAACATTTTACATGCTCCCGGTGATGAACATATAGTGTCTAATGAGGGATCTAATGCAAGCATTTTGCAAGCTCATTGAAGGATTTAGTGTCTAATGATGATCTACTATGTTGAGAGAGAGAGAGAGATTTTCAGGCATTGATGACAAGCAAATTATAGTGCATTTCCATAGCTTGAGGAAACGTCGAGGCCATCTACCAGAAAGTCCCCGTATCATGACAACATAGCATAAATACTTTTCTAATATGTTGTTTGAAACTATTGCCATACTTGTGCAGGATAGATATATTGATATGCAGTTTGCGCACTGGTTATACGTGCAATTACACTTCGATATTTTCAGCCAGAGAACGAATAATTCAAGCAGGTACAGACCATGTTTGTAGTCCTTGTACACCATGTTGCATTTTGCGTTTTTTGGTGCTTGCATCATTTAGTGTTTATAATCTGAACTACTTTGGATCATTAGCTAGTTTTCAAAGTGCATGTAGCTTCACATTTCTCATGTTATGTTGATTTCCGGAGTGCAAGTGCCTTCGTATTTTTTAAGTTAAATCTTCGCCCTGGTAACTTGAATTCGTGGATCAGCCACTGCACACAAATCATACACAAACGCCAGTACGAACTAAATGAAATGCAGGGACTTACGCTAGCTCGTTGTACAGGCTCACTGCAGCTCTGCTTGCGCTTGGGATGTTCCATGTACAAGTCCATGTTACCACTTGCTTGGATGTGCAGGCCTTGTGCTCCTTGCATCCCCCTCTGCATTTTTGACACGGCGAATGGTTGATCAAATAAGAGGAATCGACCTTGATGTTGTACCAGAGGACAGATACTTACAAGGTTATACGGGTGTGCAGGATGTGTGCCAGATCCCGTAGCGCCGTCATGCTTCGCTAAAAATGGATTTGCTTGTTTCAGATGATATCTCCCGAAGAAATAAGAGTTAAAGTCAGAGTTGCATAGGCATGTAAGCTAAGAGAGCAGTGAAAGGATATCCAAACATCGTCAGAACCGTGCATAAGGGAGTGATGTGTGGATACCTAGTTCGGGCCGGCGTTTGGGCATGCTCGCCTAGCTAGAGTGCAGGTCACTTCAGAGCCGTTGAGGGTGATGCGCTGGCGTTGGCTGGCCGCGCACGGATGCAGATCTTGAGTGGTAGCGGAGCGCTATGATGTGGTGGACGAGACCGTTGGTGAAGCCCCAACGGCCTCGGGGGGCAGAGGTGCGACGATGTGCTCGGTGAAGTAGCCTCGGTGAGCTGGGAGACGGCGTCGGTGAAGCGCACCTGATGCGGTGGAACTCGGTGTCTGTGAGGCACGTCGGTTGTGGCGGCCGACGTTGTCGGTGGACCACCCGGTGCGGTGGACGAGGGCATAGATGAGGTAGCTCCGGTGCGGTGGTGAAGCGCGACCGTCGTCTTCGTCGTTGTCGTCCGGCACAGAGGTGGGGAACGGTGGGGAAGGAGACGAGACGAGGGGCGATTCGAGGGTTGGCGGCGAATTAGGGATTTGAGCAATCTGGGCGCGGAAGGGGACGGTGGAGAAGAGAGATTTTGCAAGGCTGGAATTGGGGCCGCCAGATATTTCAATCCGAAACATGGAAGCGCGAACTTATATTGTCGTCGTCCTTTGGGGGGGGGGTAGCTGGGTGCTACGCGTCCGTCCGACACACGTGACCACCCCGACAGGACTACTCGGTGCCTTAAGGCACCTGCCTTTGTTTCCATGACATGTGGGCCCAACAGGTGGCTGGCCCACATGTCAGTGACCCAAAGGCAGTTGCCTTTAAGGCACCGAAGCAGCGTCCACCCCGACACAACCCTGGTCTGCCTGGTGCGCCTACATTTGAGAATGCAAACGAATCTTCTTTCATTTGCAAACGAATCTGTATGTATTACCATGCCTGTGTTTTCCTTGCAATAATTTGTCATTCGAAACGAGATACTCCATCCGTTCACTTTTGTAAGTCGTTTCAGACAACTTAAAATGAACTGTTTTGCACATTGTCTAAAATGTCTTCAAGGTCTTATAAAAGTGAACAGAGGGAGTACTATAAATTAATTAATGAGGAGTTATTTGAAAAAAAATCGAAACGGTACCCACGCTAACGTGGATTAGAGTGTGTGTCACATAATTAGTTATTTGAATTAGAGTGTGTGTCACGTAGTTAGTTATTTCGCATTTCACTATATCCACGCTACTTTTTTAATACAAATTCATATGTATATGATGAACACCATGGTAGTGAGAAAACTTTTGGATGGATTCAAACATATGACCTACAAAATAGCACAACAAACTGAGTCAATGTCAACTTTTCGAAACTTAGTATGGCACGAATTCCAAATAATTACCTGTATGCCTGGTCCTCGGTTCAAATCTTACAATGTACACCGAATTGAAACATCGATATTAAGTCTCGTACTATGTACATTAAAATGTTGTTTTCAGCCTCCCCCCCCCCCCCCACAAACGCTACATACTTCTTGTATCGGTCAATCACTAGTAGAAAAAGGGGCTTTTGGCCCGGTTGGTAAGGCCCTTTAGTCCCGGTTTTTGAACCGGGACTAAAGGGTCGTTACTAATGCCTCTCCCCTTTAGTCCCTGTTCTTACACGAACCGGGACTAAATGCCGCGGCCACGTGGAGCTCCACCTTTAGTCCCGGTTGGTAACACCAACTAGGACTAAAGGAAATTTTATGATTTTTTTTTAATTTTTTTTGAATTTTTTTTTGATTTTCAAATTTCTGAATTACTTTAACCTCTAATCTCTAATCATCACCCCTCATCACTGCTCAATTTATCCTCTAATCTCTAATCACCCCTCATCATTCCAAATCATCTAACTTCCCGAACGGTCACCCATCCTCCCACTCCCCCAGCCTGAGCACGCTTAACTTCCGGGTTCTATTCTCCCTCGTTTCCAAGTCTGCACTTGTTGTTTTCCTGACAATAGTAAGATGTCAATCCTATTAACCCTCAGGAATTTTGCTTGAGCATGAAGTGAGACATTTCAATGTTTGAGTTTGAAACTATTGTTTTAAAAAACAATAATTATTTAGTAACACTAATATTTCTTGAATAATTAGTTTGACCACAGTTTGACCATAGTTTGACCACAGTTTGACCAGATTTGACCAAAATTCAAAATAACTGAAATAATTATTTAGTAACACTAATATTCTAGAATAATTAGTTTGACCACAGTTTGACCAGATTTGACCAAAATTCAAAATAACTCAAATAATTATTTAGTAACACTAACATTCTAGAATAATTAGTTTGACCATTGTTTGACCACAGTTTGACCAGATTTGACCACATTTTTTCCACAAAAAAATTGAAACTATATTTTTTTCTGTTACTAGTGGCGCACCTAGCAAATGGTGCGCCACTAGTAAGTTTGAAATTTTTTCGATTTTTTCCACTCTAGATCTTAAATGCCCGGTAACTTTTTCTCTTTAGGTTTTGAGGATTTTGAAAATGTTTAATGGGGTTCCCCCGGTTAAATTCGGATGTAACTTTTTGAGTAGATGATTTTTCATATAAAAAACTTTTTCATCCGAGTTCGTATGCAAAAGTTATGCCCATTTTACAAATTCCAGAGAGATTTTGCAAATAAAGTCGAAATTCATATTTGTAAATTTCCCAACAACTAGACCACATATCACATGGGAAACTTATTGTATTTTATTTTATTTTTGACATTTCCATCATTTTCGTTTGTTTTTTCTAAAACTGAAAAGGCGGTCCACAAGGGGGGGTGTAGAGTTTGAAAATGGGACCTTTAGTACCGGTTCGTGCCATGAACCGGTACTAATGCCTCAAAGCCCATTAGTACCGGTTGGTGGCACCAACCGGGACTAAAGGTCTAACCTTTAGTCCCGGTTGGTGCCACCAACCGAGACTAATGGGCATCGCACCCTTTAGTCCCGGTTCGTGGCACCAACCGGGACTAAAGGGCCCAGGTGAACCGGGACTAATGCCTTAGCCGCACGAACCGGGACGAATGCTCACATTAGTCCCGGTTCCTGACTGAACCGGGACTAATGTGAATACTGCCCTGTGACCAAAGCCCTGTTTTCTACTAGTGAATCTTCCTCTCCTAACCACCTTAGGAAGCTATCGGTTTCCAACACACGTTCATTCTTTCTCTCCATGTTTCGATCTCTAAGGCTCTCAACTACACAACCCCTTTTTCCACTCTATTACCAAATGTATTTACCTCACACACCCGCCATTGCACCTCATGCCGAGCTCTCTCTCTCCCCCCCTCTCCCTCTCACCCTCTCGCGCTAAATACATGCATTGCCTATCTAGCCCCCCAACCTCTCATGCGCACGCACGCACGTTGTATATCTAGGTCACTCCCTCGAGACTGTCTCACTCTTTCTGCCGCACGGCGGGCCACACTCGCTCAATCTCGCTCTCTTTATCTGAGTCTCGTTTAACCTCGTTTTCTTTCACACACAAATGATATATCTCCCTGTTCGGGCCTCGATCGACACACTCTATTCTCTCTCACGCAGATTGTCTATCTAGGTCAGTCCATCCAAGCCGCCGCCACTCTTTCGACCTCATGGTGGGCCACGCTCACTCAATCTCTCTCTCTCTTCTCTCTCTCTCTCCGTATGTCTCGATTGACCTCGCTCTTTCTCGGACAAAAACGATATATCACCACGTTTGAGCCCAATTCGACCTATTCACATTGTATACTCTCTCACGCACATCGTCTATCTAGGTCACTCTCTCCAACCCGTCTCACTCTTTCGATCGCACGGCGACCCTGTGTGATCGGTTGACCTTGCTTCCTCCCACGCACAAAATATATCTACACGCCTGTGACTGGATCATCTCTCAAGCTCTATCTTACAGCCCTCACCCTTGCCGAAAAGCTCAATCGGACAATATCTCTCCAGAGCATATATATTTGTTCAATGAATGTCGGATCACACTCACTTTGTCTCTCTATCTATATGTCTCTCGATTGATCTTGCTTTCTCACACCGTATCTTCCACGCGTTGAAGCTACTACCTCTCCATCCCTCGCAAAGCCGGAGCTATTTACATTGCGAGGGGCACTCCAACCTTGGATTAATTTGTGTAGGCATTTATTCCGGTCGGTTTAGATTATATTTTCATAGCATTCGGCCCACAACTACTCCAAACACCGTTGCAACCCACGCAACTCCCCTAGTTGATTTTCCTCTGGCTCGGTCATCGCTCTCTCGCACGTCCTTTCTCGCCTTCAACGTTGCACCATGGTATTATTGAAAAAACTATGTTGTTCTCTTTAATTATTATAAATAAGCTACAAAACTACACACCGATAGTCCACTTGGAATGGAACAAATTTCGACCCAAAAGTGCTACAAACTACACACCAAGGGGCCCACATGTCATGAAACAAATTTGGACCCATATACAAATTAAAAAATAAAGGACGAGGATCGAACATGCGACCGGGCCTTCAAGCCGCACGTCAATAGGCAACATACGTAGAATAGCAATGTTTGTTGTACCCCCTTTGTTCACATAATGTTTTTATATTACCACAGCCTAATTAATGTAATATTATTTTTAGTACTATTCGCCTTCACTTACTGGTGGGTTCCTTGTGTGCTCTCTCTCTCTCTCCTCCCCTTCTGCGTTTAGACGCACGGGCAAACATGAAGAACTCGCGGGCGATGTTGCCGTTGACCATATCTGGACGTGTTCACAAGTCACGGCACCAGTTTGACGTACTAGCAGCACTAGTCAGTGTGTACGTGCAATGCACGTTAATTTGGAAGTATATTAAGTGCATGCGGATATTAACTACTAGGATATTATTTGCGTGTTGTCATGTGATTAGCACTATTTTTGGCATGAAATTAACGGCACGCTAAACGTGTTGAGCACTCGACATTGAAGCAGTCTAGGTCGTTGGATGACAAGGAATACATGTGGCTTGATGACGTTTTATATTTAATTTGATACGGCTCTAGCAGAACATTCAATCGATCAAACCATACATTTCGTTCAGTCTGACTCCGACTTTAAATTATACGACGATCGATATAAAATAAGCGGAAATGATAAACGTTCGGATTTTAAGCATGGCAATTCGAACGTTTTTCATGGCAAATTTAGATTACGCGGCAGCGGCGGGGGCGTCTCGCGGTGGGAAGCGGCTCCTCTGCCATGCTCTGTGTGTCGTCGGGCCACTGACCGACGGCGACGGCGGCGTCTTGCGCCGTTGTTGGCGTACTCCTGGACGTTGGCCTAGCTTCAAGGAAGGCCGAAATGTTCTGGACTTCGGAGCGAGTCAACTGGCGGGAGGAGGCGACTGGCGTTGGTGCAAGGAAGCGGTAGGCGGCGGCCATCCATGCCGCTGAGGGGGGCACTGGCACCCGCGTGGGGACAGGCGCTGTCAACGGAGTGGCGGAGACATTCATGTGCACGGGCACCGGCACGGGCGCGCACGTCAGTGCACGCGCAGGCGCATGCGCTGGCAGGTGCATGGGCACCGGCACGGGCGTGCGTGTCAGTGCACGCACAGGCGCATGCGCTGGCAGGTGCACGGGCGCGTGAAAGTCGGCGGGGACCTCGTGGAACCCCGTGGGATCAAGCTCGGCGACAATGTGCGGCTCCTAGCCCATCAATGCCACGGGGATGGGCGCTGGCACAGTCGGGGCGACGGGAGCCGGAACGGGAGCAGGGACAGGCGCGGCGTCTTCCCGCAAGGCCAGTTCAAGCTCGTCCCAAAGCGCCTTATGTTCTTGAGACTCCGGCTGGTTGTCTTCCTCAGGAAACTGGAACACTAAGGGCAAACCATGGTGATGCGGCATGGCGTACGTTTAGGTCAGGCTAGTTGGAGGTAGACGACAGGAGAATCGGAGAGGAAGAGAGAGGATTGTAGCGATACCGGGTACTGCGGGGTTGATTTTAAACTGCGGCGCCGACGACATTAAAAGTGGGAGCAGTTGGGACGAGGGTGGGCGGCGGAGCCTGGTCAAAGGGCTCGCCTCCTGGTGAGCCTGCACAGCGGTCTACTTGCACGCCTCCCTGACAGCTGGCGCAGCGGTCTGCTCGCACGCGTCCCGTTGACTCACACGCTTGCTCGGACGGCACCTGCCGATGAGAAGCGGGGACTCGTGGCGGCACGTAAACGCCCACGGTTTCAATAGTCAAAGCGTTCGCCTTAACGTGACAGGTCTTTGTTCCAAAATACCTTGGCTCTTCATTTGTGGAACTTGTCATAAGCAGCTTGTCTCAAATTGAAGAAAAAACTTACGAAGTAATATTTGTGCCATATCACGTGACCATGCTTAGTTTCAAGAATTTATGCTCACTTTTGGATATTCTGAAATTTATGATCCAGGATTTGAAACAATATCATAACCTACATCATGCAATAAATTTTCAAGCCGTACATCTATCCTGTTGTATTTCTTAAGAAAGGATTTGGTCAAACATTTTGCTTAATTAGACTTCAGACAAGTTATATATGCAGAGTAAAAGGATAATCCCTCCGTACCAGTGCATTGCCTGATATATTAACTCAAGTACTAGGCACGAACAAACGGGCTCAATTATGTGCTCATCCTGGTGTAGTAGTAGTAGTACTAGGCAATGCAGTTGACGGGTGACCTTGACGAGCGGCGACCGAGGGAATTGAACCGTGCTCGGCACGGTAGGTAACGTTGTCTAGTTACTAAAGCATCCCTCCGTTGTTCATCGGTAGTCATTATGGACCAGGGACATGAGGGGAATTTCCTAGGGCTGGAATTCTGGCCGCCAGATATTTCGACTTGAAACGCTGAGGCTCGACTGCTTGGGGTTGCCTAATGTGCGTACCACGCACGCCACTGAAGGACACGAGCCCGGTTTTTTTTAGGATCAACACAAGCCAAGGTCTGGCTGGTACACCGTTGGGTCCTACCATTCGAGAATACGAAAGGAACCTTTTAAATTGCCAAACGAATCTATGTGTATTACAATACCCGTATTTTCCTTGCAAATACTAATCTCAACGTGGTAATTGATTTATGACGAGTTGTTGAATTAGAGTGAGTTTGTCATATAGTGATCTCAACGTGGATTTCACATTTCATGGTTTCCCTAGTAAGTTTTCCAATGCAAATTCAAATATAAAAGATGAACAATATGGAGGTGAGAAAACTTTGTATGTATCAAGCATATGACCACACACACACAGAGACACACACGCACGAACACAACAACAATCCAATAAGTATAGTGCATCTATTTTTCCAAACCATGCATGTATGACACGAATTCAAAAATACTCCTTCTATTCCTAAACAAGTGACTACATACGGAGCAAAATGAGTGAATCTAGACTCTAAAATATGTCTATACATCCGTATGTGCCATTCCATTTGAAGCCTCTAAAAAGACTAATATTTAGGAATGAAGGGAGTAAGATGTAAGACATCCATGGTCCTCAGTTCAATATTTAAAATGAACATGAAACTGAAACATGAATATTAAGTCTAGTACTACAGTACATGCAAATGTTGTGTTTAGGCGGAGCTATGATTGTCGAGGGTCAACCCCTCGACCTTAGATAAAATTGTGGAGCTCTGTTTAGGGTTGTTTAGATTATATTTGTCCCCACCCTCCCAACCACCGATTGGTTGTGCACCCCCACCCCTCCTCCCCGGGAGAATATCATGTGCCCCCATACCTTAGATGCTATATGCCGATACGAGTTGCTTGGAGCTTGTAGATCTGAGATATAGCAGCTGACATGATGTGTCTTAATATTTTTGCGGGAAACCTTGATGAGTTTGAGAATTGCACACAATTTGTACAAAAACTACTTAGATGCCCTTTAATCCCATATCCAACGACCTCGAAGCTCGTATCACCGTAGCATCTAAGATGAAGGAGGACATCATATTCCATGTATGTAAGAATATCATGTGCTACCACACCTTAGATGCTTTGGTGATACAAGCTCTTCGGAGGCGTTGGATTTGTGACCCAACACCTCCTCGATGGTTCGAATGGTTTTTTGCAGAAAAGCCCCAAAAGAGTTCGGCCACTACTTACAAGCACAAAGACTGCTCAGATGCCATTGGATATCAGATCAAACGACCTCCAAGCTCGTATCACCGTAGCATCCAAGCTGCGATAGCACCTTATGTTTTCTCGCACGGGAGAGTATGAGGTGCTCCCGCACCGTAGATTCTATGGTGATACGAGTTCACTAAGATCTAACGGCCCACAGTAGGAGGTTTGAATGTTTTTGCAATATACGACTGACAGAGTTTGGGAAATGCGCAGAAAGTACAAGTACTACGCATGTGCCATCTGATCACTGATCATACGACCTTGATGCTCATATCACCATAGCAGGTAATTAAGCTACGGGGAGCATCTAATATGAGCACCGGGGAGCCGTTGGATCGAAGATGCAGGGGCACACACGAGGCCTCAATGTTCTATTTGCAAAAAAAACCTTTGGAGAGTTTGGACATTGCACATAATTACAAAGACTACTCCCAAGCCATTGGATCTCACTTCCAACGGTATAAAAACTCGTATCACCATAGTATCGAAGCTGCGGGGTGGATGTGATATTCTATGCCGCTATCATTTTTGTTCGTAAACTTGCAAAATACGTGTAACTCGTGCCGTTACTTGTCTAACCGTGCAAAGTGTTTGTTCAAAAAAACCATCCTACACTGAAATATCGGAACAACACACGGGGGTCCCACTTGTCATTAATCAAATTTGGACCTAAAAATAACAAATCTGAAAGATGAGATTCGAACTGGCAACCTGGACTACAAAGCGTAAGTCGATAGCCTGAAAAAACGAACGGTTGTTGGCTTTGTCCCATAACTTGATTTTATACAGTACTTGCGTTGAGTGGAGTAGAGGGAGTGTCTCGTCAAAACGTGCATGACCGTTGTCTCACTTACTGGTGGGTCCCAGGTCTACGATCTCAATCTCTCTTCTCTCCATCGTCTAACCTTTGCACGGGCACACACGAAGAGCGGCGCTAGCTTGCCGTGGTGTTATTACAACTAAAAAAAGCTTGGAAAATAGAAGAATCGCCTAGAACAAGAGACGTTTTGGCTGGTCGAGACGGAGCTAACCACATCTATCCTCCGTGCCACGTTTGCATGATGAAGTTGTGTGGCTAGTGGGGTGTTTTCGACCGACTGGCTGGGTCCCGAGGTCTAACCATAGTTACTACGTCTGATACAATATATTTTTACGCGCACATTTTTCCTCCATGCCGAGACGTGGCACACCCTACCGCGTGGTTTCAGGGTCCTCCCGGGTGGTGCACGCATATATTCTTCCTGACGTGGGACGCCCTACCACGCGTTTTCTGGGTCCTCCTCGGTCGTAGCGCCAAAGCAAGTAAATGAGTCGTCAAATCACGAAAGACCACCTTTCCCGCTGAGTACATCAGTGAAGCACGGTGGCTAGCTAGTTGGGCTAGTTCGACCGATTAGCTAGGCCGCCGCCACATTTGTTTTTTCACCCCTTTTTTTATCTACTTGCCGGCAGGTAAATTTAAATATCCACCGCGGCATTGCTCTGGTGTTTGGGTGTGGCAGGATTTTTAATTTTTTGATTGACGGGAGCAGGCGCGGCAGGATTTTTAATTTTTTGATTGATGGGAGTAGGCGCGGCAGCAATTAGTCACGATGACTCCGCCTGTAAAAACCCACTGCTCCCTGATGTGAGAACTCGTCAACTGGTGTTTTACCGTGGTGAAAACTAAAATATTCCCCGCTCGCTCCGCCTTCACGTAGATTGCATTGCCTTTCAGCCATTTCGCCCCCTTTGCTTCCCCTCCCCATTGCTTCTACCTGGTGCCATGGCGGCGCAGCAGATCACGGAGTCCGAGGTGAGGCGCCTGACAAAGGAGCTCCATGTCAAGGATGCGAAGCTCAGGGCCAAGGACGTGGAGCTCCGTGAGCTCAAGGAGGAGAGGAGTGCCATGCTCCTCCATTATGTGTGGGAGTTCACGGAGCTTCAAAAGCGGCAGGCGTCCACCACAAAGATGCTCGAGCCGTCGGCGGTGTTGCTGCAGAAAGCAGGAGATACGATAGGCCGTCAGGGGAGCCGGCTGGAGCGCGAGTGGGCCGATCGTGACGAGGTCCAGGATCGCGTCAGCCACTTGTTGAACCAAGTTGCCACGCACATGTTGAGGCTGCGCGATGCCTACCATCGTGCCAGCGCGACGATGCCGGCCGTCGGGCTAAACCCGTTCGACCACCCGGTCGACTTCAACGAGCTGCGGCTTCCTGACCTGGTCTCCTTCTTCACCTATATCTCCGAGGAGCTGAGCCGCGCGCGATGGTGGGGGCTGAGCTGGACAAGGAGGGGTTGCGGGGTGCCGTCGCCGTTGCCGGGCAAATCCTTTCAGGGCTCCGTCACCGGAATCCATTCGTGCCATTGGACGCCGTCTTTGACGAGCTGGCTCCCGTCGACCGGGAGCGGGCTCTGCGGGCGGTTGCACCCTGCATCACCAACGTCGTGCGCCTCGAGAAGCAGAGGGACTTCGGTGGTGTTTAGGCGCCCTCTGCATGGGCATGTCCATGTCTCGGTGCAACATGACCGTTGGATCAAACTCAGACGGTGCAGATCAGTCACTATAGCACCAAGCGTGTGTGTGTGTTTGGTTGCATTCTCATCTCAATATAGTTGTTTCCTCTTCGTGTATTTTTGTCAACCTACTAGTGTGGACTCATGCACCCTTCATGCACTCTGCCAAACACCCAAAAGTGGGTCGAGAAGGGAACTTTTGCTCCCATCCCGTGCACCCTTCATACACCCTGCCTAACACTATTCGTGCTTCATATGGTTCATGTTTCGTGGAGTACTGTAGCACCGTACTCTCCGTGCGCTGTGGACCTAGTTCTGTTAACATTGATCTCACTGTTCATTCTCGACCGGACAGTCGAAAAAGCGGTACTATGTTACATATAGGAGTAGTTGACATGCGCACAACATCATTTGTTATCCTCATATCTTACTACACTAGCAACAAGATTGTGTAGTACTGACGTATGAACCACTGCACATGCCTAGTAGTAGGAGCACTGTGTATGTTCAAGTAGCTGCCGTGTCTCGCACTCCTCCGTCGTAAGAGTGGAAACGCTTGCTGTAATCATTTTTTTTCTTCAGAAAAACAGTGGACACGCTCTACCGTGCGGATCCTCCTCCAGCCATGCACTAAATTACTCACTTTCACCAACGTGTGGGACAGCCAGCACCTGGGTCCACCAGCCATGCACTAAATTACTCCGTAGTAGAGTGACGGTAGACTACCCCGATCGAACCGCCGCAGTAATGCCCAATGAGCCGTCAAATCACAAAACCCCTTCCTTTCCAGCAGTAAGTTGGACGGACGAAGCAACCATCATTTCACTCTTCTCTCTCAGCTTCCTCTCTTGAAGAAAACCCCCACTCGCTTTGCTTCTCCCTCATCTCGTTCCTCCTTTCACTCTTCTCTCTCAGCTTCCTCTCTTGGATGGACGCCGGAGCACCGGCCGACGTGATGTCTATGGCTCTGGCAAAAACCGTCGAGGCTCATGGTACGAACAAGCGCAAGCACCCCGCCGAGACTACCGCAGACAAGCTCAAAGCCATCGCCCTGTCCAAGCTCCCCTCTCCGGGATCCCTCATTAAGCAAGTCCAGGTAATGTCTCTTGTTGACGATCTTTTTCTTGATCTTGATCGTGTTTTTTCATCTAACACGCAGTACTAGTACTGGTAGTACAACTTTCTGGGTGATCTTGCATGTGATTTTAGTGTGCCAAATGACGGTTCTAAATTCCTCTTTTGACCAAAACATGTGAGAGGTTGACACTGATTTCTTATAGATTACTTTCAACTACTCCCTCTGTCCCAAATTTCTTGTCTTAGATTTGTCTAGATACGGATGTATCTAATACTAAAATGTGACTTGATACATCCGTATCTAGACAAATCTAAGACAAGAATTTTGGAATTGGCAGAAGTACGTGGAGAGGATGATAGTAGGGGCCCACCACGTCAGCGTATGGAAAAATAAAATGCTTCCTCCTAGTGTTTCCCTGACATCTGGGACCCATGACATTGTGAGCGTATATAGTCAATAGACAAGAGAACAGCACAAGATCGGCTCACACCTGGGACGTAGCTATTTTCGAGCAGTATTTTTTGTTTGGTATTGTTGAGATGGAGCAGGGTTTGAATTGGGCTGTGGCCCGGCTAGCCCAGGCTTATATTTTATGTTCACCATGTGACCAGCCCAGCTATTTTTTCCTTGTGAAAATGAGCCCAGTTTATTTTTCTGAAGAATACCCAATCCAGGCCTACTCATTTTTCTACGCCCTGATGGGCTGCAACTCTTTCAAGATGCCTGCAAATCTTGAAAGTAATATGAAATGGGTTGTAAATATAAAAACAGATGACAAATTGGCAATTACTTTATAATTTCTGAATTTTTTCACATTTTCAGATTCCTATTTCACTGGGCATTAACCTAATTTAAATATATCTTCAAAGTACTTTAAATCTGGCTCGACATTTTGGTATTAAAAATAGTTTGGAACCCACAGAAATATGCAAAATTGGCCCTGGCCAACAAAAAAAACGACTACAATAAATTGCATAAGAAGTTGCCATGAGCTATATATAAATTATTAAAAAAAAGAGGGAGTGGTCTGACTTGTGGGCCTGTTTAGTTGACGCGTATGCAAGATTTTTTAGTTATTATATTCGTCAACAAACGATTCTAGCAGACGTAACCGTTGGATGTCAATCCAACGGCCGTCATGTTTCTTCAACATCTGATCTTCTTGCTCCAGCCGCCAAAGTAGCGCCAGCGGGACCGCCTACTCCCGCCTCCCGTGGTCAGCTGTGCTGCCGCGCAGGCCTCAACGCCCCCTACTACTCCCACCGCTGGCCAGGGCATCCCCCTACTCACCCACACCCCCTGTTATTCTGCGGCGACGGCAGCCTCACACCGCAACCGAACCGGTGAACCCTCGTACTCCTCTCCGCGCGGGCTTCCACTGTCGCGTCTTCCCCGGCTCCGCGTTGTCCCCTTCCTAGGCCTCGCCGTCGTCCACCGCCGTGGTGCTCTCGGCGCGGCGTGGTCAATGTGGTCAACGACCGACTTCCATCGGAAGAGTACTGTATGTGGAGAGGCTGACAGCTGGGTCCACGGCAGCCGCAAGGAAGTGCCTCCTTATTACGCAGAAAATAATTATTCCTCCACCTGACAGCAGGGACCCACCGGACGGGCCACCAGTATTTCGTGAAAAAAAACGTTTCCCCCTGACTGCTGGGACCCACAGGACGGGCCGCCGTATTTCGCGAAAAGAACGTTCCCCCCGCTGTCAGCTTGGACCCACCGGAAGTGCCTCCTTATTACGCACAAAAAAATGAATACCCCTGCTAGCTGGGACCCACCTTGGTGGGAGGCTGACTTGTGGGCCTACTAAGTTGACTGGGACGGAGGCCTTTGTCAACTTTAGTCAATATATGAACGATTCTAGCTCCAGTGACCGTACAATGTCCATCCAACGGCCGTAGTGCTTCTTCAACCTCTGGTCTTCTTGCTCCAGCTGCCCAAAGCAGCGCCGGTCGTGCCGCCTGCTCCTGCCGCCCGTGGCCGGCTGTGATGCCGCGGAGGCCTCACCGCCCCCTACTACTCCCACCGCTAGCCAGGCCATCCCTCTACGCACCCACACCCCCTATTATTCTACACCCGGGAGTAGGACTCCCTCCCTTCCTTGTTGGACTAGGAGAGGAGAGGGAAGGAGAGAGGGGGAAAGGAAAGGGGGGCGCCACCCCCTCCTTGTCCAATTCGAACTTGGGGGGAGGGGCGCGCGGCTGCCCCTTGGCCGCCTCTCCTTTTCCACCAATTGGGCCCATGAGGCCCAATAGCCTCTAGGGGAGTTCCGGTAACCGCCCGGTACTCCGGTATATATCCGATAACCCCCGGAACCATTCCGGTGTCCGAATATAGTCATCCAATATATCAATCTTCATGTCTCGACCATTTCGAGACTCCTCGTCATGTCCGTGATCACATCCGGGACTCCGAACAACCTTCAGTACATCAAAACATATAAACTCATAATATAACTATCATCGAAATGTTAAGCGTGCGGACCCTACGGGTTCGAGAACTATGTAGACATGACCGAGACACATCTCCGGTCAATAACCAATAGCGGAACCTGGATGCTCATATTGGCTCCCACATATTCTACGAAGATCTTTATCGGTCAGACCGCATAACAACATACGTTGTTCCCTTTGTCATCGGTATGGTACTTGCCCGAGATTCGATCGTTGGTATCTCAATACCTAGTTCAATCTCGTTACTGGAAAGTCTCTTTACTCGTTCCGTAATACATCATCCCACAACTAACTCATTATTTGCAATGCTTGCAAGGCTTAAGTGATGTGCATTACCGAGAGGGCCCAGAGATACCTCTCCGACAACCGGAGTGACAAATCCTAATCTCGAAATATGCCAACCCAACAATTACCTTTGGAGACACCTATAGAGCACCTTTATAATCACCCAGTTACGTTGTGACGTTTGGTAGCACACAAAGTGTTCCTCTGGTAAACGGGAGTTGCATAATCTCATAGTCATAGGAACATGTATAAGTCATGAAGAAAGCAATAGCAACATACTAAACGATCGTGTGCTAAGCTAACGGAATGAGTCAAGTCAATCACATAATTCTCCTAATGATGTGATCCCGTTAATCAAATGACAACTCATGTCTGTGGCTAGGAAACATAACCATCTTTGATCAACGAGCTAGTCAAGTAGAGGCATACTAGTGACACTCTGTTTGTCTATGTATTCACACAAGTATTATGTTTCCGGTTAATACAATTCTAGCATGAATAATAAAAATTTATCATGATATAAGGAAATAAATAATAACTTTATTATTGCCTCTAGGGCATATTTCCTTCAGTCTCCCACTTGCACTAGAGTCAATAATCTAGATTACACAGTAATGATTCTAACACCCATGGAGCCTTGGTGCTGATCATGTTTTGCTCGTGGAAGAGGCTTAGTCAACGGGTCTGCAACATTCAGATCCATATGTATCTTACAAATTTCTGTGTCTGCCACCTGGACTAAATCCCGGATGGAATTGAAGCGTCTCTTGATGTGCTTGGTTCTCTTGTGAAATCTGGATTCGTTCGCCAAGGCAATTGCACCAGTATTGTCACAAAAAAAATCATTGGACCCGATGCACTAGGTATGACACCTAGATCGGATATGAACTCCTTCATCCAGACTCCTTCATTTGCTGCTTCTGAAGAAGCTATGTACTCCGCTTCACATGTAGATCCCACCACAACGCTTTGTTTAGAACTGCACCAACTGTCAGCTCCACCGTTCAATGTAAACACGTATCCGGTTTGCGATTTAGAATCGTCCGGATTAGTGTCAAAGCTTGCATCAACGTAACCATTTACGATGAGCTCTTTGTCACCTCCATAAACGAGAAACATATCCTTAGTCCTTTTCAGGTATTTCAGGATGTTCTTGACCGCTGTCCAGTGATCCACTCCTGGATTACTTTGGTACCTCCCTGCTAGACTTATAGCAAGGCACACATCAGGTCTGGTACACAGCATTGCATACATGATAGAGCCTATGGCTGAAGCATAGGGAACATCTTTCATTTTCTCTCTATCTTCTGCAGTGGTCGGGCATTGAGTCTTACTCAACTTCACACCTTGTAACACAGGCAAGAACCCTTTCTTTGCTTGATCCATTTTGAACTTCTTCAAAACTTTGTCAATGTATGTGCTTTGTGAAAGTCCAATTAAGCGTCTTGATCTATCTCTGTAGATCTTGATGCCCAATATATACGCAGCTTCACCGAGGTCTTTCATTGAAAAAATCTCATTCAAGTATCCCTTTATGCTATTCAGAAATTCTATATCATTTCCAATCAGCAATATGTCATCCACATATAATATTAGAAATGCTACAGAGCTCCCACTCAGTTTCTTGTAAATATAGGCTTCTCCAAAAGTCTGTACAAAACCAAATGCTTTGATGTAACACCCCGAGACCGACACTCCAGAAGACTTCCAGCTATTCCGAGTTTGTCGTGTGATTTGTTTTGTTTGTGCATTCATCATGCCATCTCTTGCATTGCATCATGTCATCATGCCATCATGTCATTTAATTTTTTAAAACTCAACTAAGTAAATTGCATGGATCTTCGATCCATTTAAATCAAGGGAAATGCACAAGGGTCATCTTGGGTTATGCAGACTCAAGGGTCATCTTTATTTTAACCCCCCCGGGCCAGTGCTCCTTCGAGTGTTGGTCCGAACCGAGCTGCCTGCGGGGCCACCTTGGGGAAACTTGAGGGCTGGTTTCACTCGTAGCTAGTCTCATCCGGTGTTGCCCTGAGAACGAGATATGTGCAGCTCCTATCGGGATTTGTCGGCACATCGGGCGGCTTTGCTGGTCTTGTTTTACCATTGTCGAAATGTCTTGTAAACCGGGATTCCGAGACTGATCGGGTCGTCCCGAGAGAAGGAATATCCTTCGTTGACTGTGAGAGCTTATAATGGGCTAAGTTGGGACACCCCTGCAGGGTATAAACTTTCGAGAGGCGTGCCCAAGGTTATGTGGCATATGGGAATTTGTTAATGTCCGGTTGTAGAGAACTTGAGACTTGACTTAATTAAAATACATCAACCACGTGTGTAGCCGTGATGGTCTCTTCTCGGCGAAGTCCGGGAAGTGAACACGGTTCTTGTGTTATGGTTGTGCGTAAGTAGTTTCAGGATCACTTCTTGATGACTTCTAGCTTCACGACCGCTGCGTTGCTCCTCTTCTCGCTCTTATTTGCGTATGTTAGCCACCATACATGCTAGTGCTTGCTGCAGCTCCACCTCACTACCCTTTCCTACCCATAAGCTTAAGTAGTCTTGATCTCGCGGGTGTGAGATTGCTGAGTCCTCGTGACTCACAGATACTTCCAAAACAGTTGCAGGTGCCGACAATACCTGTGCAGGTGACGCAACCGAGCTCCAGTGGGAGTTCGACGAGGACCTTGGTCGTTACTATGTTTCGTTTCCTGATGATCAGTAGTGGAGCCCAGTTGGGATGATCGGGGATCTAGCATTGGGGGTTGTCTTCTTTTATTTTGGTTCCGTAGTCGGACCTATGTGTGTACTCTGTTTGATGTATGATTTATTTATGTATTGTGTGAAGTGGCGATTGTAAGCCAACTCTTTATCCCATTCTTGTTCATTACATGGGATTGTGTGAAGATGACCCTTCTTGCGACAAAACCACAATGCGGATATGCCTCTAAGTCGTGCCTCGACACGTGGGAGATATAGCCGCATCGTGGGTGTTATAAGTTGGTAATCAGAGCCATCCCTGACTTAGGAACCCCCTGCTTGATCGAATCGCTGATGTTGTTGAGTCTAGAACAAAAATGTTTTGAGTCTTACGATTATATATATCGGAGAGTAGGATTCTTTTTACTCCTCTGCCCCTTCGTCGCTCTGGTGAGGCCTCCTGACGTAGAAGTTTTGACTTTCCTCTCCTCGAATTTCACTAAAAAAATTTAGGATCACGCGGGTATCTTGGAATCGTTCTGATGGTTTTGTGACGAGAACATTGTTCTTGGCGCCTCCTGAAATTTAGGGGTTGTGGCAGTGTCCCGGGGAGTTGAGCTCCGAGGTGGTGTTGTCACAATTTTATCGTTGCAGTTCTGGAATACCTGAGTTTCGCCGACATCGAAAATCTCTTTTATGCATTTGTTGGTGAGATCACCTCGACGCCACCCAGTACTGGGGCGGGAGTTCGGGAGTATTGCCATAACTCGTATAACGGATGCTTTTCAAAGGTTGAGGTACATGATTTCCGGGGTTTTCATGGTTATGTGTTGACGGATGGATACAGCTGGATCTAGGGATTGTTAGTTTGGGTGAGATATATTGCGTCCCCTGTATCCCCAACACCTGATTGCATAACCAGAAAGTTTCGGGAGTTTATAAGTGGGAATTCAAGTAGCTCCTAGATTATCTTTCCAATAGACACATGATACGATATGGGATCTATCATATGTTTGTTTCCGGCTTATTTTGCGAGCCAATCCTTTGTTTTGTTTTATGTTGTGGTATTCGAGTTGCTTCATTGTCAGGTGTTGATTCCATACCTTTCTAAGTGGTGTTCTCATATTCCAATGTGGATACTAATCCTTCTTGATCATCGAGATTGCCATTTTAATTCTATTTCCAACCGGTGCGTTTCTCTTCGAGAAGATCCCATCATTCTCCCCATCCGCAAGATCAATTATAAGTTTTCTCAACGGTGTTTATTCCATCTGTCCCAAGTTGCCTTTGTTTTCCCCCCTCCCACCCTCTTTCTTCAACAACTCAGATTTCTTAATCATGTATCCATCTTATGGATGTGAAGTTTCTCCATTCTTTTCCATCAATGTTCTAATCCGCAGATTCTCAGGAAGATGCTCAGGAAGCTCCAAGTTTATCATTCTTCGCTCTTTTTCTTCTCCGGTGGATTCAATTCAAGCTTTGTCGATCATATCCTTTCCTCGTTTCAAATGTTTTCTCATGCCGGTGCACCTCTTAATCATCCACCTCTTGCTATTCATGTTTATCTGGAGTATGGAAGATATCTCAGAAGATTCACATTTCCTTTCTTAATCCGTTCAAGCTATTTCGAGGTTGTTATCTCATTCAAGTCATTTAATTCAACCGGTGCAATATCTTTCAAGCAATTGTTCAACGGGGTATTCTTTTTAGTGGGCCTAACCCACAGGTCTTTTCCCAGGATCTTACCTGACTCTTCTAATTTATCCGGAGCGATTCTCAAATTCTTTGAAAGTTTGACGTAAGAATGAATTACCATCAGTCAAATGTCTTTCTCCAAGATCTTTCAAATTCTTTTCATCGTTGGTTCATCATTTCTTTTCTTCTTTGTTCCAGAGTGGCTCATCAATTCATGGTGGTGTTTCTCATCGTCATTCTCAACATTTGAAGACTGAAGAAGAGTTTCCCTTAAATCTTGTCCATTCTCTTGAAGATTCATGGTTCTAGCTTGATGCCATCCTCTCATAATTGTTTTCGATTGCGAGAATTTTTTTCACCCATCCGGAGCAATTCAGGAGTCTTTTCAGTTTGATTCTCCGGAGCCCATCATCTCAGAATTATTCATTCCAGTTTTAGCTCTCATTCTCCAAATCTTACCGGTGCATCGTCCAAGTATTCTCTAATCAGCTCGTGATCTATTCGTTCACTTGTATTTAAATTCTCTCAAGCATCTTCGTTCGTTTTCCAATTCTTCCTGGTGATGTGTTTTTTTTCGTTCGTTCTTTTAATCCTTACGGTGGTTCGTTCAAGAGTTCTCTTCCTTGGTTATCATATCAATTCATTCGCTCTTTCCAATCCTCCCAGCGGATCGTTAGAGACTTTTCTCAAGATTGCGCTATATCTATCTTAATCCTTTCTACGATAATAAGTAGTATGCCAAATCCGTTTCTTGTCATCAATCTAAATTGGTGAAGGATACACATAACATAATTCTTATTCTTGTTTCATCCAAGTGTTTAATCCTCTTCTTTTGGAGTTCAATTTGTGGGTGCTAAGTTGTTCACCTTTTGTTTCTGGAGTTCCAATCTCTCTCAGTTAACTCGCACGAAGCTCCATCTAAATCATTGCAAGGATTCTTTTCATTCTTTAATTGTTCTTCAAGATTTCTCTCGGAGTTAAGATCCGCCAAGCTATACTCTAAAATAAACATGGTGTTCAACACATGTTTTTTTGTGGAGTCCAAGCATCCTTCATCTTGCATTCTAAAGTGCAATTCGTTCTACCTTATCATTTGAGGTGGTGTTATGTCATTCTTGACAATTTGAGTTCGCGTTTCATGATTCACATGTTGTGAAGAATGAGATATTTTAAATCCACCAATCTCTTCGTTGGATTTATCTTGTGTCATGTTTCACCTAAAGCCTTCCCTAAGGAATGTTGCTATTATGGTGCTTATCAATGATCCAAGTTTTCTCCTATCCTCTTGGTGAAAGAAGTTGTTCATCGCCTTGGTGCTCTCACTCAAACCAATGGCTTCCTTTAGTGGCCGTTTGTCACCTCATAATGTTGAGATGTTTCCATAAGCCCACTACAAGCTTATTCTTTTCCTTGTTGGTTTTCCAACAACTCCGTTCAATCCTACTTCGTAAGGATGCTCTTTAAAATTCATGTATGGTAGGAGATGTTGGTTTCATTCTTCGTTCTATTCACTCCAACTATCTAACTATCATGCATTGTTTCTAGAGGCTTTGTGATGTTGCTCTCTTCCACCAATCATCTTGTTTGTCAAGATCATGTAATTTTTCATTTCTTCTCCATTTAGCCGGAGTGTCGTGTTTTCATTCGAGTTCTCTCATCTTATCGAGTTTTGTCTCATTCCTCAACCGGAGGGCTGTCTGAAATCTTTCTTACCCCTTGTGCCATTCTTTCATTAGTTCCGGAGGCTGTGTGTTGTTAATTACATCGAGTATCCTCTCATCTTGTCAAGTTCATGTTCAATTCCTTCCATTTACAGTCGGAGTGCTGCCCAAATTATATCATTCTTATTCCTTCCCTATCTTGTTTTAACCGGAGTGGTTTAAATATCTATCTTGTCACTTAACCTCTTGGTTCTCGTCGTATCCCAGGTTCCTCTTATCTAACGGAGTGTTTGCAATCGCGTTCATCTCCATTGTATTCTTCTTTAAATTATTTAACCTCTCAAGGTTCATGGTTTCACTCGTTTGTGAAAGAAGCAACTTTGTTTTACCTCTTCCTCTTCCGTTTCTCTCCGGTGCCATCCTAGATCTCGGGACGAGATCCTCTCGTAGTGGTGGAGTGTTGTAACGCCCCGAGACCGACGCTCTAGAAGACTTCCAGCTATTCCGAGTTTTGTCGTGTGATTTGTTTTGTTTGTGCATTCATCATGCCATCTCTTGCATTGCATCATGTCATCATGCCATCATGTCATTTAATTTTTAAAAACTCAACTAAGTAAATTGCATGGATCTTCGATCCATTTAAATCAAGGGAAATACACATGGTGATTTCTCTTTATAACATATATCCTCCAATATTATTAGGGAGCTATATTAAAATATTCCATTAATTGGAGTTCACCATAACACACGTGCAATTTAATTCCATGCCTTGTCTATCTCAATATTCTTGACCTCAAACTTTTCCCATAAATTCGTTCTTCACTTTCCGGAGCTCCACCAAAAATCTCAACATTTTGGCCACTCCTAAACCTTGTCCTAGTTCAAACCATTTGAATTACATTCAAATGTGTTTGAATTTAAATCTTGCATTCGCGCCAACTTCTATTTTCTCAGACCAAGCGCATTTTTGCGAATCCAGGAAGATTATCCGCGTGTCAAACTTCTTCCCCAACACCTCCTTTCTTCTCCTTGTCTTCTTTGTTATTTTCTGTTTCTTAGAAAATAAGAGAGAGAGAGAGAAGAGAGAGCCCAGCCGCCAGGCCTCTGGCCACTTCCCTCTCTACTGAGCCGGCCTCTAAGGCCCATCCCTAGGCCCAACAGCGCTCCAGCTCTAACCCTAGCCCGACCGATCCCATCTCTCGTCCTCTCCACTCTCTCCCTCTCATTCCCTTGCCGCCGCCACACACACAGGAGAAGAGCTCTTCTCCTCGATCCCCTCCTTCCTCCTGGCGCCTTCCATCGCGCATCCCACCAGAGCAGCCAGCCTCCCTGCCTCTGGCAACAGCCGCCGCCCGTCGCGCCGTCTTCGGCGTCGTCGCCTCGCCATGGCACCGTGCCCGCGCCATCGCTTCTCCGCCTCGCCTGGAGCTCCAAGTCCGCCGGCCACCGGAGCCGCTACCGGTTGCCGCCCCGTCGCCGCTCCATCCTTCACCGTCCCCTGCGTGTTTCATCACCTCTGACCGCCAGGATCCTCCAGCCAAGCCGCCAAGGCCTGCTCTGTCGTCCGCCATCTCCAGTCGCTCCCGCCTGCAACTCCTTCTCCACGCCCTGGTCACGAACCTCCAAGACCACCACTGCAACTGTGCATCGCGAGGTTGCTGCACTGGACGCCAAGTACCATGACCATCTCGTTCCGTTTCATCACCGTCAAGGCTGAGAGGACGCCAAGTACCAGGACGATGAGGACCGCCAAGTTCGTCTACCGCCGTCAAGTGAACGACTACCATCATTCCAAGACCAAAACGACTGTGGCGACATGAACATCTACGAACCGTGTTCAGCTATCGTTTCCTATCTAGAAGGACTATCGTTGACGTGCATTTTGCCCCAAAGGACTTGGATGCGACAACTTCCTCTTCGGACGTGTACGACTACCGTCGCCGTGTATGATTACTTCCCATGATGACCCGTGAATGTCTACTTCGACTACCGTCGCGAGAACAGCTACTTCCACTATGGCCCATGGACCACTACTTCCTTCGACGAACTTGATCCGTTCCGAAGATGCACGCTTCAATGGTATAACCGCCGAGATGACCTTCCGAGAACGAATGTTTGTGATGCATGAGATGCACCCTATGTTTGCATCGTGTCCGAGTTGTCATTGCACGTTCCTCCTTGTTCGCCATGCCGTCGACCCGTGGGAACCCGGTAATCGGGATCACCCCACCATCTCTAGCAAGTTCTGCACATCCGCTCACTTGCTTCTTTTGCACCGATATCTCAATCAGCTACCGGAACCGATATGTTGCCGTGGCACCCCTTTCTTCCACCACGGTGACAAATGCTTCATAACATGCTTATGTCCATATTTTCTTTAAATTGCATAAGACTTGCATATGTCATCCGCATCATGTTAACAACATTTAAAATTGTTGTTTGCTTTAAATTGCTAAATGACATGGGGATTTTTCGTAATTGTTGTTTGTGTTTCCGGCCTCATTTAAACTTGCCTAAATAGTTAGTAATGATGCTTCACCTCTTGCCATGTTTAATAACTTTTAATATTGTTGGGTACATAAACGAGAGAGAACTAAATATTTGATGTGGTGTTTCGTCAATATGCAACTCGTTGCATATTGAGCTCCACTTAATTTGTAGTATTGTTTATGCACTTTGCCATGCCATGCCTCATCAAATCGGACATGCATCATACTTGTTTGTGCATCATGCCATGTGTATGTGGTGGTTGTTTACTATGTTGTTTGTTTCTTTCCGGGTTGCTTCTCTCGTTAGCTTCGGTTTTGTTCCAGAGTTGTGAGGATTCGTTCAGCTACGTTCGTTTGTCTTCTTCATGGACTCGTTCTTCTTCCTAGCGGGATCTCAGGCAAGATGACCATACCCTCGAAATCACTTCTATCTTTGCTTGCTAGTTGTTCGCTCTATTGCTATGCCGCGCTAGCTACCACTTGCTATATCATGCCTCCCATATTGCCATGTCAAGCCTCTAACCCACCTTTCCTAGCAAACCGTTGTTTGGTTATGTTACTGCTTTTGCTCAGCCCCTCTTATAGCGTTGTTAGTTGCAGGTGAAGATGAAGTTTGTTCCTTGTTGGAACATGGATATGTTGGGATATCACAATATCTCTTATCTTAATTAATGCATCTATATACTTGCTAAAGGGTGGAAGGCTCGGCCTTATGCCTGGTGTTTTGTTCCACTCTTGCCTCCCTAGTTTCCATCATACCGGTGTTATGTTCCTTGATTTTGCGTTCCTAACGCGGTTGGGTGATTTATGGGACCCCCTTGACAGTTCGCTTTGAATAAAACTCCTCCAGAAGGGCCCAACCTTGGCTTTAACATTTGCCACCTAAGCCTTTTTCCCTTGGGTTCTGCAGACTCAAGGGTCATCTTTATTTTAACCCCCCCGGGCCAGTGCTCCTTCGAGTGTTGGTCCGAACCGAGCTGCCTGCGGGGCCACCTTGGGGAAACTTGAGGGCTGGTTTTACTCGTAGCTAGTCTCATCCGGTGTTGCCCTGAGAACAAGATATGTGCAGATCCTATCGGGATTTGTTGGCACATCGGGCGGCTTTGCTGGTCTTGTTTTACCATTGTCGAAATGTCTTGTAAACCGGGATTCCGAGACTGATCGGGTCGTCCCGAGAGAAGGAATATCCTTCGTTGACCGTGAGAGCTTATAATGGGCTAAGTTGGGACACCCCTGCAGGGTATAAACTTTCGAGAGCCATGCCCCAGGTTATGTGGCAGATGGGAATTTGTTAATGTCCGGTTGTAGAGAACTTGAGACTTGACTTAATTAAAATACATCAACCACGTGTGTAGCCGTGATGGTCTCTTCTCGGCGAAGTCCGGGAAGTGAACACGGTTCTTGTGTTATGGTTGTGCGTAAGTAGTTTCAGGATCACTTCTTGATGACTTCTAGCTTCACGACCGTTGCGTTGCTCCTCTTCTCGCTCTTATTTGCGTATGTTAGCCACCATACATGCTAGTGCTTGCTGCAGCTCCACCTCACTACCCTTTCCTACCCATAAGCTTAAGTAGTCTTGATCTCGCGGGTGTGAGATTGCTGAGCCCTCGTGACTCACAGATACTTCCAAAACAGTTGCAGGTGCCGACAATACCTGTGCAGGTGACGCAACCGAGCTCAAGTGGGAGTTCGACGAGGACCTTGGTCGTTACTATGTTTCGTTTCCTGATGATCAGTAGTGGAGCCCAGTTGGGACGATCGGGGATCTAGCATTTGGGGTTGTCTTCTTTTATTTTGGTTCCGAAGTCAGACCTATGTGTGTACTCTGTTTGATGTATGATTTATTTATGTATTGTGTGAAGTGGCGATTGTAAGCCAACTCTTTATCCCATTCTTGTTCATTACATGGGATTGTGTGAAGATGACCCTTCTTGCGACAAAACCACAATGCAGATATGCCTCTAAGTCGTGCCTCAACACGTGGGAGATATAGCCGCATCGTGGGTGTTACATTTGATCACACTATCAAAGTGTTTATTCCAACTCCGAGATACTTGCACCAGTCCATAAATGGATCGCTAGAGCTTGCACGCTTTGTTAGCTCCCTTTGGATCGACAAAACCTTCCGGTTGCATCATATACAACTCTTCTTCCAGAAATCCATTCAGGAATGCTGTTTTGACATCCATTTGCCAAATTTCATAATCATAAAATGCGGCAATTGCTAACATGATTCGGACAGACTTAAGCATCGCTACGGGTGAGAAGGTCTCATCATAGTCAATCCCTTGAACTTGTCGAAAACCTTTTGCAACAAGTCATGCTTTATAGACAGTAACATTACCGTCAGCGTCAGTCTTCTTCTTGAAGATCCATTTATTCTCAATTGCTTGCCGATCATCGGGCAAGTCAACCAAAGTCCACACTTTGTTCTCATACATGGATCACATCTCAGATTTAATGGCCTCAAGCCATTTCGCGGAATCTGGGCTCACCATCGCTTCTTCATAGTTCGTAGGTTCGTCATGGTCTAGTAACATAACCTCCAGAACAGGATTACCGTACCACTCTGGTGCGGATCTTACTCTGGTTGACCTACGAGGTTCAGTAACAACTTGATCCGAAGTTCCATGATCATCATCTTTAACTTCTTCACTAATTGGTATAGGCGTCGCAGAAACCGGTTTCTGCGATGAACTACTTTCCAATAAGGGAGCAGGTACAGTTACCTCATCAAGTTCTACTTTCCTCCCACTCACTTCTTTCGAGAGAAACTCCTTCTCCAGAAAGATTCCAAATTTAGCAACAAAAGCCTTGCCTTCGGATCTATGATAGAAGGTGTACCCAACAGTCTCCTTTCGGTATCCTATGAAGACACATTTCTCCAATTTGGGTTCGAGCTTATTAGGTTGAAGTTTTTTCACATAAGCATCGCAGCCCCAAACTTTAAGAAACGACAACTTTGGTTTCTTGCCAAACCACAGTTCATAAGGTGTCGTCTCAACGGATTTTGATGGTGCCCTATTTAACGTGAATGCGGCCGTCTCTAAAGCATAACCCCAAAACGATAGCGGTAAATCAGTAAGAGACATCATAGATCGCACCATATCAAGTAGAGTACGATTACGATGTTCGGACACACCATTACGCTGTGGTGTTTCGGGTGGCGTGAGTTGCGAAACTATTCCGCATTGTTTCAAATGAAGACCAAACTCATAACTCAAATATTCTCCTCCAAGATCAGATCGTAGAAACTTTATTTTCTTGTTACAATGATTTGCAACTTCACTCTGAAATTCTTTGAACTTTTCAAATGTTTCAGACTTATGTTTCATTAAGTAGATATACCCATATCTGCTTAAATCATCTGTGAAGGCGAGAAAATAACGATATCCGCCACGAGCCTCAACATTCATCGGACCACATACATCTGTATGTATGATTTCCAAAAAATCTGTTGCTCTCTCCATAGTTCCGGAGAATGGTGTTTTAGTCATGCTGCCCATGAGGCACGGTTCGCAAGTACCAAGTGATTCATAATCAAGTGGTTCCAAAAGTCCATCAGTATGGAGTTTCTTCATGCGCTTTACACCGATAAGACCTAAACGGCAGTGCCACAAATAAGTTGCACTATCATTATCA
Organism: Triticum aestivum; assembly: GCF_018294505.1. NCBI lineage: Eukaryota > Viridiplantae > Streptophyta > Magnoliopsida > Poales > Poaceae > Triticum > Triticum aestivum. The sequence goes on along the minus strand of NC_057814.1, from coordinate 484,588,837 downwards.
ACTCTGCATCTTTTGGCTTCAATACTATGAATATGTGTATCACTACTATCGAGATTCATCAAAAATAGACCACTCTTCAAGGGTGCATGACCATAAAAGATATTATTCATATAAATAGAACAACCATTATTCTCTGATTTAAATGAATAATTGTCTCGCATCAAACAAGATCCAGATATAATGTTCATGCTTAACGCTGGCACCAAGTAACAATTATTTAGGTCTAAAACTAATCCCGAAGGTAGATGTAGAGGTAGCGTGCCGACCGCGATTACATCGACTTTGGAACCATTTCCCACGTGCATCGTCACCTCGTCCTTAGCCAATCTTCGCTTAATCCGTAGCCCCTGTTTCGAGTTGCAAATATTAGAAACATAACCAGTATCAAATACCCAGGTGCTACTGCGAGCATTAGTAAGGTACACATCAATAACATGTATATCACATATACCTTTGTTCACCTTGCCATCCTTCTTATCCGCCAAATACTTGGGGCAGTTCCGCTTCCAGTGACCAGTCTGCTTGCAGTAGAAGCACTTAGTCTCAGGCTTAGGTCCAGACTTGGGTTTCTTCTCCTGAACAGCAACTTGCTTGCTGTTCTTCTTGAAGTTCCCCTTCTTCTTCCCTTTGCCCTTTTTCTTGAAACTGGTGGTCTTATTGACCATTAATACTTGATGCTCCTTTTGATTTCCTCCTCCGCAACCTTTAGCATTGCGAAGAGCTCGGGAATCATCTTATCCATCCCTTGCATGTTATAGTTCATCACGAAGCTCTTGTAGCTTGGTGGCAGTGATTGGAGAATTCTGTCAATGACGCTATAATCCGGAAGATTAACTCCCGGTTGAATCAAGTGATTATTATACCCAGACATTTTGAGTATATGCTCACTGACAGAACTATTCTCCTCCATCTTGCAGCTGTAAAACTTATTGGAGAATTCATATCTCTCAATTCGGGCATTTGCTTGAAATATTAACTTCAACTCTTGGAACATCTCATATGCTCCATGACGTTCAAAACATCGTTGAAGTCCCGGTTCTAAGCCATAAAGCATGGCACATTGAACTATCGAGTAGTCATCAGCTTTGCTCTGCCAGACGTTCTTAATGTCGTCAGTTGCATCGGCAGCAGGCCTGGCACCCAGCGGTGCTTCCAGGACGTAATTCTTCTGTGCAGCAAAGAGGATAATCCTCAAGTTACGGACCCAGTCGGTGTAATTGCTACCATCATCTTTCAACTTTGCTTTCTCAAGGAACGCATTAAAATTCAACGGAACAACAGCACGGGCCATCTATCTACAATCAACATAGACATGCAAGATATTATCAGGTACTAAGTTCATGATAAATTTAAGTTCAATTAATCATATTACTTAAGAACTCCCACTTAGATAGACATCCCTCTAATCCTCTAAGTGATCACGTAATCCATATCAACTAAACCATGCCCGATCATCACGTGAGATGCAGTAGTTTCAACGGTGAACATCACTATGTTGATCATATCTACTATATGATTCACGCTCGACCTTTCAGTCTCCGTGTTCCGAGGCCATATCTGTTATATGCTAGGCTCGTCAAGCTTAACCTGAGTATTCCGTGTGTGCAACTGTTTTGCACCCGTTGTATTTGAAAATAAAGCCTATCACACCCGATCATCACGTGGTGTCTCAGCACGAAGAACTTTCGCAATGGTGCATACTCAGGGAGAACACTTATACTTCGATAATTTAGTGAGGGATCATCTTATAATGCTACCGTCAATCAAAGCAAGATAAGATGCTTAAAAGATAAACATCACATGCAATCAATATAAGTGATATGATATGGCTATCATCATCTTGTGCTTGTGATCTCCATCTCCGGAGCACTGTTATGATCACCATCGTCACCGGCGCGACACCTTGATCTTCATCGTAGCATTGTTGTCGTCTCGCCAATCTTATGCTTCTACGACTATCGCTACCGCTTAGTGATAAAGTAAAGCATTACAGGGCGATTGCATTGCATACAATAAAGCGACAACCATATGGCTCCTGCCAGTTGCCGATAACTCGGTTACAAAACATGATCATCTCATACAATAAAATTTAGCATCATTTCTTGACCATATCACATCACAACATGCCCTGCAAAAACAAGTTAGACGTCCTCTACTTTGTTGTTGCAAATTTTACATGGCTGCTACGGGCTTAGCAAGAACCGTTCTTACCTACGCATCAAAACCACAACGATAGTTTGTCAAGTTGGTGCTGTTTTAACCTTCGCAAGGATCGGGCATAGCCACACTCGGTTCAACTAAAGTTGGAGAAACTGACACCCGCCAGCCACCTGTGTGCAAGGCACGTCGGTAGAACCAGTCTCGCGTAAGCGTACGCGTAATGTGGGTCTGGGCCACTTCATCCAAGAATACTGCCGAACCAAAGTATGACATGCTAGTAAGAAGTATGACTTATATCGCCCACAACTCACTTGTCTTCTACTCGTGCATATAACATCAACGCATAAAACCAGGCTCGGATGCCACTGTTGGGGAACGTAGTAATTTCAAAAAAATTCCTACGCACATGCAAGATCATGGTGATGCATAGCAACAAGAGGGGAGAGTGTTGTCCACGTACCCTCGTAGACCGAAAGCGGAAGCGTTAGCACAACGCGGTTGATGTAGTCGTACGTCTTCACGATCCGACCGATCAAGTACCGAACGCACGACACCTCCGAGTTCAGCACACGTTCAGCCCGATGACGTCCCTCGAACTCCGATCCAGCCGAGTGTTGAGGGAGAGTTTCATCACCATGACGGCATGGTGAGGATGATGATGTTCTACCGATGCAGGGCTTCGCCTAAGCACCGCTACAGTATTATCAAGGTGGACTATGGTGGAGGGGGGCACCGCACACGGCTAAAAGATCAAACGATCAATTGTTGTATCTAGGGTGCCCCCTGCCCCCGTATATAAAGGAGCAAGGGTGGAGGTGCGGCCGGCCAGGAGGAGGCGCGCCACCGGGAGTAGGACTCCCTCCCTCTCTTGTTGGACTAGGAGAGGAGAGGGAAGGAGAGAGGGGGAAAGGAAAGGGGGGCGCCGCCCCCCCTCCTTGTCCAATTCAGACATGGGGGGGAGGGGCGCGCGGATGCCCCTTCGCCGCCTCTCCTCTTCCACCAATTGGGCCCATGAAGCCCAATAGCCTCCGGGGGGTTCCGGTAACCCCCCGATACTTCGGTATATATCCGATAACCCCCGAAACAATTACGGTGTCCGAATATGTTCATCCAATATATCAATCTTCATGTCTCGACCATTTCGAGACTCCTCATCATGTCCGTGATCCCATCCGGGACTCCAAACAACCTTAGGTACATCAAAACATATAAACTCATAATATAACTGTCATTGTAACGTTAAGCGTGCGGACCCTACGGGTTCGAGAACTATGTAGACATGACCGAGACACATCTCCGGTCAATAACCAATAGCGGAACCTGGATGCTCATATTGGCTCCCACATATTCTATGAAGATCTTTATCGGTCAGACCGCATAACAACATACGTTGTTCCCATTGTCATCGGTATGTTACTTGCCCAAGATTCGATCGTCGGTATCTCAATACCTAGTTCAATCTCGTTACCGGCAAGTCTCTTTACTCGTTCTGTAATACAGCATCCCACAACTAACTCATTAGTTGCAATGCTTGCAAGGCTTAAGTGATGTGCATTACCGAGAGGGCCCAGAGATACCTCTCCGACAATCGGAGTGACAAATCCTAATCGCAAAATACGCCAACCCAACAAGTACCTTTGGAGACACCTGTAGAGCACCTTTATAATCACCCAGTTACGTTGTGACATTTGGTAGCACACAAAGTGTTCCTCCGGTAAATGGGAGTTGCATAATCTCATAGTCATAGGAACATGTATAAGTCATGAAGAAAGCAATAGCAACATACTAAACGATCGAGTGCTAAGCTAACGGAATGGGTCAAGTCAATCACATAATTCTCCTAATGATGTGATCCCGTTAATCAAATGACAACTCATGTCTATGGCTAGGAAACATAACCATCTTTGATCAACGAGCTAGTCAAGTAGAGGCATACTAGTGACACTCTGTTTGTCTGTTTATTGACACAAGTATTATGTTTCCAGTTAATACAATTCTAGCATGAATAATAAAAATTTATCATGATATAAGGAAATAAATAATAACTTTATTATTGCCTCTAGGGCATATTTCCTTCAGAAATATTCATCCACGCATCACTCCTCCTCTTTTCCCTGCTCTCTTCTGGTTATGCTGAAAGGGAGAGCCCGGGGGCAGGCCCCGGGCCCTACCTTGGGGTCGATCACGCTGAATGCTCCCGTCGATGTTCGGGGAGTCGAGGGTCGTGGCCATGCCTTTGCGGGGGCTGGACCCTTCTCCTGTCTCCGCACATGCCTCAGGGGTCCGCGCGGGAGGTGCGGTGGTAACACCAGAGGTAGCGACTCAGGTGTGCTCGTTGCTGGGCCGCCCGGAGCTTCAACTTTAGTGAGAGGTTACGCGAGCGACACCATGCTGGAGCCCATAATGGACGCAGGGCGTGGTAGTCAACCGTGGCCTATCCCCCCTTTTTCTGTGATGTCAAAGGGAGACCACGAAAGCGACTCGTTATTGCCAGCAGTAGATCCCTCCCTTTGGGGTCCTACCTGTCTTGCGTGTGGGCGGGTTCCTTGCGCTCGTGCAAGCTTCTCCAGGGGACGACATTCTTCTAGCTTCGGGTTGCTGGAGACGACCATGCTCTCTGTGGAGTCCCCCGGGGCGCCCGACATCTGTCCTGGTCATCATGGTGGCATTTTAAGCGGCAGCGGGCGCGTCCTCCTGAGCGACCGTGGTGACGAAGGTGGTGGCCACCCACGACACGTCAAGAGCGAGGACGACCGCTCCGACAAGGCGTGCTTGCCGGAAGCACCATCATCACCGGCCGGGCTTCCGGCAGCGTCACCATCTGCCCCTGCCCTTCGGTTTCTTCCTCCCAGCCCGGGGACGGCACCATCCTAATCCTGGGGAGGCCCCGAATCCCAGTCAGGCCTTCCCTCCGTCTTCTTCGTCTCCCCCTGCAACCCTGCGTAGGGGAGGGACAGAGATAAAGGCGTCACGGGCATCTTATCTTTTTTCAATCTAAAATTTGTAGGCACTTGCCATGCTTTAGTTCAAATTATGTAATCTCTTTTATCCATGTTTGTGCTCTGTAAGATCTGGTACTTGTTGATCAGCATAATGAAAAAGATAAACCTTGTCGGGTACTTGTGCATGTAATATGTCCATGTAGAGGTGAAATGCCTCTATACATTCGAGTAAACAAGTTTCCCCGGTAGGCTATCCTGCTGGTGCCCTCAGTTTGTTGCCGTGAAGCCAGGCCTGCGGGGCACAAACCATAAAGAGGAACCAACCCCCTGCCAACCTTTTTCAACAAAGCCCACAACGACCATCCGGACCGAAGCAACGTTCAAGTTGAAGGATGGGAGCACCTAAGTCTCAAAGGCGGCGAGGCATTCTTATTCACAAGTACCTACTTACAGAACACATATGGATAAGAGAAAGAACGTATCTGTTTTGGCTTTTCGGGGATCGCAACGTAGGTTCGTCTTATCTTCTCCTCTTCGGGACCAAGTCTGCGACTGGAGCCTGCAGTTTGATGCTGATGAAAATGATGCCTCATGCTATCTTAACTACATGACCATGGAATGCTCATGATATGCTTATGCATGCATGCAATTTGTCGGGGGCCCCCAACGCTTCATTTATTTCTATGTTGCTCAGGGTCTGCGCCTGGCTTTGTACAAGGGGTTACATGCAACTGAGGCAAGTCCTGAACAAAAGGGTGGCTGCCGGGCAGGGCCCGACAGCCACGCCTTACGGGTAGAACTCGCAGAGATGCTCAATGTTCCATGAGTTTTGCAATTTAATGCCATCTCTGGTCTCCAGACGAACTGTGCCAGGTCTGGTAAGGGCCTTCCCACTTTGGCGTCAACTTGTTTGTACCCTTGGCGGAATGAACGCGCCTAACAACAAGGTCGCCTTCCTCAAAACACTGGGCATGAACCTTGTGGCTGTGATAGCGACGCAGGGCTTGCTGGTAGCATGCAGCATGCGTAGCAGCCCATAGAAGGTTCTCCTCGAGTAGCACAGCATCGTCACGCCGGTGTTGTTCCTGTGCTACTTCATCGTAGGCAAGCACTCGAGGTGACCCGTAAATGAGTTCCGTGGGGATAATTGCTTCTGCCCCGTAGACCAAGGAGAAGGGAGTCTGCCCGGTAGCTCAATTTGGTGTCGTTCTAAGGGACTAAAGAACCACCGGCAGCTCGTCGATCCACTGCCTGCCACACTTCTGCAACTTATCAAATGTTCTCGTCTTGAGTCATCGCAACACTTAAGCATTCGCCCTCCCAGCTTGCCCGTTGCTCCTTGGGTGAGCAACAGAGGCGAAAGAGATCTTGCTTCCGAGGGCATGAACGTATTGCATGAAGGCGCAGCTCGTGAATTGGGTGCCGTTGTCGGTGATGATCCGAGCAGGGACTCCGAAGCGGCACACCAATCCTTTCAAGAACTTGATAGCTGACTGAGCAGTCACCTTTCTCGCGGGCTCTACCTCCGGCCACTTTGTAAACTTGTCGATTGCAACACTACAAAAAAAGACACATCCGTGATATTTTGGGCTGAATGAATTTTTTTCTGTCATACTTATGACACTTCTATGACGATAATTGTTACAAAACCCGGTATCATCATAGATGTGTTGGGCTCCTACTTCTATGACAAAAAATCATGACAGAAAATGGGCTTTTCGTCCTGGGCGGGCCGGAGACGCAGCTGCATGACATTCTTTGGGCTGTCCATGATGGAAAAAACCGTGGTAGAAGCGAGGGCGAGGAAAATATCGGGGGAGTTCCCCGTTACGGTGGGTGGTCGGGGGCCGAGCGATGCGCGTTTCTCTCGTACGTACGCGTGTGTGTGCAAGGCATTGGGCTCTAACTGAAACCGAGCGATTGCACTAGCTACGTTACTGAACCCGAGCGATCGATCCCTTGCTGTTAACTGAGCCCAAGTGATTCCTTCGCTACTGCTGCTAACTGAAGCTGATTGATGCTGCCTCTGGATGAACAGTGAGCGTTGTTGGGGGGTTTGGATGAAAAGTTCCCGGTGGGGGTTGCATGAACAGGAACCCGTGGTAGTAGAGGCCGTTGCCGCTAGATGAATAGTACCCTGATCGATTGAGCCGGTGGATGAACAGGACCCCGTGGAGGGCTGGATGAACAAGACTCCGTGGAGGGCTTGTTGAACAGTAGCCAGTGGAGGGCTGGATGAACAGTAGCCCGTGGAGGGGTGGTTGAATAGGACCTCGTGGAGAGGGCTGGTTGAACAGTAGCCGGTGGAGGAGCGCGCGGTGGAGGCTGGATGAACAGTCGCAGGTGGAGGCTGGAGGAGGTCGACCGTGGATGAACTGTAGCCTGTGGAGGCAGTCAACGGTGGAGATGAACAATATCCTGTGGAGTCCCGTTTTGCGGTAGGCCACACCCCTCTTGATGAACAGGACCCCCGTTTCGACCGTAGCGCTCCAACACAAGTCTGTTTCCTCCGTTTTGCGGTACGCCACACCCCTCCCGATCAATAGGACCCCGTTTCGACCGTAGGAGGTCCGTTTCCTCCGTTTTGCGGTACGCCAGACCCCTCCCGATGAACAGGATCCTGTTTCGACCGTGGCCGGTCGAACACAAGGCCGTTTCCTCCGTTCTGCGGTACGCCAGGCCTCGTTTCCATCGGTTGTTCCGTCCAAGCCGGTTGGCTCCCGATGAACAGCACGCGTTCCGTTGCCTCCTGTTGAACACGACGCATTTCATGTCCTCCCCATGAACACGACGCAGACACAGTTTCTCCCTTCCGACCCAGCCATGTACACGAGCCCTGGCTGTACGTATGCGCGAGTAGGCGTTCGAGACCTCGCCCGTATGTACGTACATGGCCATATTTACTTTCTTGCACCCTGGCCGCTGTACGTACATGTACATGCTACGTGTGCGCCTCTACTATGACACGTGTGCACCTCTACTATGACACGTGCCCTTCCTTACACGGCCACGGTTCATCGCTGCAGACTGTAGACAGACCGATTGTATGTACATACACGTTTGCGACCAGAATGAAACGCTACATACGCTTCGACCAGGTGGGTCCCAACTGTCAAACACTTCCTTGCGTGCGAAGATGTAGCTGGTGGCTCCCAGCAGTCAGGGGGCGAATCAATTTTTTTGCCAGTAATACGGACGCACTTTGTTGCGTGCGAAGATGTAGCTGGTGGGTCCCAGCAGTCAGGGGGAAACATGTTTTTCGCAAAATACAGTGGCTCGTCCGGTGGGTGCCTGCTGTCAGGTGGAGGAATAATTATTTTGTGCGTAATAAGTAGGCACTTCCTTGCTGCGGCCATGGACCCAGCTGTCAGCCTATCCACGTAGAGTACTCTTCCGACGGAAGTTGTTTGTTGACCACATTGACCATGCCGCGCCGAGAGCACCAGGGCGGTGAACGACGGCGAGGCCTAGGAAGGGGACGACGCGGAGTCGGGGAAGACACAACAGTGGATGCCCACGCAGAGGGGAGTACGTGGGTTGACTGCTTCGGCTGCGGTGTGAGGCTGCCATCGCCGGAGAATAAGAGGAGGTGTGGGCGAGTATAGAGGGATAGCATGGCCGGCGGTGGCACCACAGCTGGACACGGGAGGTAGGAGTAGGCGGGACGGCCGACGCTTGTTTGGGCGGCTGGAGCAAGAAGACCAGAGGTTGAAGAAGCACTACGGCCGTTGGATGGACATCGTATGGTCACTGGAGCTAGAATCGTTGATATTGACTAAGTTGACAAAGCCCTCCATCCCGGTCATCTTAGTAGGCCCAGAAGTCAGCCTCCCACTATGGTGGGTCCTAGCTAGCAGCGGGAGTATTCATTTTTTTGTGTGTAAGAAGGAGGAACTTCCTTGCGTGCATAGATATAGCTGGTGGGTCCGACCTGTCAGCGGGGGAACGTTTTTTTCGCAAAATACAGAGGCCCTTCCGGTGGGTCCCAGCTATCAGGTGGAGGAATCATTATTTTGTGCGTAATAAGGTGGCATTTCCTTGCGTGCGGCCGTGGACCCAGCTGTCAGCCTCTCCATGTACAGTCCACTTCCGATGCATGTCGTTCGTTGACCACGTTGACCACGCCGAGCCGAGAGCACCAGGGCGGTGGACAACGGCGAGGCCTAGGAAGGGAACGACATGGAGGCAGGGAAAACTCGATAGTTGTTTCCCACACAGAGGGGAGTGCGAGGGTTTACCAGTTCGTCTGCCGTCGCCGGAGAATAGCAGCAGGTGTGGGTGAATAGAGGGATGGCTAGGCCAGCGATGGGAGGACGATGGGGTGGTGAGGCATGTGCAGCAGCATAGCCGGCCACGAGAGGAGGGAGCAGACAGTCCCGCCGGCACTTGTTTGAGCGGCTGGAATAGGAAGAGTAGAGATTGAAGAAGCACGACGGCCATTGAATGGACATACAACAGTCACTCCTCTCGTGTGTTTTCTAAGTTGAAATGGTGTTCCGTGTGCGTCAGCCTTATTTTTTAGGAAAGCACACGCGTCAACCTGTATTAGGTGCACAAGTCAGCCTCAAATCCGTGGAAAACAGCATGGAGCCCATCTGCCATTATTTCTAATAATTTACAGCCCATTTGCCAATTGTTAAGAATTTTTTTGGAGCCCATCTTCTTTTTGTTAGCATTACACCCCCATATTGTGGCCACGGTTAAAAATTATACGAATTTTGCATATTTTGGTGCGGTCAACTGTTTTTAATCCTGAAATATCGAGTCACATTCAAACTATTTTGAAAAATAATTTATATAAATATAAAATCCAAATAATTGTCCACGCATAAAAATCAATGGAATTTAAAATCTTGTAATTAAAAAAATTGAAACTAATTCCCGGTTTGATGTGTTTTAAAAATGTACAGCCCATTCATGAAACTCTCCTTGTCTTGAAAGATTTGCAGCCCAGCAGGGCTGATAAAGCAAGTAGGCCTCGTTTGGGTATTTCTTTAAAAAATAGAACTCGGCTAGCCATTTTCAGCAAGAAAAAAACACAACTGGGCTCATGATGTGGTAAACATGAATAAAACCCTGGCTAGAAGGGCCACAGCCCCCGCATAGCCCTGTTGTTACCCTGATCCGTCGCTAAAACTAGTATAAATAACAACTGCTTGTTCCTAAAAAAAAGTAAGTAACAACTGCGCGACCTGCTGGGTCCCTGGTGTTAGCCGCTCGTTGTGTAATTCTCTTGTTTATTGACTACGTTGACAATGGCGTGAGCCCCAGATGTCCAACCATTAGGAGGAACCATTGTTTTGGGCTTATAATAACGAGCCACTTGCTTGCGTACTGCCATGACGCTAGTGGGTCCCTACTGTCATCCTCTCCACGTACAGTCATATCCTTGTTCCTCTCGGTTGTTGACGACATTGACAATGCAAGAGGGCGGCGCACCGCGCACGGCGAGCGAACCAAGGCCGAGTACGACGGCGAGGCCTCGGATGGAACGAACAGGAGCCGTGGAAGATGTGCCGGTCCAGTCGCAGGCGGAGGGGAGTACGAGGGTTGACTGGTTCGGGTGTGGGTGCGTGTTGGGGCCGACGTCGCCGGAGAATAACAGGATGTGTGGGGGAATAGAGGGAGGGACTGGCCAACGTTGGAGGGTACGGTAGGGCATCGGAGGCGCAGCCAGCCATGGGAGGCGGGAGCAGGTGGAGCCGACGAGGTGGTTTGGTTTCGGCGGCTGGAGGAAGAAGACCAGAGATAGAAGATACACGACAGATGTTGGATGTCAATCCAACGGTTGGTAGGCAGAATCGTTTGTTGACTAGCTAGTAAGTCGACACCACCTTGGATAGACTATTTCCTCGTGGGTCCCAAATATCAGAACCCAAATCTGTCACGGTCATGCAACCTTTCCTATGAAAATTTACAGCCCATTTGGTGTGTTAGTTCGAAATAAGTTTGTGGGTGCTGGTGGGGGCTAATCACTTGGCTTCTGTAATGAACAGTGAGCTCAAGCAGCCGGCGAGAGTGATATTATTTCCCTTGGTTGGATTTGTTAAAATATTTCACTCTAAATTAAACGAATGGCGAGCCATTTGCCTTGTTTCAAAGAAAATATGACAGTCACAACCGATATGAAAAGGTCAAGAACATCTAACTCCAGCTTACAAACTATACAAAAGCACGAGGGTTAATTGTTCATTAGGTTTAGACAAAACCCAGGTTGAAAAGGGCAACAACATCTAACTCCAGCACTGTTTTCGGCAGTCATAGTCAAATGCATTGGTCAGGTCCATAGAATGAACATCCTGGGTCGTAAAATTTACTGGATTATGACCACAATATGTTGTAAATAGAAGCCCGACACGTTCAGAAGCTCTTTTGCCCACCTAAAACTCCTTTTTTTTGCTCTTCAACATACCCATCCGTCAAAACCATGCTGCTAATAAACTTAAGCCTGATGGACAATAGTAACCTCGCATTCAGCAGGAAGAATGTGACAAATCTAGTGTTTGCATGGTTGTCTACATGTCGTTCTAGCTTTATTGTCCTCAATCGAATGTCATGAGAAGTGAGAAAATCCCGTTGCTTACGAATCCACCGATTGGTTATAACTTTCTTACCCTGTCATGTTGCCTAAATAGACATGAAGATTGAAAACAGTTAAGGTCTAAAAAAAGAGTGTGGAAAGAGCAACAGCTGAACGGTTAATTCTAGTACACTGCGGGCTTCCAATGTGCGTGAAATTATCACCTTTATATACAACTTCTCCAGACATGGAAAGCATTGCAGCAAGCCAATAATCTTGTTCAGATCAAAACTATTCATTTGGATATATAAGATCTTGACAGAATCCAGCACCATTGATAGGCTATCCATGGAGAAACTCTTCATTGAACATATAACATAATATTAGTACAAAATGTGTACTCCGAGATGATATATAACTTATGCGCAGAAATTTAAAATGCAGCTTATGGTTACAAGTGTAGATGATAATATAAAGTACCCGAAGAACTGTGGAGCCAAACACCATCTTGAAATGAGCACAGAGATCATGTATTACACCCAAGGTCTCCAGTTTAGGCGCAGAGAGGACAGTTATTTGCGACGGTGAATAACTAGAATCAAGGATCAACCTTTGAAGTGAAGGGGCATCTTGGATGATGAGTTGCCTTCCGTCAAAAGAAATTCCAATTCTTACAAGGTTAGGCGACTTTATTTGGAAACAACTGATTCTAACTATGACAACAAGCACCAAGCACTCCAGGGCAGGGCAACTGGAGTGGATGATGCTGTGCAATGAGGCCTCCAATATACGAACCCACACAAGTGAAAGTTTCTTGAGAAATGGGAGTCGAAGGTTTAGTACCAGATTGTTTGGTAGGTAGCACAGCGCAAAGGTGGCGGTGTGGAGAGAGGAGGAAAACCGCGAGATGGACATCGGTGCCGAGGGCACAGGTAGATGGCGTTCGGTATCTGGTAGGTGATTTCCAGGGGAATAGTAGAACTCAAGCAGCTATAGTTCTATGAATTCAGGGGATTTTAGCCAGGCGTCCACCATGCAGGGCATGGTATGCTTGCTCAGGTGGCATGATGGGATGCAGAGGCTTTGAATGGAGCCCTGGTGGGAGGAGATGACGGCTCTGGGATTTCAAAATCATTGAAGAGAGATAGCTGACGACAGTCGAGATTAAGGGGCACGGCGCGCCATAGAGGGCGCCACCGAGTTGAGAGGACTTGGGTGCGGAAGCAATCCTTGGTGGGGAGAAGCGAGATGATCTCCCCAAGGACGGCGTCCGGGAGATCGCTGATGCGGTCCACCCAAGATTCTACGGGTTCCTGGGATTCGGTGTGGGCGGGGTCGCCGCTTCTCCCCGCGCTGCCGGTTTCGGGATCTACGACAGGCGTCGCCGCTGGCGGGAGCCTCATCTTCTTGGTACTGGGGTCAGCCGACTCCATTTTCCTCAAGGGCGTCGCGTTGCAGTCACGGATTTGAGCAGAGTAACGAATGATGAGCCTAGTTGTAGTGCGAGTGAAGAAGAAGGGGATGAAGGAAATATGCCCTAGAGGCAATAATAAAGTATTATCTATTTCCTTATATCATGATAAATGTTTATTATTCATGCTAGAATTGTATTAACCGGAAACATAATACATGTGTGAATACATAGACAAATAGTGTGTCACTAGTATGCCTCTACTTGACTAGCTCGTTAATCAAAGATGGTTATGTTTCCTAACCATAGACATGAGTTGTCATTTGATTAACGGGATCACCTCATTAGGAGAATGACGTGATTGACTGGACCCATTCCGTTAGCTTAGCACCCGGTCGTTTAGTATGTTGCTATTGCTTTCTTCATGACTTATACATGTTCCTATGACTATGAGATTATGCAACTCCCGTTTACCGGAGGAACACTTTGTGTGCTACCAAACGTCACAACGTAAATGGGTGATTATAAAGGTGCTCTACAGGTGTCTCCAAAGGTACTTGTTGGGTTGGCGTATTTCGAGATTAGGATTTGTCACTCCGATTGTCGGAGAGGTATCTCTGGGCCCACTCAGTAATGCACATCACTATAAGCCTTGCAAGCATTGTGACTAATGAGTTAGTTGCGGGATGATGTATTACGGAACGAGTAAAGAGACTTGCCGGTAACGATATTGAACTAGGTATCGAGATACCGACGATCGAATCTCGGGCAAGTAACGTATCGATGACAAAGGGAACAACGTATGTTGTTATGCGGTTTGACCGATAAAGATCTTCATAGAATATGTGGGAGCCAATATGAGCATCCAGGTTCCGCTATTGGTTATTGACCGGAGAGGTGTCTCGGTCATGTCTACATAGTTCTCGAACCCGTAGGGTCCGCACGCTTAACGTTACGATGACAGTTATATTATGAGTTTATATGTTTTGATGTACCGAAGGTTGTTCGGACTCCCGGATGTGATCATGGACATGACGAGGAGTCTCGAAATGGTCGAGACATAAAGATTTATATATTGGATGACTATATTCGGACACCGGAAGTGTTCCGGAGAAGTTTCAGATTTAATCAGAGTGCCGGAGGGTTACCGGAACCCCCCGGGGAAGTATTGGGCCTTAGTGGGCCTTGAGGGGAGAGAGAGGGCAGCAGCCAGGAGGTGGCGCACCCCCTCCCATGAGGAATCCTAGTTGGACTAGGAGAGGGGGGCGCAGCCCCTCTTTTCCTCTCCCTCTCCCTCTCTTTCCTTCCCCCCCCCCTCTCTTCCTAGTTGGACTAGGAAAGGGGAGTCCTACTCCTACTAGGAGGAGGACTCCCCCCCTCTCCTTGGCGCGCCTAGGGCAGCCGGCCTCCCCCTTGCTCTTTATATACGGGGGCAGGGGGCACCTCTAAACACACTTGTTATACGATATTTTAGCCGTGTGCGGTGCCCCCCTCCACCATATTACACCTCGATAATACCGTTGCGGAGCTTAGGCGAAGCCCTGCGTCGGTGGAACATCATCATAGTCACCACGCCGTCGTGCTGACAAAACTCTCCCTCAGCACTCGGCTGGATCGGAGTTCGAGGGACGTCATCGAGCTGAACGTGTGCTGAACTCGGAGGTGCCGTACGTTCGGTACTTGATCAGTCGGATCGTGAAGACGTACGACTACATCAACCGCGTTGTGATAACGCTTCCGCTGTCGGTCTACGAGGGTACGTGGACAACACTCTCCCCTCTCGTTGCTATGCATCACCATGATCTTGCGTGTGCGTAGGAATTTTTTTGAAATTACTACGTTCCCCAACAGGGGAGCTGGGGTTTTTCTGTAGTAATAAGTAAGAATGGGAGCTGGGGTTTTCTATAGGAGTGAGGTGAGGAATTTGGGGGTACGAGAGGATCGAGCTGACGTGAGGTGGGTGGGAGTGAGGAGTAAGAAGAGCACCAAGGTTTTTTTGGGGGCCGGTGTGCTGGGTGTGGGTAGCACCTCTCATTAGGTAAATATATGGGCTTTTGAATTGATTTTATTATTTACAAGGGTGGATGGGCTGTTTTGTCTTGGGCCCAGACAAACAATTACTACTAGTACAGTGGAGACACTCTACAGCTACCAGAAAAACAATTACTACTAGTATAATGGATACACTACCGCTTCTGGCTCCTCCTAGGTCATCGAAACGTCTCCCTCTACTGAATGCCATTTTACTTTTGTTCACCGACATACGGGCCATGCCGTGCGCGGGCCCAAATGCAATCCACCAAATTAGAAGGCAGTATGCAGGCGGAGAGTCACCCCGGTCGTAGCACGGCAGTAACGAGTCGTCGTATCACAAAACTCCACCTCCCCGCAGTCTAAGTTTGACGGACGAAGCAACCATCATTTCACTCTTCGCTGAATCCCCTTCTCCCTCACCATCTTCAAGAAAGCCAACACTCGCATCTGCCACTGTTCTTCTCTCCCAACGAAGGGAAGGTAAGCGATCCGTGATATTGGTATATTTTCGTTCAGAAAAAAAGAACTTTTGCAAAGCAGTAACCGATCCTCACTCTCTCTTTTGTTTCATTATCATTGCGATTGTGTTTTACTTTCAGTGGTCTCCTAGTATTCGTCAATTTCATGATGGACCAAGGAGAACCAGGCAAAGATCTGCCGATATTGGAGCAGACGTGAGAGGCTGATCCCCACGAGACAGAGAGCTCCAAGAAGATGGAGGCAGCCACCAAGCCGACCCCAGATACGCTCACAGCCACTACTGAGATGTTCAACGCCCCGTTTGAGGTTACAGCCCCCGTGGCACTGCAGGAGCAGTTTTCCTCCTTCGAGGATGTG